>NC_046375.1:27732803-28082168 GCF_011125445.2 Fundulus heteroclitus
CACACATTTATTATAATAGCTCTTAAGTACAACATGGTAGAGCTGCACAAAAACATCACACCTCTAAACCTCACCAAACGCTTAAGTAAAGGAACAAATCTAGGCAGTGCTTTACATAAAATCTACAGGGTTAAGCAAGAAAATGCACTGAAACAGCATCCATGCATGGAGATACATTCTCAACAGCTGAGATTGTTCCAGGGATTTCAATCCTAAAGACAATACAGAGGAAGAAGGGTACAAAAGGACTGGTGCTAAGGACGCACTAGTATCAGTTCAGCCGCTGGAACTGGTTCAGCAGGAAATAAAGCCAGCGTGGTCTCTTAACTTTGCACATGGAGCCTACTATCTCACAGCCGTTGGTATTTCTCAAGGTTCCTGCATTCCTTTCATTTCCATTTCCTGCACTTGTTAGTATTCTGAATATCTGAGCCTATCACTACCCTCTTTTTCTAGTTTGTTGGGTGCAGTGTAGTCCAGTTAATTAACCATGGGCAAATGTGCCGTGGAACAGAAATTCAATGGTATAAATCCTGGTTAGTGCACCAGGGTTTTAAACCCAGACAGCACATTAAGAAACCAAAGATCTATCAACTAAGATGTTGTGCAGATCAACAAGGTGAACATTAAATGTTAAAGAACGGAAACATATTAAAGAAAAATTGAACTGAATGAAAAAGAAGCTCTTATTTTGAAGTGAAAAAGGAAGGCGCTAAGTTGCCCTGTTGTTCTGATGGAATCAAGAAACGTTGACCTCTTATTGGTTCGATCAACAGTGCCCAGTGACATAAGAACTGAAGAAGCCCCTGAAATGATAGGTGGTCAGCAGCAGACAAAGGAAAAATTACACAGAACAAAAAAAGGGTAGAAATGTTTTTAATTTTGAGGCTTTCTTGGAAACTGTATTCCTCTGAATGGAATGCTGTGATTGTCGTGAACTAGAATAGTACAACTACAGACGTTTTAGCTCACCTTCATTCAGAGTCCTAAAATAAGCGCTGGCATGATGACTCCCTATAAACATTTGTTTGTCGCCATATTTTCTCTGACAGTTTACCACTTCCTCTCAGCCTCTGAGGGTTTTAGCGAGAAAACTGATAGTGAGCATGTGCAACGTAATTTTCCAAGTGTGCCGAAGGGGATCACAGAAAATGGATGTTCTCTTTTACCGAGGTGGTGAGGAGGTATCTGCACCGCACATCCCCTCTAGTTTAAGATCTGAAGTACTTCAACTAGTCAAACTTGAAAATGAAAATTCTATACAAAACATGGAGTTATCAGTACAGAATAAGATTTATGAAACTAAGTCAAATAGCTATGATGAGAACACAGCAACCAATGTATTGGTTTTTTTTATATGCAAGTGCTTTCTTTATATGATGAATATACCATTATACCAGTTAAACCAATATAATTTTGTTTTATGGATTGATTTGTGAGGAAACCTCAATCCGCCACATTTGTTAATGCTCAACATGAAATCCAGGAACCCTAATTTTGGGAGGCACTGTTCTAAACTAATTACAGATTCTATAAAAAAAAACAGTTGTAGTTTTCTGAAACCCTTTCTGTTTTTGTGAAAAATATGGATTTTTACTTTTCCCAACCATATTGTCATAAACGTTGTGCCATTCATGTGAACCCAAGGTATGTGGCGTCTCATCTTGTTAGCAGGAAGCATCGCTACACCTCTCCTAACTATCCAATAACATTTGTTTTTTATCGATGCACGTCAACCCAGCCTACATCTCAAGGCCCAGTGCACACACACAACAATTTCAGTTTAATCCTGGCAGATTGTTGTGGTTTCTGTCAGAGACTCAAAGGGAACGAAACCTCCCGTTAACAACAGCAACAAAAGGAGTCGTGTGGGAAAGGAGAGGTGTGAAGAATCTCACAGGAAGCGCCGGTGAGCTGAAGTCAGATTAGATGGCGGAGTTCAGGACGTTCTGCTCCCCACACACAACAATCCCACTCCTTCACACTATCTCATTTATAATAAAGAACACAAAGAGACAAAACAACACCTGCACTGTAGCAAACACACTGCTCTGATGGCTGCGCTGACACACTGGACCAGCCCTTAGTCCTTCAGTTTTAGTAATACTTTTCCATTGAGCGGAGCTGGATAAGGCTAATTAATGCTCACTGTAGAATATCATTCAATTAACTCAAATTAGAAGAAAACTTGTTTCTTCTACAATTTTCCTCTATGGGTAGAATGTTATTAATAACAATGCTTTGGGGCACTTATACATATTAATTATGCATATCTTTCGCTGTCAAGCAAAAAATATACATAATTAATGCATGTCTTTTCAAGATAAAACATGGCTGCTGCACACTTAATTAAAATGAAACCTAATTTATAAGAACAGGTTTAGACACAATGGGCTATGAATGGGTTTCTAATGGTTCCATTATGCTGATAATTTCATGTGCATCCAGCATTTAAAGTACACGGACTCTAATTTGTTGCGTCTATAGACCTGATCAATGAAGAGTGCCAGAGTTTTGTAGTACTCTGATGGCCTTTAGTTCTTTTCTTGCCTTTCACAGTGATTTTATGTTAGATGTATAAGATCCCTGAATTCAATTGAGTTGAATTCAAAGATACTTTAACCATCCCAAAGGGAACTAAAATATGGACTGTATTGTTCTATTGGTTTTGGTCTGAAATAGTCAGCTATCCTAGCTGACCTAGTGACTAATGCAGGCTTTCTTACAGCAGGATAATTAGCCCGATTTCTGTCCCAATCTTCCCCTTCCTACAATGGTAAGGATGCCCTGATTACTGTGATGTCTCTTAATATAATCATATGAGATATATTCCTGCCGTGTGTTGTGTGTTAACAGTGATCCAGTCCGTTCAGAAGGACATCGGGACCACTTCGACCTCAAATCGGCGATTTTCAACATGTTGGATTGTCTTGGCCCGATATCCTAGAATGTGGTGTTCCCTGAGGAAAAAACAAGTACGCAGCCTGTAGAATGTGATATGTAGCCAATCAGAAAATGAGGCGACGGTAAAACGGAGAGAAAAAACACTCTGTTTTTCTCTGTTATAATTAGTCCACAAACTATCACCATTGTTCCTTCTTGTCGTCCATGTTTATTTACTCTGAACTCACGTTTGATCTTGAGAGTTTTCGTGAGATTTTTCTGAATGTTCCTGAGTGAAAGCTGTTATTCTGTGGTGTGTTGAGCTTGTTGTTTGACCGGAGACCACATAATGTACGAGCAAATCCACTATATCTGTGATTTTTTTATTGTCACGTGTAGGGGGTGAAAATCAGCCAACAATATTCAAATCTTGCTGCGTGAACGAGGATTTCCTTGGCGCTGTCAGCTTCAACATGGATACTTTGTGCACAAGCATTTTCTTTCACCACTGTTGCAAACTCTTGCCTTTATCAACCAGACTTTTAAGCTAGGATTTGAGAATATATATCTAAATAAATATATGAATCAAGTTTTGATCTAAACACAAACAATGCAGTCGACTACTCGACACATGCTGCCTTTCACTTTTTTCAGTAAAAACCAAGACATGAGAATAAATGGTAAACCGCGTCACGGAAAACCCGCTACGAATGTGTAGCACAGGTATTTCCTCATTTTTGGTGTAATTTCTCAGATGCAGGCAGCAGATGTTTCTTAACATTTCTATCCACATTTGTATGACACCGTGCCAAGTAGTGACATCTCTGCAGCGTTGCCACCTTTGGCAATAGCAGCAGGATGAAGTGTGTGCCGTGCCTGTCGTGTGCTGAGTAAGGGAAAACTGGTGCATAGAAGTGAGTCAAGCTGCTTACCAGATCCCTGTGGAGCACCCAGTTGGCATGGAGGTAATGGATCCCATCCAGAATCTGATACAGGAGAGACTTCACCATCCCTCTGGGAAGCTGCATGGGCTTCTTGTTGGCTTTGGAGGCACGGTGGAACTTAATGATGTGCTGCAAAGCGAGCAAAGGTTCAGACAGTGGACTTTACAAGGCCTTACCCCACCTCTCTCTGTGTTCGGATGTTACAGGAGTTATTTATCTGACTAGCAAAACACTTGCACAAGAAAATGCAGACAAAATCCCGGTCTGAAACATCTGGACCTATGGTCACCGTTCCTGTATAAGGAGCGTGGGTTCGGCTGACATCACTACTGTGGCGTGATGCGGCCGTGGTGCAGAGAGACTTACCCACAGATCATGTTCAGCATAGTCGAAGAGGAGCCACACCTTCCTGTCGCTGTGGGACAGGAACACTTTCTGAAGGGCGATCACATTTGGGTGCTTCAGTTCTCGTAACAGCTGGAAGACACACAGCAGAAATATGTGAAGATTCTGCAAAGAAAATAAATAAGTGATACCCTTTGAAAGCATAATATAAATTACCTTTTTTCAAATATCGACTACTGTGAAAATATTGCAGTCACTTAAAATTTAGATTCCTATAATTACCTAAACATGCATCATTTAATGCTGAGATAAGGAAAGCCATAAACCTAGATTTAGTACATTTAAGCCAGTGACTTCTATTTATTCATGTTTATATGCAATGTCATCTGCTCTTCAGTGTATCTGTCTACTCAGACTAGATGAGTGGATTCAAATACTGAAGTTTAGACTTGAAGAAAAGCAGAGCGATAGCTGTGAAACACTGTGTCCCATTGCTTGCTCCCTCAGTTAGAGAGTAAGTTAATAACCAGCCCGAGCAGCAGAACAAACAACAATCGGCAGGCTCCTGCCTTGCACCTGCTCCTTTCACCTCACGCAGACCGCCTGCTTCAGGTTTCCATGAGCTCACTAAAAATCCTGTGACTCAGTGAGCAGGCCGTGGCTCTGGCTACAGATTTTTTGTTGTTTGAAAGATTTAAATCACACTTACTCACAACAAGATATGCTGGTGTACAGCATGTATTCATACACTCTGAACTTTTTGGTTGGATAAAAAAGATACATGACTTTTCCGAACGAAAAGAGCAATTCTCATTTCTATATAGCCTTTTTTGTAATTTTTTTTTTAATTCATCTACTTGACAGGGACAGTGTACATTAATTAGCATTGCTGCAAATGCACCAGAATTAGCTAAAAGGCTATTTTTCATCTGTTGTCCCTTGACAGATCTTAAAATTTATCCTAAAAACACGACATTAAGAATTTTTCAGTGAACAATACAAATATCAAAAGAAATAAAACAGATAGAACTCTTCAAATCTTGTTGACAAATACAGAGTTCATGTTCGTAGACTACAAATTTAAAAAATAAAATAAAACATTAAAATCAAATAATTATTATATATATATATATATATATATATATATAATTATTTTATATATATATAATCAAATAATTATTATATATATATATATATATATATATATATATATATATATATATATATATATATATATATATAAACCACAAACATTCAGCAGAAACTGAAGAGCTGATTTATAAATCATGCAAACTAAGATTACTGAACAATGAATGAACATCCTGACATTTCACTGCAAAAGCTTTATTTCAATCTCAAAGAGATTGCAACCACGTTGACCCAGTCCAATAAAATGACTGCATTAAAAAGACATTATTTTCATGTGCTGCTGAGTGACAGATTGGATGTAAAAAGTCAGAGAGCTGCATAACTCCATCCTGGGTAATACTACACACTGTGCCGCAGTTTTGTAACGCTTCACTGGTTTGAACAACTCTCACTAAGTCTGCGTCATTCTCTGACCCATCGCAGCCAGTGCAGGATCAATCTCTGCATTTAGACAGGCCTCCATGATGCAGGCTGGCTCAGTTAGATGGGAGCTACAGTTTAAACACTTTCCAGAGAATCCTGGCATGACGATGAATTATTCACTAGTAGAAGCTGCATCGCCTCTTATGGTGCCACTGTGCAAAGGGTGCAAAGAATGCAAAAACTAAAAACTCACTAAGGTTTTAATTTTTTACTAGATTTCCTAGTCGTTAATTTCTTTGTGCATATAGACTTCGACATCGACATTTAACATCAGAATATGGTGCATATCACTTTAAAATGGGCTAGGAAGGGCAAACCCAGAGAAATAAGGCTGGAATTGTAGACAAGATTCGGATTTAGCCTCTGGCTGTAGAAGTGGGGTTAGTGTTTGATTACAGCCTTAATCCAAAGGCTATAATGGAGCATTGTAGTAATGAGCCCAGGGCTTAGTGGGTATATGGCCCCATCACAGTGCCACCACTAGTAACTCTGAGGGACACATGCTGGATGAGAGTAGGACCGTAAGTTCAGCCGCTGTCAGCCCCGTCACACACACACAACATCCATCAGAGAGACGGGAAGCCTGCAAGCCGCCAGGGGTAAAATATCAGGCTTACACCTAAAACTCAGCTGATGATTACAACAGTCATTTTCATTTTTATCTTAATCAGCTCTTTCAATTTGACCAATGTTTGGAATGACTGAGCCAGGGGACTGAAGATCATGGTGATTAGATATCAACGTACATGAAAATACAGTTCAATTGATTTATTATGCACTTTATACCTGTACAATTGCAATGTTGGTCCCCTGTCTACATTAAGATAAGATAAGAATTCCTTTATCGTCCTATAATGGGTACATATGGGTGTGACAGTGCCATACACACAGACAATTACACACAATTATTAGCAATGAAAAATCACTAAACGAGAACAAACTAGTCTAATCTAAAATTAGCTCTAAATAAACACTAAGAGTAGAAGATTAAAAAAAACACTAAATACCAGAGTAAATAAATATTGCACAGTGGAAAACATTTTCAACACTGTAAAAGACTCCAGCCTATTTACACAACACACTATACTACGATATGGAATGGAGAGTTTTTGTTTGGTAGCTGAGACATTACCGCAAACCAACAAAACGTTGCTGCAGGCTATTATCATGTGGTTATAATGCAGCCTTGGCCAAAGTGGACTGGGTGGGAAATGTTTTTTAATTTTTCCATGTTTCATGCACTATTAAGCAAAGACCGTTAGGGTCCTTTTAAGCGTGGAGGGACTGAGGGCACGCCAGGAACAATCTGGTGGTGGCTGCTCAGTGCAGGTAAGAATGCCAATCACCAGCACGGCTTACAGAGGGGAAATCTCACTAATATTTGTTAGACTGCATGTAGTATTATTCAAATCTTAATGAAAATCCAATATGTTGCATAACGCAAAAATATACAAACAATTATATATTGAGTTTGGCAAATGATTAGTGCAGTTTAATGTTCAACACATGTCCCTCCTGCTTTGTATTGGGAACTGGTTGCTTGAACACAGACTGATTGATTTTTTTAACTAGTTTAAAGCTAACTTAACCGCATTCCAAAGTGCTCGAAACAAAAGGTATTTCTTAAAAATACATAATTACTCTGAACTGTGACATCACTGCACCATGTATTGGATAGTGCTCTCAGTTGTATAATCTGTTTCTTTTTCTGTAGTTTCTTAGTTCGTCCTATTCTTTTCATTTTCACTGAGTACTTTAGTTGATTGTTACTAGCTTAGTTAAAGATTTTGTCTACAAAAGTCATTTAACTTGGGAGTTGAAATATTGTTTCAAAATACTTGCACTTGGAAAGAAATTGTTTGTGTTGATTCTGTACATGTGTGCCGTACCTGCTGTTTGAGAGCACAAGTGCACGAAATGACTCCATCTATCGCTCTATGACAGCACACCTCACCAGGCAGGTATTCATAAAACAGTACCTGACAGAGACTGAGAGCTGTTTTACTATTCATTTCTGATAATTCGGTTGTGCTTGACTTAAGTCATTTTGACCTTTGACAATTATTAATAGTTATTTACAGCCAAACAGATACAGCCATGTTTTAGTTATGTTGTACATCAAGAACCAAAATCCTTACCAGTCACCTAGGAATACCATAAAGGTAACGATTTAAACAAATAAGTACTATCATATTGTATCAGTGAGTCCATTCAGATTCTTCTATTGTATTATAGTTTTTCCCGTGGAATCTCCTCGCCCTCACTGCAGTGTCACAGTCGTGTTCACTGCAACACTGAACCTTTATTCTGACTGTGGACAGTAAGTCATAAATAAATGATCTGAGAATGAATCCCATTGCCTGAATGCTGCTGAATAACCTCTGAGCAGGATTTCTGCAGTGAGAAAGGAGCACTCAACGGACGACATGCAACGAGGACGTCAACAAAATTGCATTCTTCTACATTTTACGGACACCAGTTCACTGCTGCACCAGAACCAGATTCGCGTCACACTGACGGAGCAGTGTGACGGAGAGAAAGAAAACAGGCTGTCCTGCACCGGCCTGCTTCCGGGACTGATCAATGGCTGCTCTCACGCTGCTGGCGGAGCAGCGGATCGATGATGCAGAGTGCTCCGTGCCTGCCGCTGCTCACAGGCAGACCCAGTGCAGGGCAAAGTAACGCTCTTCCCTGAAAACAGCAGTGGCCACTGGTGAAGCAGGCTGCCAGTTTAGCAGCTAATATGTGGTGCTTTTATTGTATAAAAACTACTGACTACACTACAGGCTCTGAGTATAACAGTGTGGGACTGGGCAGAAGGAATGAAATAATACATATTACTGAAAGATTGAATGAATGAAATAGTGTTGTTTTACTGCAACACTGAATTGTTTAACGGTTTACCAAGCGTGATCTTCTTAGAGAAGCCTAAATCGTGAGGTTTAGTAGACGTTTTCTTCCCATGGTAACCATGTTTTAAGGCTGGATAGCCACCACCCTTAACATAAAACTGTGGCCTATTTGCACAGTGATTTGCATGCTTTGGAGCAATTGTCAACATGGGCCAGAATAAATAAAGCTTATCAGCCTGGGGCAGTGAAGATAAAGCCTCATCATTCCATGTTTCTACCTCTGAGATGAAAGGCCACTCATCTGGTGCAGTGCTGCACTTTAAAAGGAGAAGTCCTTTTTACACTGTGGGCTGATTGTAGACACCTGTTATCCTGGAACAGGGTACGAGAAGCCAAATGTGTGCCAGTCATTGCTCTGTATTTGGCGTGTGCTTCTGGGACCAGGAGGTAAAACAACACATGCACAAACCGAGGCTTTTCGCAACACAAAAGCCATTGTGAAAGAGCGTGGAAATGCCCTGGGAATTACAAAATTCAGAAACAATGATTCAATTCATGAAGGTCAAACTTACAATAAAGGCGGGTGGAAATGCAGCAGAGGGGAAAGTAAAACCCAAAGACTTACACAACACTTTAAGGAAAATTCCCTAGAGCTAAACCAAGGCTCAAGCTAGAGCTGATTATGAACAGGGACTAGTTTGATTTTCCACACCCAGAGAGCCAGCTTGAAGCTACATCAAAGCTACATTTCAAACGTTTCTTCCAACAAGTGTCTGATCATTGCCCTGTATCTGTATTTCTGTACAGATCAAAGTCCTCATGGACGGTTTAATCAATTCAGTTCTTAATTCAACTTAATTCAGCTAATTTAAATGCTGCAGATTCACCACTAATTTATTCACAACACTCGCGACATTTTTACAAGAAAAACAGGTTCTGTTTATATACTGAAATATGTCAATTACTCAATCATACAAATAGATTGTGAATTTATTAAATACATCCTAGTTCCATCTTAGATATCAAGCAATGCATCTGTC
Source organism: Fundulus heteroclitus (assembly GCF_011125445.2). Lineage (NCBI taxonomy): Eukaryota > Metazoa > Chordata > Actinopteri > Cyprinodontiformes > Fundulidae > Fundulus > Fundulus heteroclitus. The sequence goes on from NC_046375.1 coordinate 27,742,440, forward strand.
CATCCATCCATTATCTATATCTGCTCATCTGTGCAGGGCCGATGGGGGACCTTGGTGTCTATGTCCGGCGGTCATTAGGCGACAGACGGGGTACACCCTGGACAGGTCACCAGTCCATCACAGGGCAACACAGAGACACACAGGACAAAAAACCATGCACACACACTCACATCTAGTTAGCAAATAACCTAACAGTCAGGTTTTTCAGACATAGACACCAGGTTTTTTGGTACTCCAAGGTGGAGTACCTGGAAAGAACCCACACACGCGCGGGGAGTACATGCATACTCCATACAGAAAGACCCCAGGCCATTATTCAGTGCTAACAACTGTGCCACTCTACAGCCCCCAAACAATGCAGTCAGGTGGAGTTTATTATGCCAACTGGTAAAGTCATTTCTGCCAAAGGAAACTCAGCTGATTGCAATCAGTGAATAACTTTCGCAGCATGCATTAAGCCTGGGCGACAAACAACACCGAAATTTACAACAACATTGACCAACGTCATTTTACCCATGTCAATATTTTTGATATTGAAATAACTAATTGAAAAGTTGTTTTTGTCTTTTTTGGCTGTGTAACGGTGGGGACCCTTTAAGACGCAGTGGTACGTGGATAGTCTGTAGTCACGTGGCTCCACCCCGTCCAGTCTATAACAAGAAGTAAAAGAGACAGTGAGGTTGAGAAAAATGGAGGAAATTTCAAATGTTGTGTAGTGTTGATCAAAAGCGTGGTTGCTCCATAGGGGACCATATTTACATTTAACCTATCTGAGATAATTTAGCAGAGCTTGTCCAATCTATTTATTGTTGTCGAGGTGAACTGCTCAATATATCGGAATATTGATTTTAGGCCATATCGCCCAGCCCTAGCATGCATGCTACACAAGTCCATCACCAGCGGGATCTTTAAATACAATAGCCCCATTTACACTACCCTTGTTAAACCGATCCATGCCGAGCTCGGTCCGAGCTTGGATCAGTTAACCAAGCCGAGCCTGGTTCTGACGACCGTTTACACATCACGCTATCTCGGTTCCGTGGTTCCTCGCCTCCTAGTGACGATCTGCGTTACTACTGCTCTCTAGGATTGAAGGAGGAAATCAAGCAAATCAAGATGGCGGTGCCCGTAACATCCCTAATATTCTTACTGCCGGGAAAAATAACTCTATTTAGGTGATGATGCCTGCAGAATCTTTGCTCTTTATCCCAACACAGTATACTCTTCTTCAATCATTCTGGAAGGGAACCTCTCTTCACCACAGTCGGCTTTCTTGCTGTCACCACGGCATCCAGAGGAACAGCAGGGAAAGTGCAAACCAGAAGACAAAGCACACATAACTGCAACACATAGACCATACTGGCAAAACAAAGCCGGGGGTCACGAGGAGAGCATGTCTGGATGGCTGGTAGGCTGGCTGGGTTGGAAGCCAGTCACAGCAAATCTGTGTTCAGGATATCAGAAAAAATTCATATTCAAACACTTAGAGTTTATGTTCATCTTGTTCATCCTGCTAACAGTGCCTTAATATCCCCAGCCCAATTTATAAAGACCATTTAATCAACAGCTGGTGTCTATAAACACTGCATAAGGCCTACTAGTATTAATAAGCAGCCCTGCTAACAGGAGTTAGGCAGGATTTATTGGTGGCATTTATTACTCGGATTATAAATGTACATGGAAAAGCTTCCCCATGCAGCATATTGATTTTTATTCACTATGTGGAGGGGCCAGGCTAACATAAACAGCAGAAAGATGAGAAGGGTGCTGCTTGCTTTGCTTTACTGGAGTTTAGGAATATTTTTAGATAAGGTCCATAGATACTCTTTCACCTTTTCCCATGGGAGGGCCAGCAACCATCAGAAAAACACGCTGATGTGTCAAGGACTTACAGTATCTCTGATTAAAGGTCATTTATAACAACCTACTCAAAGTCTGTATAACAATAGGGTTAGCCACCTAAATAAAGAAATATAGAGACAAAAGAGGTCTGTCGTGTCTAGTTTAGTGTGACGGGGGTCAAAATCTTTCATCGTTCATAACAGTCATCTGGCCAAGACACAGATTAAAGCTGACAAGGAACATGGAGTGATACCGAGCAATGGTGGGGCAGGAGCTTGGGCTCCCCTACTCCAATTATCTAAGACATGTGTCCCTGGGCAACACACCTCACCTGCTTTGCATGTTAGCGTTGGCCAGATGGCCCGGTGCCACCGATGTTTGCCACCCTCCCTGCTTCTACCGGTTTGCCCTAAGGCAGTTGTGGCTGCAATGTATGGAGCCGTCTAAAAGCTGCAGACGTTGTGTCCGCATGACTCATTTCTGCACGGAACCTACGTGCGTCAAGTATAAAGCAACCTTAAGGCTGCATCCGAAAAGGTCTAATTGGTAAGTGCGTCATCGGTCGCCATGAAAGGTGCAGTCCGAATAGTGCAGTCAGTAAGGAAGGAGGTAAGAAAAGGAGACTGAAGCTTCCTATCATAGCTCCTTTAGCACAGGGAGCTTGCTATGTTCCTTACTGGTGCTAAGGAGCGATAAGGAATCCCACAATCCTTTGCGTGACATGACATATGAGCACAGCCTACCTCATGGAATTAAACAAAAATGTCGAGAAAAAGCAGAGCACGCACTTTGTGTTGGAGTTAAAAGCTGTCGGAAATCGGCATAGCAGTACGAAGCTCCTTTCCTACCCACAATAGTGTTCTTACTGTTGACCGCTTGAAACGTAAAGGAACTAGAGCTAGGGGCTATAATTAGAACAATTGGGACGCAGCCTCAGTTTCCAACATGACTGTATGCTGACTTTAAGAGAATCTATCCTGGTTTCTTGTTTACCAGTTGAGAATGTTTAGTGCTGTACTGCGTTCAACACTATGTGTGAGACAAGATGTTTTATCTTTGCATATTTAAGTAACAAACAAACAAAAAAACATGACAGTTTCCTTCCTGAAACTACTGCAAGATTAGGAAGTGTTTGGTGTCTCTACACCTGATTCCCTCCATCCGTGCTAAGCTCCGTCCACCCAACTGAACTCAGCTTCCACCAGACTGATCATCTCGGACATCCGGGGGATTTACACAGCTCACCCAAGCATTAGCTAAACGCAGATTGTTTCTGTCGCAGAGCTTAACTGAGTTGTGAAACCTCAGTGGGCTGAGTTACGCAATCCCTTATTGTTGCCCACGATTTCTTCCATGAGCAGGTGTAAGAGGAGCATTGACTATATCATCAGTTAAAAAATGAAATGTCATATTTGATGTATTTTTGGGCCCCCAGAGTTTGGATTAACGTCTTCTTAACCAAACTGAAAGGAATAAAAAAAGAAACAATTCAGGTTATTCACTTCTCAAAAAAGCGCAAGAGCCAGGAAAGAGCTGCTGAAAAAAGCTCCATGGGCATAAAACCACACCAAAATAGGAGGAACTAAAAGTCAAAATGTTGGGATCCTTAATCAATGTGAGGTGGGGAAAGACTGGAATCCAGGTTCACTGTGACACTTATAAAGAAATACATAATATATATATATATATATATATATATATATATATATATATATATATATATATATATATATATATATAAAACTTGACCGACAAATGCAAGGGAATCCTTCTTTTCTGAAGTCATTGTGTCTTGGTTGCCATAGTCTAAGGTTTAACAAATGTCTGCAGCATCTGAACTCCCTCTACCAGGGCATGCTAACTTCTTTCCAGAGAAAATTCACAAATTTGAAGGGTAGTCTGTACATCACTATCAAGTCCAGTATCAATATTGTGTCCAGTCAGAACAAATTTGGAGAAAATAAAACATTTTGACCAAATCAATCACAAAAGCTTTGAAGAAATTACTCACAAACTAAGCCCCTCCTCCTCCTCTTTAGATATTTTACCCACAGTTTTTTTTAAGACAGTTTTGTCTGTAATGGCGTCGGATTTGATTTAAATAATAAACTCACAGCAATTATCAAACCACAGTTGAAAAAGCACAATCTGGACAAGTTGCTATAGCAGGGTTTTTCAAATCTTTCATTTATATGTAAGCTTGAAAAACTTGTGTCAAATGCCTTTTTGATAATGACCAGCCGCTCTGACGTCTTCCAGTCAGGTTTCTTTGGTGAGCACAGAAACAGAGACTGCCCCGTCAAGGTGTTTAATGACATCCGTATAAATGCAGACAGTGGAAGAACCACATTGCTGGTTTTATTGGACCTCAGCACTGTGTTTGGGAATGTTAACCACGGTATATTAATGGTATCTGTAGTGATCGACTCCACCCTGAACCTTCAGAGGCAATTACAAATTACCCTTCTATCACTTGAAGAACATCTGCAGGATTAAAGGACAAATGTCCCAGCAGGATTTTAAGAAATGTATTTATGTGTTTATCTTTAGTTGAATTGCTAACTGTGATGGTGTCTTCACAGGTCTGGCTAAAAAGTCGATCGGACAGCAGCAGTTTATCCAGAACGCTGCTACCCGCATCCTCACTAAAACTAAGAAAGTATAGTACACCATGCCAGTTCTAAAGTCCTTACACTGGCTCCCCGTATAGCTCAGAGAATTGGCTTTTGTGAATGAGATAGTATATTTTATGAAATATAATGTTCAAGGTCTGGGGGATCAACCATCTAAAAAAATGGTAATGTATGTAATGGTAAAAAAAAAAAAATATTTATGTTATTATTTTTGCCACATTCTGCTTTTTAAGTTGCCTCTTATTCATTGTATCTCTCCATTGATGCAGCCTTGCACCTATTTCAGAGGCTAGACCCATCAACCCCTTAGGATTGTTGTGATTTAAAAAGTCAAGACGAGATGGCAGAAAGAGGAAAGCAAGAAGAAGCCATTAACAAAAAAACAAATCTGTGTAAACAGTACTTGTACAAAGTCCCTTGTATAAAATCCTATTTAATATCTAGAAAATTATGTAATCAGAAAAAAAAACAATGTTAGGTAAAATTTTAAGACTAAAATAACAATTATACAAACAAATAATATAATTACAAAATAAGAAATTTTTGACAAAACAAACAGTTTGCCAAATCAGCTTCTGAAAGATCAGTAGGTAATGTGTCTATCTATCTTAGAACAAGGCAAAGCACTTCTGGTTACAATGTCTGCAGTACATGAACATAACATGAAAATGGCCCAGCAGGCCCTGTAGAAAGAAAACAGCAAAACAACGCAGAAACCAGAAATGTCACTTCAATATGATCTGTGGGCGTTTGGGTGTTATTTTCTGTTTGAACAGGTTTTTTCCTTATTCAGGGTGGTAACTAGAGATATTCAAAATAAGATTACTCAACTAGAAGTAAAATGTAGAGTGCAGCAAAACTACTCCTAGTAGTACTTTAAAAAGAAGTAATTCAAGCAAACGAAACTGGATAAATGTAACCTAGTTACTAGCCATCTCTGGAAATGACCAGATTGTGATTTAAATATTGACCAAAGTAATACGGATTATTATTTATCCATAATCAAACAGACCCAGAATGTGTAAAGATAAGGTCACTGGGTTTAATTCAATTTCAATTTGCACCTTCCGTTCACATTCAGAAAATGTTTTTGGTAACACAAAAAAAAGTTTTCTGAAATGAAGATTTTTTTTTTCAGAACCTGGTTTGCTGTGTATTGGGATTAGATATGCAGAGATTTAAGAGAGGATTACTTCCAGATTTCTTCATCGATACACATAAAATTTGGAAAAAAGCAAAAATAAGGGCAATCAGAAGCTAACTTTTTAAAGGGACATCATTTTAAACTGCTTTCTTTCACCGGACTTCTTATAGGTTCCACAGACCACTAATTTCCTCTTTTACAACAACATTTACACAACACATCATCTTCACTTTCTGAAGGTCCCAATCAGATCCTCCTGAACCCTCAGGTCATAGACACTGGTGGATGGAGGGCAGAGGTGCAGCTTTTCAACTTGGTTTCCTCTGAGGTACCGTCTCATTCAGTCAGCTAACATCAAACCTTTGTCAAACTAATGAAATACTAGTTGTGAACCCTGAGTCAAGTGTCTTTCTAGCTGTCTCTAAGTACAATAATGCATGAAGATCAGATTAGATGTTGGTCTGCAAAGAGTCAGGGTAAAACACAGACCTCAAATAAATGGGTGAAAACCATACATGAAAGCAGGAAATCTACTTAAGCCAGCCTAAGACTTTGTGTTTGCTGCTTAACTGTCAAAACCTTAGGAAGGACTTCAATAAGGAATAAAAGCTCCAGCGCCATCAAACCGAGCTCCCTACACTCTCCCTAACTCAACTCTCGTTCCTGCGTCTAGCTGGTTGCTGAACCGGACTGTTTGCTAAACAAAGTGTGGAGGCGATCTGGATGCCACAAAGACTCTTTTGTTCAGCCGCGTGAATCTCAGAGATGTTTTTGAGGAAGACCAAACTCTGGTGCCTGCAACATTAGAGAAAGAAGGGGTCTGAATCACTGAGTCCTGCTGAACATGAGCTTGATATCTCTGCATATCATTTAGTGTAAAAGTCCATGACCGTACCAGCATGCAGCTTTCTTTAGCAGTAATAACGTTTTAAAACCAACTTCCGCATTGCAGTCATGTCTGTGCCAACTTCACCTATCTCTGCTTGTGTAGAAAGGGTGTGATCTACCAGCTCTCATCACACCTATGCCCACAAAGAATTAAAACTATGCTTGGAATCATGCTGTCAGAAAGAAATGCAACCACAAAAAAACAGACTTGCATGCCAAAATAAAGAGACACGGTTTGAATAATTACCCATATTTGCTCTTGATGAAAGAACAATGTAAAAACAATAAAGGCATTTATTTAGCGCGGTCTAGGAACGAAAGCTGAGGGCTTGTTGAAACGCTACTTAGAATGTGTCAAGTTTCATCCAGCATAATCTAACAGAATCAGGAAATAGTCTGCACTAACAAACGTAACCACATATATTATTTATATCTAACGTGCTGGAGTAGATTTCTTTATGTTGATCTATAGGATGATGCGCATAAAGCTGCCTATGACTGTGGGCAACTAAAATAAACAATAAACTAAAAGGCAAGGTCCAGATTTTTCAATTGGAAGCTCTGTAGAAGCGGTTAAGACGATCTTATCTGTTGTATACAGGTTCAATAGTAGCTACAAAAACAGAAACTGAATCTGAGCCAACAAGCTAACAGCTAATCAGAGTAAGGCAGAGAGCGAATTGAGGTTTCAAATATTTCAAGGCAGTTCATTGGCCTGGTATTATTTCAAACCATTATACAACCATCCAACCTGCTTCAGATAGTTAAGCAACATAAAAAGTCAGTCCACAATGTGCAATGTACCAGTACTACTGGTGGAGAAACTAACCCATGATGCTACCACCACCATGCTTGACCATTAGTACTCTATACTAGGGTTTAAAAGCCTTATCGTGAGTATACTAAACATGTCGTTGTGGCTGAATGGTCTGACAATAAATACATTCTGAAGAAAGATCAATGCTGAAATGATCCGCAAAGTTCAGGCATGCTTGGGTATTTCTAGAATAAGAAGTCTCTTTAATGCCTACATCATTTATTGGTCTGTGTTGGATGATTAGTTACACTGGTATATAGTTTCAACTCCCAGATGAAAACATAAAAGCAAGTGTTTTAAAATTATTTATTGAATTTATTTTTCTGAAACGAAAAGGAGAAAACAAATTGATTAATGGGATTTGGTATAATAAAATCAGAGATTTTATTTTTAAGCCATATCACCCAGCCCTAACTGTTAGGGTCTTAGCATATTTCCTGCAAGTCTGCCTTAGTTGAGTCAGTGTTCCACTCCGTGTACCTGCAGCTTAATAAAAGGCAGCAATGTGCTACTTTGTTAACTACCAAAGAACAGAAAGAAGACAATAATTTCCCCCTAAGAGGTTATATACTGTAAATATGATTTTCCCATCTATTAGTATCCCTGCTATTTTCTTAAAGGTGTCTTTGTTGTTTGAGATTTAATTGGTTTTAACATGCAGACATCTGTTTAGGTACGTGCTCTGCGCCCATTGGCTGTTCTTTTTTATCCTAGGTTAGCAGATAAGATGCCAAAAGCACATAAGCACACTGTATAACCCTACAAAAACATCCATCCATCCATTTTCCAACCGCTTAATCCCTCATGGGGTCGCGGGGTCGCTGGTGTCTATCTCCAGCGTCCACTGGGTACACCCTGGACAGGTCGCCAGTCTGTTGCAGGGCAACACAGAGAGACAAACAGGACAAACAACCATTCACGCACACACTCACACCTAAGGACAATTTAGAGAGACCAATTAACCTAACAGTCATGTTTTTGGACTGTGGGAGGAGCTGGAGTACCTGGAGAGAACCCACGCATGCACAGGGAGAACATGCAAACTTCATGCAGAAAGACCCAGGGTTGGATTTGAACCCAGGACCTTCCTGCTGCAAGGCACCAGCGCTACCCACTGTGCCACTGTGCAGCCCCTACAAAAACAATATTCAATTAATTTTTTCCCACCAGTCAATGCAACATCTTCCTCTATGGTACGGAAGCTGTAACACAGAAGTGAGAAAAGAGTGAAAGAACCAGAAGACCTCAGCAGATACCAGGAAACGTCTTACAATATGTTCCTCAATTATCTGTTGAGCTTTCAGCATCCGTTACAGAACATGCTGGATTTGGAAATGTTAAAACCATTTGGGAAATCTCAAAGTTAAGGTAAGGATGAAGGATCTACTCGAGGGAATATACACACAGGAACAGATTTTTACACTACTCATGCTGATCATTGACAAAAAAAGTTACAGACATTTTCAAATATAAACTCTATTTCCAGTAGCCTCAATGTATCACTAAACAATTTCATCATAAGCCCATTAAGATCAGCCAACTCTAAGCTGCATCTGGCTAATCATCAATCACAGTCATTGCTCTCCAACCTTTCTTTTCAACACAATAGCGGCAAAGTCACTGTATCCTTTGCTTCTAATATAAGCAATTAATAATCACTAACGGCTGAAAGACTTTTCCCCTGTTTATATTACATTCTTACAATTAGCATCAGTTAAAATCAGTATAGAGATGTGTCAGTTTAACATATAAAAAAAAAAAAAATGGAAGTAGGAAATCTGGCACAAATCCCTGAGTGGAGCATCTCTACTAAAAACCTCTCAAGAGCTACTGTCTTGCTACAAAGAGCTGCACACGACAAAGAGGTAAACAGCTTTTGTTCCCAGAAATGTCTGCTTCCATCTTTCAGGAGTACTAAAACAAGGTGAGTGGCTGTTTAAAACCACTCAAGGGAGTTGAGCATATTGGTAGCTGAGGACCGTAATCCTTTGTTATCCACCAAGAGTGTTGAAGAAAAACATGAAAACATGTCCCCATAGTTTGAATCCTTTTAAATAAAAATCTATTTTAAAGCCATCCTCCAACAGAGGGATCATATTATCGTCTTTCTGCAGAGTAGATAGTAGTAGTAGAGTAGGTTATCTTCCCATCTGTCAGAGGTTTCTGATAACGAAATATTCATTGTTACAATCAAATCATGAGCTTTACTTTAACCTGTGTGCTGAATTCAAACTGAGAGTTAGTTATATGTGTTAACAGCTGTTTGTCCGGCTGAAGGAGAAGCACAGGGAATTTATGGATACTCCTACAAAAAGCAAGTAGTTTTTAATTGAGAAGGGGTTTTGGATAGAGGTGTGGCTCAATCTCTATGAAGTAATCAATAAGTGTCAAATACCATGGGACAGCAGCAACATGAGTCTCCAAGGACATGAGTCACTGCCCTCGGGACAGATTGGTGACTCCTGTGGAAATGGTAATATGAGCTGATTGACTGATTTGTTTTTACAAGATATTCGATCAAAAAAGATCATAAAACCATAAACTGTTATCACAAACCATGAAAACATCCCACCTACACACTATGAACAAGCAGACCCTGAAAACCGTGTTCATCCATATGTACGCAGAACTAGCTCTGTGCCTCAGGACCACATAAAAGAAACCTTTTAAACTTCAGCTCCTCAAAAGTTCCTAAACATCTGTCCGTTCATTGTCTCCCACTGGTCAAAGGTCGGGTCATGGCCGTTAACAGGTCTGAGAGGGAAACCCAGACACCCCCATCCAGCTCGGAGCTTTCCACATAATAGTAGAAAAAAATGAAGTATCTTTTTTAATTTATTTGAATATGTTTGTTTGTTCATTTACTTAATTCAAGTATAGATTAGATATCGTTGAGTAGCTTAATAATACAATGAATTATGTGAATTAATGGCTATCAATTTCACTTAGAGTCAGTCAAAACAAAATCTTAACCCTGAGATATAAATAGAAATCTCCTTGCTTTTTCTGTATGATCAGAGGATCACTCATTAAAGAGGAAACATATCCTCTTTCTTCTTAGACAGTCTGCCTGCAACATAAAACACTGTGCAGAAAGCTGTAAAAATGTTGCATGTCTGACGATTGTTTGTGCTGCAAACTTGTATCATGTTTGCTCATGGTGGCAGACATGTTGGAACAGTTACACCAGCAGTTTCAATAAATAGACGATTACCTAGGAACCCACCAGCCTTACATTCTTTCTCTATCAGCGTAGAGTGGGTGACATTCTACGGACAATCACACATAATATGAGGGCAACTTCAGTTTAGTGCATAATAATATCACCCAAAGAGTTTTACAGAAACTTCAGTGGTAAAATGCACACAGCTCTCCTATAATCTGAAATTTAATAGTTTTCATAAAGACTGAAAAGTAATTTCCCTCTGGGATCATTAAAGTATGTCTGAGTCTGAGTCTGAGTCTGAATACTTCTCACGCTAACACCTTCATTTTTTTCTGATATGATCATATCAGATATGATGGTAAGTGACTCAGAATCAAAAAACAAATATGACGGTCATACAGAAGCCAATCCATTTTCTGTGACAGAGATTTATAAATCAATCAACTTATCTATTTATCTATTCCGAGTCCCAGCCTCCAGGGCCTCATGGGGCCACCACCCAGATGACTCTGCCACCCTCTAAGGCAGACATATTTTGTTTCTGACATCTCATTCTTCTCATCCTTTAAGTCATGATTCATATCTCATTACCACAGGTGAAGGTTGTAATTTATGGATACAACTCGGTACCTTCTTCACTATCCTCACAAACCAGATCAATGCTCTTTTGACACAAAGCCCTGATCCTTTTATCCATGTCCCTGTGCACTCTGCTAACACTTCTTTATAAGACACCTTAATACCTGAACACCTCTACTGGAAGCAGAGACTGTAACCCCTGATGAATAAATTACATTATAGAGGCCTTATATGCAAAAAGAACATTGTGCTGCCCCTTTCATTGGCCTTTCTTAGGCCTTTGACACTGTTGATCAAGGCATATTGTGCCAGAAACTATGGGACAACGGCTTGACTGACCATGCACTGGGTTGAGTTAATAATTATCTGTAAGTCATTTCTCCCCTTCATCATTTTATATATTTTATCAGTGTTGTAGTACTCGAGTCCGAGACTCGAACTCGAGTCCGAGTCATTAGCTAAATTTAGAGACTCGTGACTTGACTTGGACTTGAGCACTGATGACTCGAACTTGGACTCGGACTCCTACATTCAGATCATTCTGACTCGGAAATTGAGAAAAAGACTCGACTTTTTTTTATACAATTAGGCTATAATTTTAATATGTCATTAGAATATTATTTGGTGTATGATTTTAATATCTAAATGTCGTGCCGCGCACGTGACGTCACCATCTCATGAGCAACGCCCCTTGCCGCTAATGTAGGGCAAACAGTGTGAGAGCGCACGTAGCAACCAGCCGTTACACATGCAACAGATACAACGATATGACCGACTTTACAGCTGTTAAACTATCACAAGAGGATGTCCAGGCGCCCATTTTACTGGTAGAACTGTGGAACAACATACCAACGTTCAGCTCAAACGATGGATTGAGTGTCGAGGGCTTAGAAAGACTGGAAAACGGGCCGAGTTGATAGGAAGGCAGGTCGATGTTTTTCTCCTGCTCGGCGTTCATAGCGTCATCGGCCGTTTTTTTTTTTTTTCTGTTTGTAGTCACCGTCCAGGAATCGGTATAAATTTTCCGGCCCGCCGAACAATTTAGTCCGGCCCGGTGGCCAAATGCATTATCATTATCCAATGGCTGTATCTCCTCGCTGCATCGACCGATCTGCACCAGATTTGTTGTGAGTCATGGTGGAACGCTGCCGAACGCGTTTGTGGGAATCGCCCGGTGGACGGGCGAGGAAACTGCGTGACAGCATCTGCGGTGGCGGGCGGCCGGCGGTGTGCGAACCCCGCCCGCCGGCCGGCACCGCGGCGGTGGCCAATAGGCCGGAGTGCGCTTGGCTGCGAGGGCCCATCGACGCCGCTTGCGGCTTTAACATCCTTCATATGCGGCCTATCAGCGTACCTCGAGTCGCTGTTGCACGTTCCATAACAACAATGTTTAAAAACCATGGTTAGGAGACGTCTTAGACTTGGAAAAAGCAGTAGTTTTACCGAGTAAAACCAAGGGTAACTACAGCGAAAGAGTTATTAGTGCAATGGAATGTTACTGCTTCATGTCATACATCACACGTCAATAGTGACTCGACTCGGACTCGACTCGGATTTTTTTTTTAATGACTTGGACTTGACTCGGACTTGAACACTGGTGACTCGAACCTGGACTCGGACTCGAGGCATAGTGACTTGACTACAACACTGTATTTTATACACAGTTTTGGTCACATATTAGCTGACTTTTGAGGTGAAAAATTGCGTGTATCAATTTGTAGTCATCAGAGAGACACATAATGCATGCCTTGGCAACCGACCATTTAAATTATTTTATTTAAATTAGATGATTCCAGTATTAAATATCTACCAGAAGGAGTAGCACAGTTATTTAGGTTTAATCTGAGGTCATAAATTCTCAAATTTCTCAGGCATCAACTAGCCCAAACATGGATCTGAGCCTAAATAAATGGGACTAAAGTGTAACACAAATATTCTGGGTAATATTATACAAGTAAATGAAATTATACCTGAAATTGGAGAATTTTCACAACCATTTATTGTCCACGGCTTATGAATATACTACACTTAACTACAACAAAAATCGGTATGCTATCACTAAACTACACATGTACACAATGTTTAATTTCGAGGTACAGGATATGGTAAAGTGTGGGAAAAAAACAGAGGGTATGAACTGGTGAAGGGGAGAATTGATCCAAAGGAGACACCAGAGAAAAAAGTCTGTTTAGTATACTTTCTGCTTTCGCTTCTACTTTATAATAAAATTTAAAAAAGACTAATTCAGCTGTTTGCAAATATTTCTGGCTGCATGTTTTCATTGCACCTGACTCAGATCGGTGCTGTTCAACAAAAGTGTGTTAAAGCAAACATGTGTGGCAGTGTATCTCAAGGACCAAGGTTGAAAAACAATGCAGCAGAGGATTGCAAACACAGATCATTTCTATTAAGGACACTCAGGCTGGCTACCTGACTGATAAATCACTAAATATTGGCTTGTTACACCGGTGATTGCCCTACAAATCTGTACTTTATCTTTGTACAATCTTTATCTAGGTGCTTAAAAATGACAAAATTTAGAGGGGGAGTGAACATAATATATATATAACGACACCCGAAATGAATAATTTATTAGATTATTTTTGCCAGCATTAGGAACATTTGTTCTTTGTGTTTCAAGGAAGCAGACGTTATTTTTTGGGGGTTATAATTGTGATGCCATACATAGTTTACTCAATGTTATCATTGAATGAGAATCTCCTACCAGCCCATGAATACAGGTCACATAGCAACATGCAACCTTACGACTTTTGAATGCATCTGGTGAAAACAAATCTAACACTGGCCTCAAAGAAACAAGTGAAAATTCATTGTAGAGTGGTGAGTTCCTTTGGCCCATTGAGCAATGGCATCAGGTTCAGAGGTAGATTAGGGACTCCAATCTAATCACAAATGGCAGCTCAGGATAAGAAATTGCAGTGTGTAAAGATTTATGGGCTTAAAAGTTTATTGAAATGGGTTCCATGAGGAGTTGGTGAGAAGTTTGTGAACAGGTTTCAGAATGAGTCGGTTAAAATGCTAATTTGATCCAGCATGGCAGGTATCATGATTCATGGCTGATTCAATATGTAGCATTCACCATTACAATCTCATCCACGTTAACTACATGAACCAACAGGTCTATACAGGCGTTACATGGTAGATCAGTCGCAGAACAGGTCCCATTCCCCAGGAGAAAGCCTGTCAGCATCCTGGATACCGCACTTGCAAACATGAGTCAGAAATAAGTACGGACAAGTTCTGCGAGCTGAGCTTTGTGATGCTGTATTCACAAAAGGTGCGACTTCTGTTGTGAAACCACCCAGGATTCAAGACATTAACCTTTCTTAAACCTTGTGATTAAATATTCCTTGGTGTGCAGCTTCACCAACTCATGAATTCAATGCATTCACCTGTCATGATGGTAAAGCTGCATACAATTCTGTTCAGGTGCGCATTTATTGGCCCTCCTGGAAAAGAATCATCGACATGGCAGACCCAGGTTCGTGTCAAATAAAGGCCACTAGTGCCAAAAAAAGTCTGAAACAAAATAGTAGTTTCTCAACCTGGGACTCTTTCCCCACCAAATAAAGGTAGTCAGATTAACGGTTGCATATTTCTCTGTTGGTCTGTGTGAGACTATGCTGTTGCAATTAGGTTGCACATCTTTACCAAGCCAGATATTGAGAGATTACAGTAAAATACAAATAAAGTTTAAAAGCTGGTTCTTTAGTTTCTTAATCAGCTCATCAATTTACGTTACTCCAAACCCGCAATGTCTATTGAATAGAGAGATTCTCGTTACTTATTTAGAAATTAAGGCATACCAGCAGCAAAGTAACACATGCAGATGCATACAAAGATATATATATATATATATATATATATATATATATATATAGATATAGATATTTATATATATATATATATATATATATATACATACATTTAAAATAAGAGACAGCACAGTAAACACAAATTTACAGTATAAGAAGGCAATACTGTATAGTTATCAAAAATAGCATGCTCAGATTTAAATAAATCTGCAACTGAATAGAGTAATTTAAAAATATACAAAATACGTTGTTTTTTTTCAGCCAACTGGCTATTTTACAATATTATCTGTATAACACTCAAGGACAGTAGCGAGTTAGCTGTATGTCTCTATTCATGACTATCATTAGATGGTCTAAACTCGGCCCGTCTGCTAATACATGTCTACAGAGTGTTTTATAAGTGGTTCCATGGTACGAGATTCTAATGAGCAGAATCCTTTAAAAGGATGGACATTTTCTTCTCCAATCGTCACCTAAGGCCTCAGTAATAAAAAGTGGGACTTACAGCAATTTCTCTGCAGGCTGACATAGATATTCCAGTGCCTTCAATTTGTTTCAGTGCATATTCCTTCTCATCTTTCCTGTGGAGAGAAAGACAGAAAGCAGGAGTTATGTTATTAGAGAGTAGAGTTGCACAATACTTTCGTGTGGAAAAATCTCATGATTATTTATATTGATTTGAATGTTTTAACAACACTAAGAAATTCAAGCAATACAAAGAAACATACACACTATTATATCTGGCTAGGTGGAGTTTTAATATCATTTTAAACATACTGACAAATTTGCCTAATGTACAACAATATAAACTGAGGGGAAAGGTAATAAAAATCTATTTCTGGTAAAGAATAAATGAGGACACTCCCACGTTTATTTCAACTTCAAAAAGCCAAAGTTGCACAGGTAAACATGATTGGAACGACAGTACTCAGCTTTTTGAAGGAGGCTTGTCATTTCTAAACTTTGACATTTAATATGTTGTGGCTGCTGATTGTTGAAGGGAGAGTAAAGGTCATGGTGACCTCCACAGAGCTGTCTGAGGCTTACAGACACAGGACTGAAGCAGCTGATGAGTCTGGGTGACTTATTAGAAACTGTCTTCATTTGTAAAGGGGAAAAAAAATCTACTTTCTAAAGTACTTCCTCTTTAAAGGGCTGTCCTCGCTTTTTATGACCCTATATCAAATCTCTATTGACTTTGCAATGTTAACGTTATCACCATTGTAGATTATACCATCTCAGGGACAGGTGTCAAAATTCTGCTTGCCAGTAACATTTTTGGAAACTCCACCAGATGTAGACCTTAGTGACCACGAAGCTGAAGTTCAGGGAGAATGGCAAGGACATTTAGATCATAGATAAGAAAGGGAAGAGTGAGGAAATGTGGATTAATTGGTTGAAATCAATATTGTTGTTGCAAAATTAAACAAGAGTATCATAACTTCCTGTTTCCTAATAATGTGGCATCGAATTAAAGGGTTATAGTTTATTTTAGAAAAGCTGACTTAACGATCCTCTGCTCTGGGCCTATGAGCTCTGGTCATCGAGGTACAAGGTGTTCCACCAGGAGAAGGAGACATTGACCTCTCTGCAGGGGTTCAAATGACACTGAGGAGATAGTTCTCATCAGTTCATCAGATGCTCTGCTGTAGGATCCTCAACTCTCCAGAACTGGATCTCTGCACTGCATAAATCCGTCCTCTATGCAAAAACAGAAACCCACACAGCACGCCGGCCTGACTGCAGCTCTCAGCTGGCACATTGTCATTTTTTCTCTCCTTTTGCTCTTGTGAATCAGACCTGTGCATTAAAATTCAGTTACTGAGTGATATTGGAGCCTGCGGGGCTGAGCACATTCTGCAGGCAAACAGCGATAGCTGGAACTGAGCAGCACGGCCAGGGGGCTGAGCAGCAGAGTGGAGGAAATCAGGGCGAAAAGGAGACACAGCCCATTAAAAAGCGCGCGGGGCGACATGATTAAAGTGTAAACAGTCTGCGGACAGCATCCAGAGAGGACTTGACAGCGTGTGGAGCCTGCACAGATCAAACATTTCCTGGTGGTGCTCACATCAAACCCTCTTCAGACTCATTTGCATCTGAGATGGAAAAAGGGAAAGAAAAGGAGCTCTCCAGCGCACAGAAAATAGGCTCGTCACTTTTCATCATTTAGTCTGTAAACAAAATCAGTGCACCTCATTCAAGTAAATTCAAATCATGAACTTACCTAGAGGTTGTTGTTTTTTATTACCAAAGGGTTTTGTTGTACTTAACTCACAAATGAATAAAAGCTGTAAGACGCCACACATATTCTCTCAAAAACATTACCTGAATGTGACTATATTTATTTAGGTGGTACTCAAGCAGAGCAACTTGCAATTTAAATTTTCTTTCCTTTACAACAACTGTAATATAATAATACATCCATGTTTTAAACACAAATATGCACAGCAGTTTTCTGTCTATTGCAAGGGTCATAAGTGTGACATCTACAGCAATCAAATACAATAAAGTCATGTTCTAAAGAGTCCTTCTATCAAATTATAGTTATGATATTAGCATACACAGCATTGGTCATGTTATTTGAACTTCTATTTACTTATTTCCTTTTGAATATCTTTAACATACATGATACAACAAGTGGGGTGCTTTAGGACCCTCCGCACCCCCACTTCCTGTCACCTTGATGACCGGTCAAGGCAGGAAGGCTAGTAGAAAAATAACTAAGTTCATAAAAAAAAAAAATTTAAAAAAAAAGGTACTTAAGGAGAAATTGCGATCAATACGCTACAGTTCAGGTTAGTAGCATTCATCAATTAATGATAGACAACGGTATCACAGAAGTTGGGCATTTCCATAGTTAGCAAAAACGCAAAAAACAGAAATAAATAAACCTTTGTGATTCAAAGGGGGAAAAAAAACAAATCAACAAATTCAACTATTATTGCCAACAAAAAAAAGAACTGATTAAGACCAAATAAAACAAATTAGGGCAGTCATCTTACAACCAGAAGGTTGTGGGTTCAATTACAGCTTCCCCGTCACATATCAATGTGCCCCTGGGCAAGGCGCTTAACCTCAAGTTGCCTACTGATCTGTGTATCAGTGTGTGAATGTGGGCGCTGGATGAAAGTGTCTGTCTCTAGTGTGAAGCACTGAGTGGTCAGTAGAAAAGCACTATATAATTTCAGTCTGTTTGCCATCACCATTTACCTTCCAAAGTATTTCCAAGGTACGTGATGAGCTGCAGTAGAATGTATCAGATAAGATTTAGATATAAATATCTGAAAGTGAGTATTTAGCTTATCCAGGTGAGCTTCGTCATGGTTGTGTACTTTCCAAGGCAGATAAAGTATGGAGTTTGAAGGTAATTACTGTATATGGATGAACAAACTCAGCCTGGGGTTAGTCATGGCAGGTATAACAACAAACACTTGGTTCAGTTTACAGTTAAAGTTCCATCTTTAACAACTGGAGAGAGATCAAATGAAAATGACTTAAAGGCTAGTGGTTTGTGGGCCCGGCCAACCTGTAGAGACTCAGAATGCTCACATCAGATCCCCTGACTGAAACTGAGTTTAAATGGACTGAAAATAAAGTGAGAATGAAATGAGACCAAACGTGTTAAAAAAAACAAGGTACTTCATAGCAAATTATTGAAACTCTGTAGGATTTCAGCCATTTTAAGTGTAGATGACTGTGTCCATTCCAACCAGAAATTACATTTTTATGACAAAACCCTTTGATAGGGTATTTTCTTTAGTTTCAATATTTATATAACTTAAATTCCTTAATGCGGTTACATGATGTATATCCATTTCCCCACATATGTCTGAGCCCTTGGCTGTTTTTCTTCAGTGAGTATAAATGAACTGAATTAAAAAGGATAAACAGCATTTCCAGACTCGCATCGTACTTTCCTTGTTCAAGCTGCCACATTGGTTTAACCCACCCATTTCTAATGCTCACTCCTTACATGAGCACAACTCCAGACTGGATGCACATGGAGACAGTCCATCGCCAGCGTCCACACCTTGTGGAGCTCTGCCATCGCTCTTGTGGGATTAACTTGCTAAAAAGGCATATTGCTCAGGCTTTAGGTGTATAGCGTACCGACTTTAAATGAAAAGCACAAAGTGTCTTCATATTACCTAAGAAGTAGGATTAATTCATTCCTGGTGTTCCATGAACAGGGGACAGAAGCAGCAGGTATCACTTTAATGAGCTGTACAGGTTGGGTCCAGTGGGAACAAGTGATGCCTCCCTTCCCCTGAGCCTCCCCTGCTGCCTCTGACAATACAACCCAGGCTCAAGCTCCGTCAGAAGGAGCTAAGTCCTGGTTCCACTGACTGCTGCAGACTGTGTGCCCTCTCATACTGTCACAGTTCTTGACACGCACTGGCAGCTGAGAGTGCAGCTTTGACCGACCAAGCCGGAGCTGCCATTGAACTGGCTCAGTGGCAGAGTTAGCAGACCTCTGTGAACGCTGATAATGAAAACTCTGCTGCAGTCAATAACATCTAATGACAGATGTGTGTGCTCAATAAATTTAGCTTGCCCAACAATTCCTATAGAATATATATCCCTATACAATAATAACAACAACAACAACAATTTCACACTGAAGCCATTAAGTTAATTCCATTTATTCAATGGAGGAAAACCCCAGGCCGAGAGGTAACTCTTTTAAGTTGAATTCCCAGGAGCGTGGAATGGGTGGATTGTGAATGGATATTCTCATTTGTACTTCCAGAAATACCAATTTGTCATCCACGGGTTTTACAATTTATTTAACTCTCTGTCCACTAGGCTAAAAAATGAGCCATATTTCCACCAACACACAGCAAGCAGGATGACAAGGTAGGTAAAACAAATGTCAACGCTTAGGGACACCAAAGTCTCCATGACAACCAATAGACACTGTCTACATCAGTGTGGGAGTATGCCACACTCTTCTTGGAATATAACTGGAACTCTGCGCTAAGATTGAGCTTTTTAGTAACAAACAAACTTGGGGGTTTTGGTTTGAAACAAAGCTTCAATATGTGGAAAAGCGCCTCATGCTAACTGTTGAATATGGTGGAGGGCCTGTGGTGCTGTGGGTCTATATCTCCCCCAAAGGCTAGGGAACATGGTAGAGTCCATGGCTTAATTAACCCCTGGAAATGCAGACAGATATTAAATTAAACTCTGGTGGAATCTGTCAGTACTGACAATGGATTTCTATTGGGTTCATTGCCAGGATAACAATCCAAAATATAGGGACAAATCAACAATCAGCCTTCTACTTTTATCTCAGTACCTGACATAACAACTTCAGAAACCTGTGGGCTGAGCTGAAAAGAACAGAGACCAAGGACCAAGGACTCCAGATGATCTAGGTCTAGGAGATGTGTGCAATAACAGAATGGTCAAAGATCCCTCGCTAAGCCTGTAGGGGTTATACAAACTGCCACCAAAAAACTATTTTTTCTTAACAATAGAACTTTTTCTGCCACTGAAAGAAAATGTGCTCAAATAAAATATTTCCAAGTTTCTCGGATTATACTGTTGCAATAAAAAAAAGCTTTTCAACACTTATTCACCTGGTGTGAAACCTGATTCGTCCACTTCTATATAAGTTATAATAAATGAAATGGAATCTGAGCACATCAGTGAGGTCCATGAGCATCATGTATATAGATACCAATGGGGATTATCAGCCATTCAGCTAATATTATGACTCTCCCTTTAATTCTGTTCATTGTTGTGAAGCATTATTAGAACTTTGGACAGAGTTAAATGGAGAAGCTCAGAACCGACGAGCTGTAAAGTCTGATGACCTGATCCACTGAAGTCGATCGTAAAAATATTCCTGTGCAGTCACAAATAAACCTAATAATACAAAAAGCTGATCATTCAGCACATTTACTTTTTTTAGCACTCTTCTCATCTCCATCTGCTCATCGCCTTAGAACAGAGTAAACATGGTTCCATTACACCACATGACATATTTCCATTGCTACAAGGTCTCAACTTTATCGTCCCTGGCAAACTGGAGCCTTTTGTCTTGATTTGACACAGTGACGAGTGCTTTTCTAAAGGCTACACAGCTGTTTCATCTCTGACGACTGTTGACTTTTCTCAATTTCATGAACCTCATACTTCATGATCATTCAAGTACTTTTTCCAGCCAGAGTAATTGATGGAAGAGAAAGGGGTGTCTGGTTTTAACGCAATTCTTCTAATTTTACCAATATTGTTATTCAGTCAGGAAATCTAGAGAGAGTAAAGCTATGCTGCTTTTTCATTTCAGCTAATTACTGCTTAGAAATGTGCAAATTCCTGATAAAAATATTGAGACTGGGACATTAAAGGTAAAGGTATTTTCATCTGACACTGCTGGAAAGAAACTCGGTTCTGAGCAGAGCTGTGGAGCTGGAGACAACACAAACAGAGAAGGCAAGTTAATGAAAACCCCATTTAACACCGAGGCCTTCAGTTTATCCATTTCATGCCTGATTTGGTTCTAAGGTGCATTTGCTGGGAGTTAATCTGAGGATCACAAAAGAGCAATAAGCTTTAGAAATGCTTCATATTTATTGAATTTTACAGGTTTTTTATATTATAAAGCTGTTCAAGGTAAAAACACTGCACGCTGTATTATGTCTAATATCTCTGAGGTCAATGCCTCTCAGTATTCTCAGGTATTGAAGCTGAAAAGGATGCTGTGTTCACTTCTGACCTGTCTTTGAATCTATACTTTGCTTACACCATCAAGGCGCCCACAATAAAACGCTACCTGAAGCCGATAATTATTATTATCATAATAACAATTCAGTTATTATGAATTTCATTACCTTAGTCGCAAAGAAATGAACACGGTCTGAAACTGCAGGACTAACAGACTATGTGAAAAGCCCACATTGATGCTGTTTGTCCAGATGTACCTTTAACACTTTAGTCTTCGAGATAAAAAAAATGAAGTTTATATAAGAAATAACATCAAAGCAAGCATAACAATATTAATTCCTGCTCTTTTCTGCAGCTTATTTTAAAGTATAATACTTTAAATTTGATTGAAACTGTTTAAAAGGGAAGCAAAACAGACATTTGTATTATGCAACACTTGAAGGTCAAGAGGGTGCTTTGGTCAGGTGAGACCAAAAGGGACATTCTGGCTTGTTTGAAAACTGTGGGGACACCAACACTCCGCAGCCCCCTGAACACAACATCTCCACAGTAAAACAGGGAGGAGGCAACGCCAGAGCTTAAGTGGAACTGTTCATATCAAAGCTTTTAAAGGGTTAGAATGGCCCAGTCAAAGTCCAGATCTAAATCCAATCATGAATCTTTGCCAACCCTTCCCAGACGCTCTCCATCTAATCTGGTTGAGCTTAAGCTAGTTTCTTTTTAAAAACAATGGACAGGTATTTCAGTATGTAGGTGTAGAAAGCTGGTAAAGAAATACCCCCAAAATACCTCAAGCTGCAACAGACAATCCTATACAGTATTTACTTGATGGATTTTGAGATGCTTGGGATTACTGCCCTGTCTGTGGGTCCAAGCTTCTGCTTCCACACAGAGAGCATGTCATTTTCTCCCAGGATTCCCTGATGCTTGGTTAAATCTACCTTGCTCAGTACTGAGCCACTGCCACGTTCCACTGTAAGCACCGTGTTCTTTTGAGTTTGCCTATCATTTTCCTCCTCCAAACACACTGCTGATCCACGGGCCTGAAAAGACCACTCCACAGAACAGAATCCCCCTCATGTCTGTAAGTTAGTTATTGGTGTGAGCAAACTGGAGCTGACTTTTCTTGGGTCAGTAGAGGTGTACTCTTCGGAGTTCAGGAGGGGAGCTCTTCAGCGTTCAGTATGTTCCCCACTTTGAAAATGAAACCTCGGTTGCTGCCACTACCTAGCCTTGCTGCAGGTACTTTCCAGTCAGATAAGGGCTATTGACCGCCTTCCTGCTCAGCACTCGGGTGGAAACTGCTGATAGCTTCCTCTTTCTACCACCGGTTCTTTTGCATTGAACTTCCAAACTATGCTTTCATGTGTATCTCTAGGAACCTACGCAAATTGGTTTGGGATCTTTTGCGCACCTAGTTTGCAAGTCTCTGCTCTTCTCAGTATAGCTCTGAGGAATTCTACTGCTTTCAGGGGGGGTGGAATAATTTTGAGTCTGCAATAGTGATTGGAGGTAGGATTTAAAGTTGAATTTTGATTAAAGAACCTTTCAAAACATTTTAAGCCCAATTCGCTGCTGATGTCAAGTTATTTTAGGTGCAACTGGAAATGGATGGTATGATGAGCCTCCAATTTCCCATTTCATCACAGAGAACTGTCAGAGCATGATGGGAGGAAAAACAGCTGATCTTAACCTTTTAGCACACGTGTAAATAGCGCTTTGTGCCAAGTCTGCCATGCTGTTTCCCGTGTGTGTAGACGGGTCAGAGTGATTCACCTCTCGGTTAGCGTACAAATGTCAAATAAAAGCCCACCAGGAACATCTGGGTAAGCACCGACGGTGTAGGATAGTTGAGCGGAAACGTGAGAACACATTTTTATTTTCTCCCGCTCCCCTATAGACATCTCATATGCCGTGATGTATGGGGCTTCTCGTCTGCTTCGCAAGGATTGTCCAAAATAAAAGGAGACCGTCATAATCTACGGTTAGTGTAACAAAGTTTGTTAAGGCTGGGGCCACTGGACCCCGCCGAAGTGTCGCCGCCAGCGGCGCCCCTCCGCTGCGCTGCTGCAACACAACAACACCGAGCTACCTTCGCTGCCCGCCGCTAACACTAAAAATAAGAGCCGTGGTTTTAATGTTCTGTTTAGGGGTGTCGGGAGAGTACTGGAGGAGGAGGAACGGGAGGAAGTATGCGCGTGCGTGTATACGGGAGTGTGTGAGTGCGCGCGTGTGTAGGGGGGACCGTTGGTGAGTGAGCGCGTGCGTTCGATGAAAACAAAAACACAGAAACACACACATACACGTACACACACACACACATACACACAGGGGTATCGCTTCGGGGAGGTTCAAATCTAACGCTGCGTTCAACACACAGCCAGGACCCGCGGTCCCAAAATGCATCCTGCAATGAGCTGAATGTCAGAACCGAACAATACCGATCACGGTTATCTTACCCGTCTTTGCGCTTAGCTTTATAAACGTGCCCGTAGGTGCCTCGACCCACTTTGCAACCTTCATATTCGAACAGATCTTCTACTCTCTCCCTCTCGGCTGCCAGCTTTGTTTTGAAGTCGTAATCCATTTTAACCCATAAATACGTCTTAAATTACAATAAAATAAAATATTAATTATTACATGCATTAATTAAATAATCTGGTCGTTTTATTCCCCCACCATTTCCTTGTTTGGGATTTTGGTCTGCTCCGCTTAATGTTCACTGGCTCGTTGACGTTTCTAATTGGGGCGCGCGGCTTTCTGGGTAAAGTAGTCCTTCTGGGCAGTTGCAACCGCTCGCAGCGTCTCAAACCGAAGATGAAAAAACTACAACCCGTGTTTCCCGCTGCGGTTTGGTGCACTTTGCGTACCCCTGAACGCTGTTCAAAAATGCTGCTGGGACGTTTTGACTTATGGATGGCATCAGATGTTTATTAATAATAATAACAACAACATATTTCCATAAAATTAAAAATCGTTATTGTCATTATGTAACGATAATAAAATGTGGGTGAGAAACATCTACAACACTTCTTGAGAAGTTAAAAGTAAAAAAAATAAATAATAATAATAATAATCTGATCAGATTTGAATTTTTAAGCCAAAAAAAGAAAGACAGCAATCACTTCACAGTATGATGTAAATCACAGCGCAATTGCATGAATGTAATAGGCAAAAATATTCTCTGAGAAGTAAAAAGTGTGCAAATAGTCATTAGCTAAATTTGAAATGTTCAAGTTGATTGATTATTTGGGTGTAATTTTGCTGCCATTGTGTGCACCATGCCTGCTATGTAGTTCTAATATTATTACCTATCAATAACATAGCACTTCGCATATTACATGACAATGCAAACACTGCTTTTTGTTCCGTATTGTAATGAATAAATAAATAGTATCCATTTTCTTTTGATTTATAAGTCAATATCTTTAGATTTGATTGGGTATAATGACATACTGTTTTAAACGTATACTACAATATTCTAAATGAAGTTCAGCTAAACATTAATGATAGCCTTGCATGAATTATTATTTTTTATTTCAAAACCCTTAATATGGTCATAGGCAATCACCACATTGTATTTTAGCTAATGTATGGTTATGTTCAGAATCAGAATCCGGTTTATTGAGCAAGTATTTGTACAGACAAGGAATCTAACGTGATGGTGTTGCGGTGCAGGGAACATGCACATGTCCAGGTAGTTAAAACATTTTATTAAGAGTTACTAACTGCATCCATTGCTTACACAGATAACTACACAACGGAAACAACCCACATATAAAAAATAATGGTTTAATTTTTGTTGTTAAAAGAAAAAAAAACAATAATTGATATTATGTCATTTAAACATAATAAAGCACCACTGTGTCGTAATTTTTAGTAGTGGTTGAAGGCCACGTGAGGAAACCTTTCGCTCTCCCACAAGTGACAAATGTTTGGACCAATCACAAATCACAAGAGGTGGTCCTGCCGCCACATTGGCCTGACGTGAGCGTGACGTAATGCACCGTTGGTATAAATTCAACGCACGCACTTCATTCAACGCTTTACACAGTATGGCCGGCGATATTAGCTAGCACTCGCTAACGGTATTCTCTGCAAAAGGGAAGGCGGTAACTCAAGATAATTAACATCTGGATTGCTTAAAGGACTGTACCTCAATAAATTATACCTAATCGAGGAAGGATTAAATAAGCTGTAAACGTTGTAACTGACGTTCCAATAATTCTGTTGGGTGTCTGTTGTCTCATGATGGAGGATAACGGTGCACATTTCTTCGAGGGGACCGAGAAGCTGCTGGAGGTGTGGTTCTCTCGTCAGGACGAGAGCAAGGGGACCGGGGACCTCCGTACCATCCCGAGGTTTGAGTTCTTTTACTGTCTCGGCTGTGACTGCGGTACTGTGCGGCTTGTAGCGGGACCGCCGGCCGTGTTTCGGGTCCTCGGCGGCATGTCTAGTGATGTGTTAAAGTGTTGGCAGCAGGCCTGCTGGGAACCGAAGCAGTTCCTGGCCTTACAGCCCCCTACCAGCGAAGCCGGCTAGCACCGTCTCCTCCCCCTTCTAGCCGAGCCACTCCGAGGATGACTCATTCATTCTCAACGCTAAAGTTTATCCGTCCTCCCCACGCTAGCCCTGGGTGAGTCTAAGGCCGGGGAACGGACACGCGCTGCCGTGTGCATTAAAGGCCATGTAGACCCAGCGCGTGGACCAGCGGACTGACTCAGGCTACTTCCTGAAAGAAAAGTGTCACAGCCTCAGGCTCTGTCCAGCTGGCCTTAATGTCCGTGCAGTCCTGAAAACATCACAGTGTTAAAGTGAGCGACCCACCTGCCACCGACACGTGTCTGTTAACTTTGCTGCCAAACATTAAGGCGGGCTGGGAGCATTTTTAGGGAGCCCCTGTAGATCGATGCTCACGAGGCTGAAACCGGCGTCCGATTCGGAGCTGCTTAACCCGGGCCTCCGGGAGGCAGGGCTCCTCGCTGCTTTTAGGGACTCCGGAGCACTTCAGCTTCGATAGGGCCGTCTGAGAAAGCTGCGGTAAACAGTGAAACATCGGCTTGGTCTAGTCTGACACTGAGCCATTGTTTTTTTTATTTTATTTTTTTGACAAATGTGATCAAAACTGCTTACTGTAAATCTGTTTAATGTGTAATAATCCTGTAAGCAGTTCGGGATGCTGCTCTTAAATGCTGAGCAGTGACTGATCAGAGTTGTCCAGGCTCCCGTAGAAGTGGTGAAATGGCCCTTTAGTGAAGCTGCGAGCCTGATGCCAACTTCAGCGTCGTGTCGCTGCTGGGGAACTTATCCCGTTTGTCTCCGTGCTTTAGACCAAATAAATACGCGAAAAATACACAGATCAGGTCATTCTTGTTTGCTTTTTCAACCTCCTAGTAAAAATGAAGATATAATTTCATCTTCAGCGTGGGGTCGCTGAGTTTATTTCTGTCTGCGTCATTCAATGGTGGGGGGGTGCTGTGAAGCATGTGGTCGGCCTCGGTTCGGCTCGGTGGCGTGGCCGCTGCTCCCGTCAGAGCGATCACTGCCGGTACTGGTTCCGATCCAGTTAATACATCCCCGCTTTTGTCTTGCTGGCTTTATATTTTTCTGACCGGGAATTCTGTCTCTCGGATGATCTCGATTGGTGTGTGGTGTAAGGGGGGGGGGGGGGACAGGACACTGGGCCATAAGCTTTCTGTTCTGTTCAGGTCCAAATTCAGCATTCCAGTCCAATCACCTGCGAATCTGAAGATTTTATTCAGCAGTTTGTCATGGAGGGGGAAAAAAAGAAATCCCGTGCTGTCCCAGTCCGGGTCACGTTTCCAGCCATGAGGACGCTCCCCTCCCCACTCCTCTGATTGGCTGGAGGGCCCTGCTCTGTGATTTGCCCAGCGGCCCCCACCTGCTTTTAAACACGAGGATGGCATGGGAGGTTCGGAAAGGGCCACATGCAGGATGTAAAGAGGCTGATGGCCCTTTGGCCTGGTTCGGTGCAGGTATACCTGCTTCTTCCATGCGCCTGAAAAGCTTACAGGCAAAAGAGTCGATGATGATCACTGAACCTGTAGCCGGTTGGCTTTGTAGGGATTTGAGAAAAGGGTAATGGAGGGTATTGGGATCCACAGATCAGGTCAGGGTGGGCCTATATTCTTTAGATCAGCTCTGAATGCTGAAACGGTTTTGGTTCTTTTCTCGTAATAAATGCATCAAAGCTGTGAATTCCCACTATTACAGTTTAGAAACGCACAAACAGCATGTGCTCTAATGCACCTTTTGATTTCAAACCCATTAGAGGTGAGGTGCCTATGCTTTGATGTGTAAATAGATTGGGAATATTGCTGTTTTTTTTGTCAGATTAAAACCTATTGCCTCTATTAAAGGTGTATCACATTTTTGCCTCTTGTTTTATAGTCCCTAGAAGAAATGTGCTGGCCAGGTGTGAAAGGAAAGCCCGACCGGTGAACCTGCAGCTTCTACGGTTGCGTTTTCTGGCCATTAACCGGAGCGCGCGCCTCTTGAAGAGGAGCGTGACCAGTGGTGCGGTTGAGGACTGGCATTAATTTACAGCGGCGGGCCAGATTAGTGGCTTAAAGGGACCCAGTCAGTGGATCAGGAGTGCTGGACATCAGCCAGTGTCCAAATAGGTCCACAAGGGCGTCGGATAGACCGGAGGGGACCGTGCTCAGATTACCTCAGATCTTACGGTGTGCTGCAAGTCACTGCAGGGCTGCTTGAAGGTAACCCCCCCGTGTCAAAGTTAAAATCCAACATGGCCGTCCAGGGTATGGAGCGTGGCTTTGACAGCTGACTGAAACCCGGCCGTCGGCGCGGCTTCAGTTACTAAATGCTCAGGATGCGTTTTTGTGTTGAGCCACAAAGTTTTGCTGAGAGGTTAATACCACTTTTCTTTGGCGTCAGAAACCTGGAGTTTGTTTATCTAGCACTTGTGATCTATGGCACTTAATGACGCCATCTTGGTAACCCCCCCAGGTATACGGAGGACCTGCGGCAGTTTCTTTTCTTTGTGGAAATCTGATCCCGCAGAGCTTTTTGAAATGGCCTCTGGCGTGCCTTTCACTGTGAAAGAGGAGCTGCCCCGGGTCTCTGGTAAGGCTGTTGCTGTGGAATGAAGCCGGGAAGCAGACATGTTGCACCGGCCCTCTGGTGGCCCTCTGTGTGAAATCCATAGCGCTGGCACCTCTGCAAAGCCACAGCTCTTTGAACTGCTTGTCCAAAACGAGCATAGAGCCCGTTTGAATATTACGTTAACGTTGATGACTGCGTTTCAACATGTCGAGCCTTAATTGACCTCCACGTTTCGTTAGAGGATCAGAACAAGAATCTGGTGAAGATTGGTGCTGGATTTAGCTTTTTTTTCTAACAGATATATCCAAAATGACTAAAATAATAATTGTGACTGCCACAAAACGCCCTAGTATCCAGTCTGGCGGTGATGGAGTCAGGATGTGCACCAAGGTGCTAGCCACATGAGGATGGGGCTAGGGGTGCTTAGCTTACTTTAGTTCTTTGAGTGTCGTGCTTTTTTTCTTATAAACAGTAAAAACGTTTTTTTTTTTTTTTGTTTTTTTTTCCATTACAAGATGAGCAACTTGGAAAATACTGTAGATGCGGCAAGAACTAGTTGGGTGACTGGTGCTGGGAACCCCTCTGGCTCAATCGGCTCCAGGCTGTACGCTAATGGGTCGCCCCAACACCCTTCAGTGTGGAAGTTTTTACTGCAGGAAGAGTATTTAAAATCAGCTTTTAAATGTCTTTAAGGTGTTTAAAGGGAGCTTTTTTAAAAGGGAACCATTCAGACATTGGCTGTTAGCAGGAAGGCAGAGCAAAGTCACTCGGCTTTATCCTCTGGAGCTTTCACACTGTTTCTATGGGACACGCTGGATTTGGAAACGTTGACAGTCTTTAGAAATATCTGGGTCAGGTTCTGTTCTCTAGAGAATGGGTTGGAGAGATTGAAAGTTCTGATCGGTGCATCTCCGTCGCAGCTCCACACACAGGACTCAGCTTATGTGTGAAGACATTTCTAGAACCAAAGCTGGGTTTATATGAAACATGTTGGAAGTGTGCTGTTCTTTCCCTGTCCGGTTTATTTCATACAGCCCTGATGGACAGCGGAAGGCGCAGAAACGCATCGTCAGCGTAGTTTGCTCCTGGGTTGAAGGTCAGGTATTGCTGCTCAGTCCTGGCTAGGGACTAGTCGGCTTCGCTTTGTTATTCCAGTCAGTGACAGCTTTTCTCTGGCCTGAACCTCGGGTTGCTAGCTTAAGAGCAATCCCTGGTTGTTAGTGGGAGGAAATGTCCAACAGCACCAGGACATCTGTGGGTTTGGGCTGACGAACAGTGGCAGCAACATGGAAGCGCTGATCCAGGAGTACTTTCTACATTGAAACTTTTTAATGGCAGCAGTCGTTCCTTTTTAGCGCCTTCATCTAGGAGATAAATGCTGCTAACGTCCTAATAGACACTCTTCTGACATGTCCTCTAGTCCTAGGTCTTGTCAGCTCCCTGTGAATCAGCCATGTTGCATTAGGGAGTTATGACGCCTCAGACGGTCTACTGTGCAACAGCTGCATAGCTGACTTTGTGTTCCAGGATGGATTAGAAGGAACATGCTTACTGCTAGTGGCACACATGGACGTCTTGTTAAAATGTGTTCAGTGCGGTGGAGAGTGCTGGCTTTAAAGCTCTGGTAACGGCCTGTTATCTGCATATCAGCTGTTAATCGGGTTTATTGTTGGCTGAACTGATGAGTCATGGCCAGCGCTACTGACAGACCTGCCGCGTCTCTGAAGACGGGGACATAAAGGTGTCTAATCCCTGTGGTCTGAGTAGAACTAGGATGTCTGCATCCTTCAAGCTGAGAAACAGACTTCCTGTTGAGGAACATGCTGCCTGGGGACGCAGAGACGCCTCAGAGTGTGGCGACGAGCAGCAGCCGAGGGTCGGGGTAACCATGCAACATGCGCTGCTCCTACATTTCCCCGCTGAGCTCTAGGCTCCCCTCGCTCGCCTTCCCTAGCGGCCCAGGCCAGGCTGCGCTGGAAAACGTGACGCAGCTGCTTTTTGCACTGCAGTGGTTTGATCTGCGCCGGTGGGAGGGGAGCTGCAGCAGCAGCAAGCAGCGGTCCTCCTGTAGGGGAGCCAACGCTGCTTCTGTCCTCTTTATTTCACATGTCCCCATCTTATCAGGCCTGGAGACAGAGGCCACACAGGCATGTTGCCCATGCAGCCGCAGGGATTTGAATGCCTCGGTTTGCTGAGTTGGCTCCCTTGTTTCATAGATTCCAAACTTTCCTTCCTACATGGAGGTGAAGAAATGTGATGTGAAAGCTTAGCTAATGAGCATGATGATCCTAACGTTTACCATTTTTCTGTTTGTTTTTTCTTAGGTTTGAGTGGGACAAGCTTTTGGAAAATGTGCATTGTTTGATCATAAGTGTGACAAAGACCGACAAGCAGGAAGCTTATATACTCAGGTGAGTCCCGGCCGTCTTCTCCCAGCATGCAACGCTTGCTGCGTTTTAACAAAGTGTAGCGTGGTGGCGTGGACGGCCGCTGTCCTGCATGTCTCCTTGACTCCAGTGGCATGAATGAAGGCAGCGGCTCACTGCAGGGTCTCTGCAGAGCCGGATAAGGAGGCATGCAGGACGCCGGTCCTCCAGGACCGCGGCTGGACACCACTGTGTGATTTAACACAGGATGCTGACATGCGAGACGTCCACCGCCTGCTTTTAAATGTGATAGACGCTCTGCCTGCCTCAGACACAGAGGCATGTAGCGCACGCGTCAGAAGCCACAGGAGGAATTGCCTGAAGCCTTGTTGTAGATCACGATGATGATAATGTTTGTTTGTTTTTTCTTTTTTTCTTCCCTGTGCCGCAGTGAGAGTAGCATGTTTGTCTCCAAGAGACGTTTCATTTTGAAGACATGTGGAACCACCCTCTTACTGCAAGCACTGATGCCTCTGCTGGAGCTCGCCAGGGAGTACTGTGGCTTCGATACCATCGAGGTTAGACGTCTTCTCATGTAACCCGTGTCTGCACGCTGTGCTGGATGCTAACGAGGCCCATGCAGAGGCTTTTAGAAGAGCAGTTTTTCCAGGTTTTGTCACGCTGGACTGACTTCTGGGTGCGTTTGTTGCAGAATTTCTTCTATTCCCGCAAGAACTTCATGAAGCCGGCCCACCAGGAGTTCCCTCATCGAAACTTTCAGGAGGAAGTGGATTTTCTCAGCCAAATTTTCCCAAGTACGTATAGCAGATGTGAGCCCTTCTGGTAGTCCTTCCTCTGCCTGTGCTTTAAACTCTGATAGAATGGGTGGGGTTTGGGATTGAGGCTTAAACTGGGAACCCTGATCTGTTCTCCCTCCCCCAGATGGTGCAGCCTACTGCATGGGACGTTTGAACTCTGACTGCTGGTAAGTGGCTGGAACCAGCCTTGCTCATTTCACTGCACTGACACTCAACAAGCTACTGCTCCTAATGCCAAACCAGTGTAGAGGTTTTCATGTTCATCTCTGAGCAGCTGAGTCAGCTAGCTGTAGTCTGCTGTGTGGCTGCAGCATTTCTGACTGCTGCAGCCACAGCATGGGGACTTAAAGGACGTCTACATGCGTCGTCCCTCTGGACGCTCCTGACTCTCCTCCTGCCCTGCAGGTACCTGTTCACCCTGGATCTGCCAGAGTTCTGGGAGAACAAGCAAGCGGATCAGACGCTGGAAGTTTTGATGAGCGACCTCGACCCAGCCATTATGGACCAGTTCTACATGAAAGACGGTGTTTCCGCAAATGAGGTCACTCGTGTAAGTACAGCGAGCGGTATGAGCGCCCGCCGTCTGTCTGGAGCGCCTTTGGTAGAGTCCTGACCGTCTCCTTTTGCTTGACCCCCTCAGAGGAGTGGAATTCGTGACCTGGTACCAGGTTCTGTGATCGACGCCACAATGTTCAACCCTTGTGGATACTCAATGAATGGAATGAAGACTGACGTGAGTGGCGGCGCCCCGGTCCCCCTCTTTGTGCCGGCTGGCGTGGGCGCGTGGTTAACATGGCTGCTGTTCTTGTTGCGTGCAGGGAACTTACTGGACCATCCACATCACTCCGGAGCCAGAGTTCTCCTACGTCAGCTTTGAGACCAACCTCTCCCAGACGTCCTACGACGATCTGATCAGGAAGGTCGTTGATGTGTTCAAGCCAGGAAAATTTGTGACTACACTTTTCGTCAATCAGGTGCGTAATGCCATTTAGGGCCGCTCTGTTTAATTGGCACCAGTTGATGTTGGCAGAAGTAGGGACTGTCGTCACCTTCTATCCAGTCATCTGGCCTGAAAGGCCAATCAGCATGAAGAAGCCATAACTCTAAGAGCAGCATAAAAAGCCACATTAGGTTATGCATTTGGAACCAAAGTTAAATTTTAATACAGCATTCTGGTTTCATCTGCGTGTAACTGGTTCTGTTCAGTCATAAAAACCAGTTGCTCTATTCACCGTTTACTGATTTTTCTTCCACAGAGCTCCAAGTGTCGCAGTGTCTTCTCTTCACCCCAGAAACTCGAGGGCTACAAGCGCCTCGACCGCCAGTTGGCTCAGTTCAATGATTACAATTTCGTCTTTACAAGCTACGCCAAGAACCGCCAGCAGAACCAGCAGAGCTGAGGGTTGAGGATGAAGAAGAGGCGCAAAAAGAAAGGCGCCCCGTCAGGGCTCCACCCGTGCGCCGCGTCCTCTTCCCTCCCCGTCTGTTTGGCGTCTGCCCGCCACGCCCTGAGTTTACCCTCCAGTTTGAGTTGTTTGCTTTGTCGTAACTGTGACTTAAGTCTCTTGCATGAAAGCTCTTCTCTCTGTCTCGATATTCTAGCTCACTCTTGCTGTGATCCTGAGGTGCATGTAGAGGAATTACACACGCTCCGTTTGGGGCTGTCCATCCGTGCCCGGTACGCCGGTCCCTTCCTGCAGGTCTCCCCCCTCATCCCCCACAGACAAGGCTTCCGCCCACACTAGAGTAGGGCCCTGGCATGCTCAGATCGGTCAGCTCTTTAACCAATCGCCATCTCTTATCGTGTTAAAACGTCACCGGTCTTCCTCTCCAGTTCAATCGCTTCCAGCTATAAAGCTTCCTTAACATCGATATGGCACCCATTGGCCCGCGGTAAAGAAGGCCGTAATTCTGGCCTGGACATGACATTCTCTGCTTTAGATTCAGTCGAGCTGTTTTGAGTTTCTACTAGTGTTGCACTACTAGAGTGCGGTCTTTTTCGTTGCTGTAACAAACACTACAGCAGTGGATCTTGGCTTTGCTGGGCTGGAAAGCTCCCCCCCCCCCCCCCCCCCCCCTCCCATGGCCCCCGTCGGGTAAATGGCAGTGGGTCGGTGGGATTCTGCCCACCTTGTGAACGCGCGTCCATGGAGAAAAGCCTGGAGCGCGTTTGAGCTGAATGTACGACTCCAGGAGATCAGCTGCCGCTCCCACAATGCCCTCTGCTGACCAAACATTTTTCACTTCTTGCAGGAGTGACCCCCCCCCACCTCCCCCACAGAGCAGCGAGCCAGCCCTCCAGACTGCTCCCGTGTCCCACGCTCTGAATGGCCGGGGGGGAAATGAATCAGACACATTTAGCTTAGTTGCCCAGCAAAGCGCTTTTTGCCTTTTCTCTCATAGTGTCCATCCTCTTTGTCTGCTTGCTCCCCATACAGAAATGTGTAAATGCACAATAGAGGCCCACCAGTCTGAGCATGCCAGGGTGAACCCGGATCATTCCACATGTAACTCCTGCCTAAACTGCCATTTTATTACATTTATTGTGCCCCAACCCCCCCTCCCCTCCCCATGAATGGTTTAAAAATAGGACTTCCTAGCAGTTTTCTTTTGGATCAGTCCTTTAGCCTATTGAGGGGGACATGCTGTGACACTGTGCTGCATGTGACTTCTAGTAGCGTGTTGCTCGTGGCGTAGCGCCACCTCTTCCTCATCCGTCGTGTGCTTCCCCTTCCTCTGGTCTCACCAGCTGGAAGCGCACAGATGCTGCTGCGTCCTGACATGTTCAACAGGGGGTTGTTTTTTTTTTTATTTTAGTTTTTAGATCTTTTCCAGGGTTTTTGGTTAACTTGTAATTAATCCTAAAGCTGTGGGTGAGGCAGAGAGCAGTTAAAGGGCCAAGTTTCTGTGGGGGGTGGGGGGTGTAGCAGAAGCCCCGGGCCGCTCTCAGAGCTTTTCCTGACATACAGATTTATCTCTGGGCCTAGAATAGTCCCCCTGCTGGTTTAACCGGTACACGGGCTGTAGAGTTTGGGCTGGTTTCCTTCTTGTCCTCTAGACTGTCAGTCTAGAGACCCCCACCCAACATACCCCCAGGACTCTTTACCACCACCACTTTTAGGCAGAGAACCACAGCTATGGGATTAAGTACAGTTTAACGTACTTCCTTTTTTTTTTTGGGGGGGGGGGGGGGGGGGGGGTCATTGCAGGGTTTCTTTCTTTCTTTTCTTTTTATACAGTGAAATCAACGCATTGTTGCAATTAAATTAGAGGATTTTCTACAAAGCATTTTGTATTTCTGCTGCGGACCAATTTTTCATTTCCTCTTTTGTGTTCAAATGTTAAAGCGGTTTTCTCCAAATTGGTTTGTTCTGAAGTTGGGGAATGACAGTTTTCTAAGTTGAATAATAATAATTTTTTTTTTTTTTTTGTCAAACTCTGGGTTTTCCTCTCCTTTTAGGAAAGTCTGTGTAAGCTTCCCCCTCAGGGGCTGAGAGGGTGCAGTTATCTGATCTGTCAGGATGTGCCGAAGGAGACACTTTGCTGTTCGAATTTCTTTTGCCGTTCTTTGGATGGTCAAGATGTGCTAAATATATCTGTGCTTTGAGCTTGATGCTTCAATAAAAGATATTTACCTGTTCACTCGCTGTTTTAGTGTTTTATTCATGGAAACGTATCAGCCGTGGGGTTAAAATGTCATCTAATCGTTAGCTGCAGCAGTGCATGTCAGAAAATAAATGGTGTGGGCTTTGAAATGGGAGACGCAGCATGCTATGGAGCAGCAGTGCCTTACAAAGTCTAAGCCGGAATATAGAAGCTGTTATATTTTATTATTTTGGGTGGACTTGGACAACCCTTGGGTAACTAAACAAAGTCCAAATTCAAAAGTAAAGTTTTTTTTTTTTTTCTTTTTTTGTGTGTATGTATTTGATCTTATACATTCCTGAGCACTAGAGGACCTCTGATTCATCCCTTCATTCAAAGCCAGCTTCAGTCCATTGAGGTTTAGGAATGGCCCTCTGATGGTCCCACCACGGTGTCTTGTTTCAAAACCAGTCTGTGATTTCTCAGGTTTTCTGCATAGATTTGCTGTCTGGGTTCATTCTCTCTAAATCTCTTCAATCATTTGGTATACAGACAACTTGTCAACTGCAAAAGGATTTCTAGGTCTTATGGCTGCAGAGCAGAACCCAAATCATCAGCCTTCCACCACCATTCTTAACAGATGTGTTGGTGTGTCAAAAAGGCAATGTTTCAGACATTTTGACATTCAAGCCAATAAAGCGTTCCAAAACATTACATTCAAGCTTTTGTTATTTCAGACAAGTTATACTTAAGTTATGTTCAACATGCTGAGCACTGTATTCTAATTATAGCTGTAGTGTTGTTGTTTTTTTGTTTTTTTTTCTTCAGTTTTTCAGGTTGTGGGAAAGTTGGTTTCCTGGAACGCTCACTCCTTGAGAGTAGTTGGCAGCAGTCTACATTTTTTTTTTTTTTTAAGATATCTTTAAACAATTCAGAAGTTTCCTTCTGCATCATACCTATGCACTACATTATACTTGATCACATTAAATATTGATATAAATAATCAGATGTGTGGAACCAAGGCAATGTATTTAACATTAATGAAATCTATTTGTCCATTTGTGGTGACGTGATAAAATTTGAAAGCGTTCAAGGAGTTAATTTTAGTCAAAGCCTATCAGAATTAAATAGATTAAAATTTTCATTTTGAAGAGGAGAAAAATTTAGAATGTCAAAATTACAGTAAAATATGAGACCATTATGTTAATTTTAGTTCCCTTTTTGCAGTGCATACACTAATCTACAACCTATTTCTAAGAAAAGCTTGAGGAGAAAGAGTTTCTCTTAGTTTTGAGGAAGATCCTATCGCCTCCTGATGGGCAGATTATGGACTGATAGTTATGAACAGCGTATGAATGTACATAAGCAGTGTTAGCCAGGGTAATTGACCAGTAATAAAATATATAATTCTCACCTTTTGGTACATGACTTTTTGTAAATTATTGTACATAATGTAACAGTAACCAGCAGCGCCTCTAGAAATGTTTCATAGGGGGGGGGGCAGATGGGGCCACTTAAATTCTTGGGGTGGCACTGAAACTAAAAGCCATAATTTCAGCATTTTATTCTACTGTTACAGTAACGCTATTTTAAATACTTAAGTAAATGCCTACTAACATCTTTTGGTTTATTGTTTGATTTTTAATGTTACTAATGATCTAATATGCATAGACCAATAACAGTACATTTAACATTTTGAGTTGAACATTTCCTTGTTATTGTGTAATTATATTAGGAATTATGTGTACATTTATTCATTTATTGAAAAACAAAACAATTAGTAGTGGAAAGTAGATACTGGCAGATACAAATAAAAGCATGACAAAAGGTCAAGAAGAGTGGCTGCCTTGCTGGCTGTGCATAATCGGATTAAATGCTAAACTTATGCTACTACACTAGTGGGGTGGCCAGTGGTGGCCATGGCACCCCCATGCCATGTCCTGATCATCTGACTAGCCAGTGTAAATTGCCTGGTGGCGGCACTGTTTGATAATATAGTGAGTCTTGTTTTGCCAGATAACGTGTAATAGCTTTTTTTTGTCTATTTCCTTCTCGTTGTTATTGTCAATGTCTAAGGCCTGAGCAGCGTAGGTAAGCTTGGAAATTGTTAGGACCTCTCAGTGAAAGAGCTCTCATTAAAACTGCGCAGGACGAGCTAAACTGCAGTGTTTGAGCTCCGACACTAGATGGCAGTAGTAGGTAGACATTAGCCAATCCTCCTGCACGAGCAGAGAAGAAGCGCTACTTGTTGACTTCCGGTGCAAAGCTTCACGTGGAGAGAAGAGCAACGGGATCGCTGCAGCGCGGAACAGACTGAATAAAGGCCAAAAAAATGTCTAAGTTAGACGGAATAGTGTGAGTAAACTATGAGAACCGATTCACGGGAAGCCGCTGGGTTCAAATGCGCGTTTGGCTGTCAAACGTGCTTTGAAAAAAAAAAAAAAGAAAAGCTAATGCTAACCAGCCTAGTTAGCTCTGTCTTACTGTTAGTAGAGAAGGTTGTCTGACACTGGTTGAACTGGGACCAGACCGTAAAGCTGTGTAACATCGAGCCAAAACAGAAGTCATGTAGCGATGTACTCAACTTTTTTCTCTAAACGGTTGTAATAAGTAGTTATACCAAGCGACTTTGACTGTAACACATGATTTGTGTTGGGTGAACTGTGTAGGCTCGGTCTGTGTGGGGAGGATGTGCCGTCTTTAGATGGTTATAGACCCCAGGGCAAAGTCAGAGCTTGCCTGGAAAACTGGAAAGTGTCCCTGCAGAGAGATCTGTTGATCCTCCCTCCTGAACCTGTAGATAAGATGGATGGAGGATGAATAGGAAACATTTAAGACTCCTTCCCAGGAGTGGGCGTCCCAGCAAATTCTCAGACTGCGTGGACAACATTTCAGGACCACAGTCAATCTCTTCTAGCCCTCAGGCTGTACATATCAGGACACCAGAGTCTCAGGGCCATAACCATGATGCAGCACTGTTTGTTTGTTACCTCCGCCTTTTCTCTTCAGAAAGCCGAAGACAAAGCGCTCAAAGCGTTTCTTGGAGAGCAGAGCGCCCAAACTGATCGAGGATGTGAAGAGCACCATGATCATGAAGGGAGGAAACACCAGCCAGACCGTCACTACAGCCCTCAAAGACATAGTGAGTAACCTGTTGACGAGTTTATTAAGAAAATTAAAGTTTTATATGATTTTTAAGTAGTTCCATGTTTTGTATAAATCACTTTAAATGATTTACCTTTATGTGGCTTTCTGTGGGGAGCCACAGAAAGCACGTGTATCTGTCTTCTTTAGCCAGATTAGTGGGATGTGAACGTTTTAAGTGAGAATGGTATAAGGGAAAAAGGCTACTGACGTGTTCAGTGATCTCACCGAGGTGTTTTCTTTGTTTGTTTGTTTTTGTGTAGTATTCCTTGAAGAAACCAAATGCTGTGCTGTACAAAAAGTAAGTGATCCCAGAAATGTATTTCTAACAGATCCAGCCCAGCGAGGATGAAGGGGCGGGACTTTCCTCCATACTTGTTGAATATAGCTTGGGGCTTCACGTTTTTAGGGAAACATGACATTTTAATATTATGCAACGACAATGTCACACTTGATTAATCAACAGTTTGCTCAGTACTCTTTTTATTATTTATTACACTTTGAGTTTCCTTGTGCACCCGACTTGTCTTGTGCTGCAGACATCTGTGTGCCGTCAGTAAAATGAATGGTCAGAGTTAACGAAGCCCCGAGGAGTTTATCGAGTTCCTCAAACCATTTTAGGAATTGTTTTAGCCCTAAAGGGAGGGAAACATCTCTAAAGCTTACTGTTGGAGAGCTGCAACAAAGAGTGGTGTCTTGACAGCCATGCCATCTCCATGACAACCATTAGAAACAATTTTAATACCAACCAATTGTTTGAAAGGAATGGCAGGGAAAGCCTTTAATGTCCGACCTGGCACAAACAGAAAAAGTGTGGAGTTTGCTGAACTCTGCTGGGATTTTACCCGGAGCTTTGTTCTTTGGTCAGATGAGACCAAGGCTGAGATTTTAACAAACGCTTCATGTGAGTTTGAAACAAAGGAAGAGGAGGGCAGTACTTATTAACCAGATTTATGGTTGGTTTTTTCTCTCAACATTTTAGTGTAATTATGCTGGAATGAAAGACAGATGTACTTTTAGGCTAAAAGCATGTTTTTGTTTTGCAAGTTGAATGCAGCTGCTGATCCAGATGTTAGACTTTGACATTATTTCCTTTGCTCATGTTATTTAATCTGCTTCAGAAGTAAGGAATGGGATTCAAAAATCTCTGAATGTGTCACAAATGGCAATATTGCTGATGTGAGAGTTATTCCTTAATGAATCTCATGTTCTGTGTTGTTGTTTTTCCCCAGAAAGAATATTACTCGGCCTTTTGAGGACTCCACGTCCCTGGTGAGTCCGTGTCACAGTCCTCTGACCTGCTTCATTTTCAGTCTCATTGGCCTGATTTATGATGATCTTTACGTGTCCTCTTTCAGGAGTTTTTCTCCAAGAAAACAGACTGCTCTCTGTTTCTGTTCGGCTCCCACAACAAGAAGCGGCCCAACAACTTCATATTCGGTAAATTCTGGCCCCTGCTGGTGTCAAGAAAACTGGAAACAATTTCCACCGTGTGTCAAACCTGCCACCATAGTTCAGTGTTATAAATGTTCCTGTTTGCATTGACTGTAAAATGTGTCATCGGTCCTTTGATACGTTGCAGGTCGGCTGTTTGATTTCCATGTCCTGGATATGTTTGAACTTGGAATTGAGAAGTTTATCTCCCTCAGCGAGTTCAAGGTAATGGACCTAATATGTACAGATAGTGGTTTTCTACCTGACTGAGAGCATTTCAGTGAAATGTTACTAGAACATTTTCAAAGCTATTCATAACCAACAGTAAAGCATCACTAATCCAATTTTACCTTTGCACTGATGGTGGCCCTAATAGATATCTTCCTCTGCTAGATCTGTGCATAGATCCAAAGAGCAATGAACTGTATTGCTAGGACAAAGCGTATTCAGTGCTTTATTTAAAGAACAGCTCTAGCCTCAGCAACAGAGCCTAATAAAACATGATGCCCTTATTTTTGGTTCCAGATCAGCAAGTTCCCTGAAGGAACCAAACCGATGCTCATATTTGCTGGAGACGATTTTGATACCGACAACTTATATAAACGACTCAAGAGCCTGCTCATAGGTAAACGCTGGGGGACACTGAAGGAGCAGAGCTTCTTAGTTCTTAGTGCAGCTGCTCTGCTCAATTCAGATCTGACGTTTTTCTTCTTTGTCTCTCAGACTTCTTCAGAGGCCCCACTGTGTCTGCGGTGCGTCTCGCCGGTTTGGAACACGTCCTGCACTTCACCGCTCTGGAAGGGAAAATCTATCTGCGCAGTTACAGGCAAGAAAACAAAACCTGCTTTAATGAACACCTGGCTTATGTCTCACCATGAGCCAAAAAGATTGGAGTAAGGTTTTTAGTCGGCACAGGAGACTCCACACTAACAGGGATGTTGCTGTCACGTGGGGCTGCAGGTGTCTGTTAAAGAAGTCTGGGTGCCGCACGCCGAGGATCGAGCTGGAGGAGATCGGGCCGTCGTTCGACTTCGTCCTGAGAAGAACACACCTGGCGTCAGATGACCTGTACAAGCTGGCTCACAGACAACCCAAAGCCCTGAAGGTAAATCTGTCTGAATGCAGAGGCTATTAAATCCAACTCAACCAACTGCAAAACACAGCTGCAGCTCAATAAAATAGAAACATTGATCTATTTTAGTAATTCAATTGAAATCAAAGTGAAACCAGTGAATATAATTATTGCACATCCATGATGGTGTCTCCAGTTTCAGACCACCACTCAAGCTGCAGGCGAGTTGCACAAATAAGATTCAGACTTGATTTGGAAAAGTGACTTGGGATCATCTGTGTTACACACAAAGTGAAATATTTCAGGTTATATTTGTGCACCGTGTAGGTTTAATTTAATTTGGAATATATTAAATGGTTGTTCCGGTCAAATAAAATCGCCTGTGTAAATTGAGAGGGTTGGATCTGTCGCTGAATGGGTCATGTAACCTAGACTGCAAATGTATATGTAAACAATTGTGAATAAACAGTCAGCAGTGCAAATCAATATACAGTCATGGTGAGTAGTGCAAGATGCATGTAAACAGTTGTTACAATAGAAACAGTCAGGAGTGCAGGTGAACATTACAGTCTTGTAAATAACAGATTAACAAAATGGATGTAGGTGTGAGGAGAGTCTATCAGTGAGCATTAGAGTTCAATAAAGAGACAGCTCTGGGGAAGAAGCTGTTCTTTAGTCAGCTGGTTCTGGTCTGGAGGAACCTGAAACGCCTGCCGGAGGGCGGGAGAGAAAACAGTCTGTGGGCTGGGTGAGAAGAGTCCTTAAGGATGCTGGGAGCTCCATGTAGGCAGCGTTACTTCTGGATGTGCTCTATGGTGGGTAGTGGAGTCCTAGTGATGTGCTGGGCGGCTTTCACCACCTGCTGCAGTGCCTTGCGCTCTGCAGCAGTACAGCTCCCACACCACACTGTTGCACAGTTGGTCAGGATGCTTTCTATTGCACAGCGATAGAAGTTCACCAGGATAGTCGAGGATAGCTGATTTTTCCTCAGTGTCCTCAGGAAGAAGAGGCGCTGATGAGCCTTCTTGACCAGGCAGGAGGTGTTGGTTGACCAGGACATGTCCGCTGAGATGTGGGTCCCCAGAAACTTGAAACTGGAGACATACTCAACAGTCATTCAAGTGATGTGGATGGTGTCGTGCGTGCCTGTTGAATCTTTTCTGAAGTCCACAATGAGCTCCTTCGTTTTGGTGGTGTTGACGAGCTGGTTATTTTCAGTGCACCATGTGGCCAGGTGCTTGATCTCCTCCCTGTAGGCTGTCTCATCGTTGTTGCTGATGAGGCCAATCACCGTAGTGTCGTCTGCAAACTTGATGATGGAGTTGGATGCGTACACAGGCTTGCAGTCGTGGGTGAAGAGGGAGTAGAGAAACGGGCTTAGCACACAGCCCTGTGGTACACCAGTGTTAAGTGTGATGGACGTGGGGCAGTTGGAGCCTGATCGGATGTCTGGCCTTTTAGGAAGGCTGTAGGCCTGGATTTGACTCGAATCATCCATGTACATTTTAGTGATGTCAGAGTTAAAGGTTTGCACAGCAGTCTGAAGCACCTTTCCCGCTGACGATGGGTTTCTTACGGTTGACTCTATGAAAGGTCAAGGAACAGGAGCTTGGAGCTATTATTAGAGGTATTCAGAGGGAGACTTTAATTTTGCCACAGTGCAGCGTGGCCAGCGGCCTTCAAGGTAGCTTAACCTGGAAGTTACAGGTGTAGCGCCCCTAGTGGCTAAACATTACACATCGCTGCTTTAAGGTTCATGGTTATAGCCCGTAGCTACTAAAAAATCCTAAATTCAGATCTGTTATGGGCGAGGACTGCTGCCTGGACAGATGTCCAGCAGACAGCCACTGAAAGCCTCCACTAGGCGAGGAGGCCACCAAAGGGTCTTGCTAAGGAAGCCGGCCGTTCGGTGCCGTATCCCAGCTCATTAATGCACAGCTGATAGGATGGAAGTTGTGCAGTAGAAAAATTACACAACATGGACCTCAGAGGATTGAGAAGCAAAGTCCATTCAAGAGGAAGATTCATAGGGAGAGGACTGCAGCTGGACTCAGAGATTCAAGAGCCTCCACACATGGATGTGTCCAAAACATGGGCTGCAACTCACACATTTCTGATGTTAAACCACTTCTGAACCAGGACCAGCAGAAGGAGCTCCTGATGCTTCCTTCTGCTGACGAGCTTTATGGAGATGCTGATTTCATTTTCCAGTGGGAGTTGGTACCTGCCTACACCGCCAGAGGTATCAAACTGGCCTCAATGATCATGGTGAAACTGCCCTCACCCAAATCCTATAGAGACACTGGAGTTTTAGCAAGGAGAAGACAAAAGAGCCCAGAGTTAACAAATGCAGACAAGCTGAAGGTGTCTATCAAAGCTACCTGGTTCCCTGAACGGCTCAGCAGTTCCACAAACTGATTTCTCCATGCCATGCTGCATTAATGCAGGAAAAGATGCAAAAGGAGCATCAGCTGTTTACTGATGCTGTACAAAACAGGATTTTCACTTTTTGAATTGATGCAGTGAAAGAAATGTACAACCCTCTAATTTATTAAAAGTTGTTCAGACATTGTTTATCTCTTAAAAGTAGATTATATTGTAAATAAACTGTGTTTTATGTGCAGTTTTTCCCCCTCAAATACACAGAGCCTAAACTTGCCACAATGCAGACATCAAATTCTAGCAGCAGATTGGATAGTTGTACAATTAGATGGTCATAAACCATAAACCAACTACTTCAAATATAACATTATTATTATTATTGAAATACTTCTGTTTATGTACTTTTTAGATTGGTTTAGTCTTAACCAAGTAACACATTTTGTTTGTGTCAAGGCTTTGCAACAGTGGGTATTACAAAACCCAACAGGTTATATGTAGTTCTGTACAAGGTTTTTGTAATGACAGCGCTCCTTAAGCAGTGAACTTCAGCCTTATGGACTAAAAATGTTGTAAAGCACTGCCTTGTCTTTAAAATCGTTTTTTTTTTTTATTCCTTATAAAAACACTGGAAGACCCAAAGTGTGGGAAGATGTTTTTTGTGAAATACCTGTAAATGTCCTCAAGGTGGCGTAAGAGGGTCCCCAATGACACAGTTCAAAATGAAAACCTAGACCACCCTACCGTCAGCTCTCATATTAACACGCCTGCTCTTTTTATTGCTACAGCCAAAGAAGAAGAAGAACATTTCCCACAATACCTTTGGAACCACATTTGGCCGGGTGCACATGCAGAAACAGGACCTGTCCAAGCTGCAAACACGGAAGATGAAGGGCCTGAGGAAGAGGAAGGGAGAGGTGGTCGATGAAGGCGCTGAGGGGCAGGAACCCAAAGTGGCCAAAGTGGAGAGCTGAAGCTGTGGAGACGGATTCAAGGACATTAGTTCATTTCTTGCCTTTAGTTCCTGACAGGAACATGGCCTGTGAGCAGCCCCCAGACCAGTGGCGACACATGTTGGCCCCTGGTCATGTGACTTTCAGGATGTGCAAGTCAGCGAAGGTTCTGACTTGACCTAATTGTTCCTCTTTGGTCACATTTCAGTCTTTTTTTTTTTTTGTTTGTATACAAAGCTGCTCAAAGCCTAATGTCAAGTCCTTTAAAGGGAAAAAATAAATCAATTTCTCAACTTTTTTAGTCTTGGTAATTTAATTTACTTACATTTAGGTGTTGGAAATAAGTGCTCCCAGCCCAGGGTCTCTGCTTCTAAAAGAAGGCCTTGAGTTTTGCACAAAGGGGCAAATAAGCCGTTTAAAAGAATGTGTAATATTGTAAAGTAATTCACTCTGATTTTCTGTCTATAGCTACGTTTACATGGACAAAGTAATCGGAATAAAAATGCATAATGTAAATTAAAGATTGTGTGTAAATGGTACACTCAGATTATTCAATCCGAATACAGTTTAATC
Source organism: Fundulus heteroclitus (assembly GCF_011125445.2). Lineage (NCBI taxonomy): Eukaryota > Metazoa > Chordata > Actinopteri > Cyprinodontiformes > Fundulidae > Fundulus > Fundulus heteroclitus. The sequence continues at coordinate 27,787,424 of NC_046375.1, forward strand.
TGATCGTGAAATTTTGTGCATGTAAACGTTTTACTGAATCTCTGGTCAATTATCTAGTTGAGGGCTGACCTGGCTAAATATTTCAGCTTTTGACCTGGAGGTGGACAGATGCTTCTTGGAGTTGTAAACATGAAATACACTTTATCAAAAAAGGCATTTTTGAATAGTTTTGTATCCAAAATGATACATTATTTTCTCTGACCACGACCATTTATATTGAGACCAAAGAGGAGAAGCAGCTTCCTGAATAAGTCAGGGCAGCAAACAAAGGGAGATGCAAGCGTGTCGTCTCTGCAGATGGAGCAGTCTGGAGGCTTTTCTCACTCATTTGCAATATGCTTCAGCAGGAAATTAATTTCTGCTTTATTGCCGATGACGAGCATTTTCCATTTAATCTCGAGCGTTTGCCTTGATCCAGACATCTACTCCCTGGATAGATGGCAGCACGTTCACAGTGTTTATCAGTGTCTTTTTTTGGAAAGGAAAATATTCTAAAAACGGGTTCCAAAAAATGTTCCAGGTTGTTTGCTGTACTTGTTTGCCCAGATTTGGAATCAGAAAACACTATGCAGCAATTATTTTTATTACAAATGGATGGTGGGGGAAAATAGAACAGAATAGCTTTATCTCTGAGGGGCAATTGAGTGATCTTAGAACAGACATAAATAGATTGCTTTAAAAACAGGAAACAAACTGTTAAAAATCTGAAACGTAGAAGCAGAAATTAATAAGAAATCAGGAATTTCAAAAGGAGAAAAACAACATAGCTGGTACCATTGTGATGATGCTCATGGAAATACTTCTTTATAGCTCATTAGAAAATGAGTTATTTAAACCCCTTAGGAACAAAGGTGGCTCTCTGGCTCTTAGAGGCCAGACAGCGCCGCCTGCAGCCGGATGGCAACTACTGGAAAACAAAGCATGGGTAATTCATTAAGAATTTAATGAGCCAGGGACCTAACCTGTTGCTCACACACAATACACAGAGGGCAAGCAGGAAGATCTGCACTCATCAGTTTACAGAATGAAGAGCACACAACCATGTAGACCTGATGGTGTCTCCCCTTCTGCTTAAAAACATATACTGACCAACTGCCCACCCTCCTCTTCAGTAGACTTCAGCTCGGCCTTTAGCACAATCCTCCATCAGAAGCTCCCTTCACCTGTCAGCGTTAGCAGCTTCCTGAGCGACCACCAGCAGCAGGTGTGGCTGGGGAGCATCTTCTCCTGCCCTAGAATCATCAACAGTGGAGTCCCCCAGGGGTGTGTTCTCTCCCCTCTCCTCTTCTCTCTGTACACTGACTGCACATCCGTGGACCCGTGTGTGAAGCTCCTGAAGTTTGCAGATAACACCAGTACATCTGGTCTGATCCAGGACGTTGATGAGTTTGATGATTGATAGACCCGTCAAACACTGTCTAGATGACGGTGGACTCTCCACAGTCCCTCTGCTTGCCTGGTTTTGTTGTTGTTTGTTTTTTACAAAATGTGTGGATTAGAATCCGAAGTCAAATTTCTTGTTTGTGACCATTTATGCGGAAATGTAAACTCAGTGTTACATTTTTAAACAACTTTGTTTAAGATACATATGGTCACCTCCCTAAACTAATGGCCAAAGTCACTTTTTAAAGGTTTTTCAGGAAAAAAAACATAAAATAATACGACTTAAGTCACATTAGGCCATTATACAACACAGGTGGAATTACATGATCTCCTCAACTCAGGATTTAGCACATTGAATCATCTTGTTACTGAAAAGTGCTTTATAAATAAACTTGCCTTCCCTTTAGACAATTTCACAAGAGGTGGCCAGCATCCTGAGAGGAAAATCATTTTTGGCCGAAGATGACATTTTCTTAGGAATGTGATAACATGTCATAGCATGGCCTGACAGTCTTACAATAGGCTTCCTACCTCTTCAGGTGTTACCCATACGTCTTTAAAAGTGGTTTCCAATTCTCCAGGTCAGGAGAATGTGGTTATCCATGGTGTTTAGGTCATTGTTAAAACCTGTATATGTGTTTGGGCTCATTACTGGCCTGCAGAACGGTTCCTGCCTCATAAAGTTTCAAACATGTCGGTGGAATCGTCTTATTTTTACACGACAATAGAGCTTGTCTGTTTAGTCAGCTCTATACACTGAAGCTTCTGTTAGAATATTTCAGGTTTCCCACAGCTGAATATGCTGAATCCCTGTAACAGTCTATAGAGGGGTGATCGAAAGTAATTTTGCTGTGTGACAATTGTCCGTTCACAATTGTATCTTAAATTACTGAAGGGATTAGCTTTGCCTCCTGTTGCTTTACATTATCAACTCATTTAGTCATGTTGGAAGATGTGCGTTGGGGTACTGGGGAGTTATTTCTTCTACATTAGAATTGCCCTGAAGCAGCAGACAGACACTTTTTATCTTTCTTTTGGAGCATTGTGTGCTCTCCATGTAGATATTCTGCATGCGGGTCGACACGTGCTCCAACTGGGACCGCCTGCTCCTGGGCAGACTGCTAGCTACCCTTGGTGACAGTTGAGAGGTCAAACTTCAATTAGAGTAATGGGTTAGAAATCCCTAAGTTTGACATTTTTCCTCGTCTAAAACAACACCCTGTGGGAGGGTTACTGATCACTCTGATCACTGGATTGTCTAAATGTTTCTCAAAGATGGAGGAAGAGAAGAACAGAGTAGGGAGATGAGAACATGTCTTTTAGGGAATCCAGTAGTAGGACTTGAAGTCCTGGAAAAAGTGTTTTGTCTCCTTAGAGATTTCTTATTTTTTCACACTTCAATGATGATTGTATTTATTAAGGGGAAAAAGCTAATCAAACCAACCAGGCCCTTTGTGGAAAAAGCAATCATTCCTTTAACCCATTACCTGACTGCTAAGTGATTTCTTGATTCTACAGTACAGACAATAATAAAGCTTGAATGTGGCCACTGAAATCAAACCAAAAAAACTCCAGTCAACTACAATTAACTTGTGATTTTACACAGGGGACAATTTTACTGTCACACATAGCCAGGTTGGTTTGGATAGCTTTTTTTCCATTAATAAAATAAATCATCATTCAAAACTTGCATTTTGGGTTATCTTTGTCTGATATTGATATTTTGTTATTGATTTGATACATTTAGGAGTGACAAAAAGGCAAAAAGAGAAGAAACCTGTAAATAAGGAACAGCAGGCTTTTCCCAGCACTGTCTAGCCTGTCTAGATTCTGACCAGCCGTTTCAGGAACATTAACTGCCCACTAACAAAATGAAAAGTTAGAGAATGCCAGTTCACTTTTCTTTTCTGAATTCTGTGACTGTATCTTTGACAGACAGGCATCCTGACTGTCTATGCGTCCATCCATTGTCTGTAGCTGGTTATCCATGCAGGATCATGAGGGGTTGGGGCTGGTGCCTATCTCGAGTGGTCATTGGTTGAGAGGCACGGTACCACCTGAACATGTCACCAGTCCATCATCACATGGCTATGTCCAGACAATAGCATATTTATTTGATTCAGAGTAACTTTAGAAAGAAATATAACATATTTAGCCTTCAGAGATTGTTCTGTTTCAGAATGTTATGCAACGGTTAAGAATGACCTGAGGGACCTGGATGGTTCATACCTGACAACGAAGTCTGAGTGCCTGATATATGGAAGACACCTCCATACTGATAGACCAAGAAGAATAAACACAACATCTTCTTTTGCAGACAGGAAACCAGTGCAGTGACTTGATTTTTAATTTTGGATGTGTTTTTTAAAGATTGTATTACAATCTCCACCAACTGCTACCAGCTGTACAGTGGCACACTTAGCACTGCTGCCCTGAGTGTGTGTCTCTGTGTTGCCCTGTGATAGAGATAGGGACCAGCGCCCCGTGAAGCTGCATGGATAACTGGGCATAGAAAATGGATGGATGGCACTACACTGATTTTATAACAGACTAGTAGGTTGTTAAACTTTATGTCTGAGGCCATAACTACACCCAGGCTTACGACTTGCATCGTCATTTTTAGCTAACACATGTAATGTTGAATTCAGCTTGACATGAGCCAGATGTAAAGCTGGAAGTTAAAGCTGTGAGCTTCAGAACAGCCGTGTGTCCTAAGTGCTGATGGTTGAACTGAATATTCCTGCACTGTGCTGATTGTGGACGGTGTTTGTAGATCAGTCACGGAAATGTGAGCTGCAGAGGTTCAAGCTCTTTGGGGCTCCTATAGGAACGTTTGAAATAGTCGGTAGCTGTTGTGTACTTTGGTGTATATCCCTGTGCAGAATTACATTTCAAACCACTAAAACTAACATTTTGCATGAATGACAATGTACTGGACTGAGTTGTACGTGGAATGAACTGGATTGAATAGGTTTGGCTTCAGTCTTGGGTGCTGTGAAATTTTTCATCTTTCAAAATTTTAATATTATTTTTGTTATTCCAGAGACAACGGAAAAAGACCCATTAAACCAAAAAAAAAAAAAAAAAGAAAAAGAAGAAGAAGAAAAAAGGATTGGACTGTTCATCTGCCTAAAGTCCCTTTTTCAGACGAAAGTACATTTTATTTGGAAATGAGGCTTCCAGTGTCTGGTACAGTGGAGAGGTTTAGAATGTGACCATATAAAATAAACTGTACTTTAGTCTAATCCATATTATTTCTGCTCACAGCTTCTTCTTTTGACACCTTGCTTTGTCTGCTGGGCATTTTGTCTATTTATGACAGATGTGCACTGAAGAAAGGCATTTTACAGCACTGGTAAATATAGTAGAACTTCTCCAGAAGTCTTGTCTCTTACTTCTCCCGATGCGACTCTTCAACCAATGAGCTTGCGGGGTACCCCGGAGCCCCGCCCCCTCGCGCTGTCTATTTATAATACTGCAACAGCGGCTTTTTGACAGTTATTACCGTCACTGGGGGGGAAAGTCAGAAACCTCAACCGGATCCGAATGAACGCAGCTTCACCCCGGCTCACAACAAGCCGCCGTCCAGACACGTTCATCTCCACCGAGTCCTGCCAGAACCCCCCCCCAACTTATTCCTCCTCTGGGATTTACGTTAAAAGAGAACAGAGGCGAAAATGACAGGGGAGGACAAAAAGACCGAGGCTGACGACAAGGAAGTGCCCGCCGGAGAGATGCCCTCAGAGCAGGGGGTCCCTGCGGAGGAGGAGAAGCAGGAGAACGGGGAGTGCAAGCTGGACGTGTCGGAGAAAACCCCCCCACCTGCGGCGAAGGAGGTGGAGTTCGTCCACCCGGAGGGCGGCTGGGGCTGGGTGGTGATGCTGGCGTCCATGTGGTGCAACGGCTCCGTGTTCGGGATCCAGAACTCCTTCGGCTTGCTCTTCGTGTCCCTGCTGAAGGAGTTCGGCTCGGAGGACGACCAGGACCTGCGCTTCAAAACCTGTGAGTACAGCCTTACTGCCGGCGTGGGAGTCCCGGCACAGGCGTCCTGCTCAGAGGCACTAGGGACGGAGTTGAACCAGCAGCGTCAATACTTCAGCTCCTTCTCATTAACACCCAGTCAGCTCTGTACTCGCTGTAGGCGAGCTGACGGCAGCTGGCACAGAGAGAACTTTATTCTTTCATCATTTCATCTGAAGCAGATAATATTATGACTGGACTGTGTTGGCAGGATGGAAAACACCTTCTGAGGGGCACGCTGGGCTCGTCAGCTATAGAAACCTGTTTCTTTGGAGCTTTTACGGTTTCTTTTCTTTACATCTGGTTTATTTAACAGGAGCCACAGTGGCAATAATTCATGCAGGGAGTTCAGACTGCTTCACAGGGGTCTGAAGAAGCAGAAGTACAGAAAATTAAACGATAGCCCAGAAATGCAATGAAAGAAAAAACATAAAGTAAAGTATTTTATAAAAATGAAGGTTAATTGCACAGTTAAAACTGCTAGATTGCTCAGAATTGATAGATTCAACCCATAGAGTATGACGTTCCTGGGAAAATTGCATTAATCATTTTCAGTCCTCTTTTAAAAGAAACAACAGTTTCAGGTTTTCAGGAAACTTACTCCAAAACTGACGAACAGCTTAGAAACTAATTACTACCTCTGCTTGTTTAATTCTGAGTCGTGAGAACATATAATGAACAGGGTCTGAAGGTCTTACGGCCCTTGGTAGATAATACCCGGCAAGCATGATGAATATATAAATATTGGAACAGACCGCCAATAAGAATTTGAACTCTGTGTTTTACAAACAGGAGCCAGTGGAGTGATTTAAGGACTGGTGGCATATGATTCATTTTTCTGGCCCTATTCAGGGCTTTTTGGTGAGCTGCCGCTGCCTGATCCCGTTTCTTTATTGAAGAGATCAGTAAAGACATCATTACAATAATGAAACCTACTGAAGATTCTCAGTCATCCAGATCATGATCAGTCCAAAAAAAGGTTAAAAAACAAAACAACTGGACTTCTTTCTGAAGCTGAAGACATTTCACTTCCCATCCAGGAAGCTTTCTCAGTTCCAAATGTCTGGAGTAGTGTGGAGTTCCAGGCTTTATAGACCTGCTGGTGAGGCCTTTTAGAGTTTAGATTCACCTGGAACTGATCGTCCCTCACAATGGAGAGTTGTTAGGCTCATCTTTAGCCTGGCTCACAGGAGGAATGCTGTGGTCACATTGTGACCACAACTTTGGAGTTATTGTGGATTTTACACAAACACATTTTGCTCCTTGTGTGCGTTTGTGTGGTTCACCTATTCGCCGGTCCACACAAACACCTCTTTTCTCCCTCCTTTGTTGTTTTCTGCTCTTCACCTTTCTTTACTTGTGTGGCAGTGTTGCCATACAACTCACCGGCGTGCCGTATGTATTAGCACACCGATTACGGCTCCTTTCAGCTGGGGATGGTTTCATGTTTAGCTCAGACTTTTCTGTGCAGATACAGCATTTAGCTCCGTGCTGATGTAGCCTCAGTGACCAATGGAGTGTGGTGATGCAGAAATATACAGTTGCATATGGCTTAAACATATCAGTTTTAGGCTTTTTAACAAACACTTTCGTATTCCATGCTGAAATGATTATATATTTTTGGATTTTGCCTAATCCCCACTGTGTGGAAATGTAGGCTTAAATACTTTCACCTACATCTTTCAACAAATGATCTTTAAGTCTTGTGTGGTGTTCATAGTGTTGTTACTCAGCCAGTGTTTGTGGGTCCGGTGGACCCGTCGCATTTTGTGCTTTTTAATGCCTCACAGTCAAAAACTTTTATGTAAAATTACTCAACAAATGTTCGCTTCATTCCAATTTTAAGTTGTATGAACAAAATATTTGCCCTTCAGCTTTGTTAGACTACATTTGTAACCTTTTATTTAAAACGTAATAAAGCAAATTAATTAAGATTCTACAACGTTTGTTTTTTACTTGTCAAGGTAACAGACCTAATAGCCTCTTGTTGGTGCTCAATATTGACTAAAGCTGGAGTTACTTTTGGTAATGTTTTTTTTTTGTAAGGTAAAAAAAGTTTTTGGCCAAATAAGACAAAGATTAAACTTTTTAGCCAGATAAAGGGATTACTGAAATTTCAAGCAGAGACTTTTAAACCTAAAAAACTATCATTTGTCAAACACGGTGGTGATCACATCATACTGTGGGTCGGTCGTACTAGAACATTAAACAAAGTGAATGGAATGATGAAAAAAAAAAGCCAATTTCACCTCAAATCAAATGCTGAACAAATGAAAGCTCAGACCAATTTGGCCATTCTGACTGGACAGTGAGCTGTAACATAATTCAAAACTCGTTTGGGAATAATTGAATCAGGCAAACATAAAGTTTTTGGAATGGCCCTAAAATCTTAGTAATTCACTTAATGCCTGTCTGGATGGAGGAGGGACCAACCATCCCCGAGATGCGATAAATGCAGAGGACAAATTTCATTGAAATATATGTTGTAATGACAAATAAAGATACTTATTAAATTATTAAGGAGACACTTGAATCTTAGAAATCCCAGATCTTGCTGAAACCCCTGTATGAGGTAGTAAAAACGTGCGGAATCTCATATGACTGGAGGCACGGTCATTTGTGGAAAGGGCAATGACACCAGGGATCAAAGTTCTGTTATCTTGTCAAACCCAGAGTCGTTTAGAGAGATGTAATCTATAACCGACTGTTATGCTTTTTAGATTTTTTTTTAAGTCCTGCTTCCTGGTCATTTTATCTGAACTGATTGTCAATAAAAGCATCGGGAAAGGGAAAAAAACAATAAAGGTATTAAAATGCAACAGGTCCTTTCTTTCTAAAGAGTAACTTTAGAAAGAAATATAACATATTGAGCCTCAGAGCTGGTTCTATTTCAGAATGTTATGCAACGGTTAAGAATGGCCTGAGGGACCTGGATGGTTCATACCTGACAAGTAAGTCTAAGTGCAGTGACTTGAATTTTGGATGTGTTTTTTAAAGATTGTATCACAATCTCCACCAGCTGCTACCAGCTGTACAGTGGCACACTTAGCACTGCTGACTGTGTGTGTCTCTGTGTTGCCCTGTGATAGAGATAGGCACCAGCGCCCCGTGAAGCTGCATGGATAACTGGGTATAGAAAATGGATGGATGGCACTACACTGATTTTATAACAGAGTAGTAGGTTGTTAAACTTTATGTCTGAGGCCATAACTACACCCAGGCTTACGACTTGCATCGTCATTTTTAGCTAACACATCCATTCAAGGATGTTATGGACACACTATCACTCAGCAGACAATATGTTGCAGCCACATTTTGAAAAAGTTGTAATTTTCTGGACTTTGATCTCCTAGATATTACATTTTAAGTGAAGGTGCCCTGAGAATAAAACCCTGAGGATCCCCACAGGATGTCTTTGTTTGTTCAGATTTGTAATTGCCAAATGACACAAAGTAGTCCAGGTCTGCCATGTAATAATTGAACCAGGTTAGCACAGCACGAGGTGCTCTTGTTAAATCTATCAGCCCTCTATGCTTTATTGTCTCAGGGGTTAGTATTTGTATGAACCTTTAAAAACACGTTGTAATGTTGAATTCAGTTTGACATGAGCCAGATGTAAAAAGCTGGAAGTTAAAGCTGTGAGCTTCAGAACAGCAGTGTGTCCTAAGTGCTGATGGTTGAACTGAATATTCCTGCACTGTGCTGATTGTGGACGGTGTTTGTAGATCAGACACGGAAATGTGAGCTGCAGAGGTTCAAGCTCTTTGGGACTCCTAAAGAAACGTTTGAAATATACTTTGGTGTATATCCCTGTGCAGTAGTGAAATGTTACCTATTAATTGTTTCAGTTGTTTGGTAGGTTTTGTTTTCAGCAACATTTATTTTTCCATTGTTGCTGCAAAGAACAAAAGATGAGCTTTGGACATAAGGAATATCATCGCGACCTATATTTATGCAGGGTTCTGCATATTTATTGTCTTTAACGTGTTATTTTATCACATTGACATTATTTCAGTCGTTATTATATATCATGTATTTTTTAAATTGCAGACACCTTTTCCATAAAGTGATTCAGGCTTCGTGTCGCTTCGATACACAGAAAGCCTAAACCAGACATACCGTAGTACAATATTAACCCCTTGGTATGAACCTGTGGCGTTCCTTTGAGAACAGTGGCGGCTGACGCACCGACGGTTACGCAACAGTGAGGCTGACACACAGGGTAGGAAGTCCTGATTTATGAGTGACCGTTACGAGGAAAGACAACAGCGCACGTCTGATTGAACATCTTTATCCTGTTCTGGTGCGCTCACCAGCGTAAGCACTCGTTTATTTGCTATATTGTTCCTAAATGTGTGTTTCCTCTGTGAAGTACTTCTTGAACGTCCATGCTGAACAGCACGCCTTCCTGTCGTGAGAGGAAAAAGCTGAACGGAAATAATAGGCCACTTGACCGGACTAAAAGTGGACAGCACTGTAAAGGAAGTGCAGCGAATGTTAGGAGGCATGATATAATGAACACAGTGAGTCAACATGACGGAACTGGAGGTATGCATTAGTGATGGAAAGAACGATTTTTAGCTAAAAGAGTGAAAGAGAAATTCTTTTCCAGATAAACTTTATTGGTTTGTTAAAAGGGATCTGATGATCCACTGTGTTGTTTTGGTAGCTTCTCTTCCTCTCTGCTTCTGTGCAGTTGGAGTACCACACTGGGCCTGCCACAGATTCTCAAATGGATTTAGGTTTGCTGTCTGAGTGGGACATTTTCCTAACCTGACAACAGCCAGCTGCATGTATCGCTCCGCCTAGCTCCACTCACATACATCTGGGACATGGCTCATTGAGAGTGATTTCCCCAACCAAATTTTTGGTCTGGCCAATCAGGACGCAGGAGTGGGTGTTTCATGGATGTGACGTAGTGGAGAAGCCACCGTGAGATTCCAACAACAATGGCGGCTCGCATCGAGGAAGCAAGCGTTAGCATTGATGCTGCTATTTCTTCTATCCAATCTATCTGATATTGTTTCATTAAAAGAACATCAGAGAAAGCTCTGAAGGCTTTTGTTGGTGGAAACCATGTTTTCGCCCTTCTCCCGACCGGATTTGGCAAGTTTTGTTTTCCGGGGCGCGAGCGGTTAGCGGTTAGCGCTAACCATATTGGGAGGCCTTTAGTCCTCGACGCGGTCGGCCCGGGATCGACTCCGACCCGCGGCGCTTTGCCGCCTGTCTTCCCCCCTCTTCCTGTCAGCTGACTGATAAAACGCTTGCCACTACAGTGTTTCCCGTAGGAATTTGCTTATGCGAGGCGGACCGACTCGCGGAGCGGAGGGGGGGGGGGGGGGGTGGATGACCTTTTCTCCGCGGACCGGCTCGCGGAGCGGAGGGGGGGGGGGGGGGGGGGTGACACGTTTTCCGCGGCCGCCTCGCCAAGATAGCACTGCGGGAAACCCTGCACTACTGCCGCAAACACATAAAAACAAAAAAAAAAAAGTTTTTTTTTCCGGCGTCGGTCTCATCAGCGTCACGGGTTAGCTTCGGTGTGAGTGGTTGAAATAGCACGTCGATAAAGATGACAGACAAGTGGCTTATCCAATCATATGCAAGGAGTTTTGATAAGGCCCAGCCTTCAGTAAAGGCAATTCCTATGGCGGTGTCCCAGATGTATGTGAGTGGAGCTAGGCGGAGCGAGACATGCAGCTAGCTGTTGTCAGGTTAACATTTTCCATGTCTGATGGCCTGATCCATTGGGTCGTAGCTCCGGCGTCATCCTCAGGGTGGTTTTACAGCCTCCAACCCCAGTCTCAATTCTTCTGCAGTCCGTAAAAAGGTTGTACCGTTTAGCTTCATCAGTGACCAGGTTCTCTGCCTCTGCTGAGAAAAATCTTCCCCACAGTATGATGCTGCCACCACCATGTTTCACCGCCTGGATGTGGTGTTCAGGGTGATGTACAGCATTAGTTGTGTGCTACCTGTAGTCCAGGAAACAAAAGTTCACTTGAGGTCTCCTCTGACCAGAGCTCCTTCTCCCACATTTGCTGTTCAACCCTGCCTTACCTGTGGAAAAAAAAGAAACAGGACTCCTTATGACTTTCTTTCAACAATACTAGTTCTTGCTTTATTACAGTGCAAAAAGCAATAACTATTATTAAAGCTTGGGATATTTTTTTTAAACGTAACCTCTTTGCATCTCTCTCTTTGACCTTCCTGGTTTGCTCCTCGGTCTTTATGTTGCTGTTTGTTCTCTAACTAACATCTGAGGCCTTCACAGAACACACTATTTATTAATTAGGATACCTCTAAAGCCAGTGAGTTGCACTGGATTATATTTATGGATATCGGAGTAAAATAGGCGTTACATATTTGTAAGGGTAAAAAATATGTTTTTTTTGGGGTGGGGTGCACATAAAATCTCACTAAGGTACGTTGTAGTGTTGCAAAGCAATATTCGATTTTTATGTTGTTTACTATTTCTTCAGGGACACAGCTTTCCGACCGACCGCGGTGTCTACGAAATTTCCGGCTGCCTCGCATAATGTTCACCGCTGGACATATCGCATGCAGAGCGGTGAACAGCAGCTTCACCACGTTATCAAATACTCTGTTGTGTTTTTGGTGTTAAGGATGAGATCATTCACCCTGTACCATGCTGACAGCTTTCAAACTTCTTCCCCATGCGCTCCCTCTTCTTTGTTGCTGATGAGTCCAAAAACAGCTGTATCAGCTACTTATTTGAACAAGGCGTTACTGTTCTCGCTAGCGTTGCGTAAACAGGGAATAAAGGGTGGGGCTGAGCACACAGCCTTGTGGTGTACCTGCGCTGTGTGTGGCGGTGGAGGGGGTTATGGAGCCGATTTGGACACGCTGGGGTCTGTTACTTAAAAATCCCTTGATCCACCAGCACAGTTGTGCTCCCAGAGGCCCCAGCTTTTCCACCAACTTGTCAGGATTGATGGAGTTTTAAAGGCTGAGCTAAAAGTCCATAAGCAGCCTCCTGACATGGGAAGTTGGCTTGTCCAAAATGAAGAGCCAGTGCAATCACATGCTCAGTGGATCTGTTGGCCAATGGCTTTTAGGCAAACTGTTGCTACTCCATGATTGGGGGGATACAGGCTTTGATGTGTTCCAGATGCAGGCTCTCAAAACATTTCATAATCACTGGTGTCTGGGCAATTGGCCGGTACTCCTCTAAGACTTGTGCTGCTGGGGTCTTAGGCACAGAGACAATAGTTGCTATTTTAAAACAGGGTTAAACCTGGGTTAAAACACATGTCCAAGTTGGTAAGCACACTCCCTCATGACCCTGACTATGTTAGATACATGCTCAAAAATGAGGACGTCCCGTTATATATTCAGTGGTAAATAAAGTCACCAGTTGATGAATGAAATCTTAGTAACGTGAAATGCCAAAAGAAACCTTTCCTTTTAACACTGTTCTTTTTTTTTTATACACGATCAACGCACAAGCTTCCATACTTTTTGGACCTCGTCTGTGCTGTAATTTGAGTGTTATTTCGTTTTCAGTTTCAGTTGTTTCCCCCTTTTCTAAAAATCCGAAAGGCAGCTCCATCTCTTCCAGCCTCTGGTCCTCCCTTGCACCCAGCGAGCTCAGAGGGGCTGTGACAGGGAGAGAAACAGAAAGAAGCTTTGGAGTATTATCCTGTTGTACACAAAAAAAAAAAAAAAAACGCTGTAAAGGATCATCTCACATGCAGGCGTTCACAACTGCAGCAACGGTGAACTGTGACAAATGAAAAACATTAAAAATTGCAAAAGCAGCAAAGACATGAGAAATGATCCCATTGGTCATCCTGTTCAAAAAAGATTTCCTCTGAACAGCAGTGTTAAAGTCTGTTAATTTAAGAGTATTTGTAGAGGTTCTGCAGAGGTTTTGTTTTTAATAAACTCCTAATGAATCTTCCTCAATTAAGCATTTTTTTAAGGGTCAAACAAATACAACATGTGAAAACAGCACAAAAATGAGTCTTATTCTTCACACTAAATGTCTGAGAATTAAATAGGACAAACCTCTCTGAGATGCTAACTATGCTTTGTCATGTGCACCCGTGTGTGAATTTGGCAGTAAATGTGTGGGTGTCCAGCTTTATTGCTCAACAGAAATTACGTTCTTTATTGCATTTTACAGTATTGTTTCTTTGGTTTTTATTATTGCTTGACAGAATTACCCAACATAATCTCTTCCTCAATTCTATCAGTTTTTGGCTGACAGGATGAAACTCTGGTCATGTGTTTTCAGATCCTTATAGACGCTGATCTCAGTAGAACTAGTCCGTCAGTCCTTAACTCTTCAGCATTTTCCTACATGTGTCCGCCTGCTTCATGCAGACAGGTGTCATGTGCAGATTGGAAATAGGAACATCTTTCCATGACACGAGTTAAACCTTACTCTGTTTCTCTTTAAGACAGCAGTTTTCCTTCCAAGGATAGCAGCCACACTTCCTTCTGCTTCTCTATTTATTCCTTTCTGTTATTCTGCTTCACTTTCTGTGACATGTAAATGTTCAGTTTTCTTTTTTCTTCACTCCTTCGCTGCAAATCTATGACATATTTAGGGTGATTTTTTGGTACATGAGGTTAAATCAGTTGTCTTTAAAATGTAAATGATATATACATTATGTGAATTTGACTGTAATCACCATATGTCAAGCTACTTAAAGTAGCTTTAACAATCATAAATCAATCACTCTCAGAATCTGAAGGATGAATTACTGAGATTTTCTTCAAGTGATTTCTAATACACATTCAAAGAAGGATCAGGAGATTTCTGCATTTTTCTTGGGATTAGGACTGATATGAAAACAATCATAAAAAATTACTTTTTAACTGATGATTATGAGAAGAACCAGTGAGAACTAATTACTAATAGACCAAAGCTTAAATTTGTGGAAATATTCAACCTAAAAATACTCACTAATAATTTATTAAACAAGAAAACCTGCAAACTTACAAATATAAAGGCTAAGAAACAAACGGGAACAACACTAACTGTACTTTTTAGCTGTACATAAAAAAAGATAATCATTTAATGGGATTAAAAAAAAAACATTACCAGGGCCTAATGAGCTTCTCCCAGGTTGAAAGGAAAGATCTAATGTGCCTTGAGGGAAACAAATCTTGCAGGAACCTTACATCAAAAATAGACAAATGTAACGTAGCTACTACTATGAAGCAAATAAAAAACAATTTATCTCAGTGTGGTCATGAAAGGCTCACACCAGCCCTGTTTAGTCCGCTTTAATTGGACTCTTGTTTGTTTACTCAGAAACTTTAGTTCCTTTGGGGAGGTGTGGATGTGCAATCGAACTCTAATGCGAACAAAAAAAGCGAACTCTGATCCTCCTCAAAACCTTGGCCTCAGCTCGGTTGAACTGAGCTCTGGAACAATTTGAATACATATGGGACTGCCAAGCGGACCACAGGCTGCTCCAAAAGCAGGAAGTAGACTACAGTCCAGGGCAATCCTGGTAAATACAATTGTAATTGAGCAATAATAATAATTATGTAAATCACATATTGTAAATACCTTGCTTGACATCTGTGTAAGCATGACATGAGTTCAGTGAAGCTGTATTTGCCCCTGCCTCGCGCGTTTCTTCGCGTTGTGTAAAATAAAATCTGTGTGGTTCTCTGCCTCATCTTCTGCCTTAATGGGCCTTTTTTATTTTGGTGAATGTTCAAGTCCAAGGTAGATATTCTTTGCTACGTCACACCAAAACACCTGAGACCACATGGAACAGGCAGGGCAGATCTCTTTTACGTGTCCATTGATCAGCGAGCGATACTGCATCAGTAAAAAAGGAGTTCTCTCTGCTTCAGTTATTATCTTTATCGTTGTATTTGACCTATCTTTGGGGTAAAGTCCTACCTGATATCTAAATACACCCTTCATCAGTGAGCTGCAAGATAAACTTGCCTCATAGTATCTCATTATGATGGGTCAGTGGTGAAAGATTACCTCCCACCTGTCGAGTGTAAGGATGTCATCAGAAGGTACAATCGGCAGAATCCAGATTAAGTTATCACAATAAATGAGAGGTTTCCTAATCACTGGTTGCTGATTTGACGTTTGACACCTGTCGCTCTAGGTAATTTTCACTCTTTCTAAAGTGTTTCCAAACAGAACCTGCATAACTCCCAGGCTTGGTGACTGTCTCTGGTACCTTTAGTGTAGGTAGTTACACATTGAAAACCCACCTAAGCGAGCTGAGACTCAAGCACAGCAGCATTCCAAAGCACGTGTCACAACATGTGTCTTTTCCCACCTGTTCAAGCACATATGCTTTTGAAGCAGCCTTGAATGCCTTGAATAATAAATGCCTTTAAATCACTCCTTGAATAAAAGCCTCTGAGGGGGCTAGAAGCTATAGAAGCCAAACATTGCTGATAAAGTGCTTTGTTGGAGGTTGTTTTGCCTGTGTAGCATATGGTCGTTCTCTCTCTCTATTGGCTGTGGTTCAGTTCATGACTTACTGACTTGTTTCTGTCTGTTCGTCTGTCTTTGACAAATAGGAAATCCTGATGTCTTTCTTCTGCTTTTATTCAAAGAGTCATAGCAGCAGTTAGGTGGAACATTTACTGTAGTAATTAAATTGTTTTAGCTATCTGAAGACCAAGGAAAGCTCTGGGTAAGAGTTAAGGTTATGTAACTTCAACCAGGTTGTAGGGTTAGGGGTTAGCGCCTGAAGTATTTGTCTTGTGTATTTCTTTACCATTGTTGGGGAGGAATTTTGGGCCGCTCTTCTTTATAGCATTGCTCTAGTTCATTAATATTTTAAGAAACGTGTCTCTGCACAGCTGAGGTAGCTCCCACAATAACATTTTCACCATGTTAAAGGTGTGACTTTGACTGGGCAATTGCTACACCCTGATTCTTCTCTTTTAGTGCTTTTCTTGCAGTTTGCTGCTTTACATCATTGTCCTGTTGCTCAGTCCCTTTTTGGGCCAAGCTTCTGGTTGGATAGTCAGATGGCCGATACATTTTACTAAAGAATAATTTGGTTTACAGAGGGGTTCATGGTCAGTTCAATGACTTCTAGCTACCTGGGTGCTGTGGATGCAGTACTAGCCCATATCACTAGTCCTCCTCCACTGTGCTTTACGGATCGTCTGAGTTGTTTCAGGAGTCAGAAATCACGTTTGTTTGATGCTCTGTATTGTGACCAAATATCTTCACTTAAGCCTTGTGTCTCAGAAGGACATTGTCTCAGAAGCATTGTGATTTGTCCAGATGCAGCTTTTTAAACATGACCCATACTTATATGTTAGATAGAAAAAAACTATTATTTTTTTAAATGTCCTGCCCTGAACTTTAACATCTAACATACAAGCTAAAACCTGAAGAGTCTGAGATGGAGCTCTTGGTTTTTTTTTCCCTTCAATTTCTCTGAAATTGCATAATCTGGTTTGCCATGAACTTGCTCCTGGGAAGATTAGCAGCTGCTCTCTTGTACAAAACATTTTCCTTTCTGCCTTGTCTGACCACAGGCCTGAATACTCCAAAAAAACAGCACATTGCCAACATTTCTGCTCAAATAAAGCTGCTCACTGTTGCTGATGGCTAGTTACCCTGCAGGTTTGAGTTACTGCACCTGATTGATGCTTCTCTGCTCCTGAGGGAATTAGGGTGGATGCTTTTGTTAAATAGACAATGATAGTGTGTAATGTTTTGCTCTTTTGTCACCTGGATTTATAGTTACCTGCCTGAGACCTTCTAAGGATCAAATTATTCTATGTTACGTCGTGATCCATAACGCCACTGACTGTAAAGAGGGTGCACTCACTTAAACCCATGTCCTTGAATGAATCTATCCTAATCAGACATAGTAAAAAAATAAAAAAAAGCAGACATTGCTCCAGCATGACAGTTCACTTCTGTTGGCCCGATTTCTGTTGACTCAGACTGGAAACAGTAATTCATGCTCAGCCAGTCACAAAGCGAGATGCAGGGGCGGGAACATCCAGTGCATTGATTGGCCTCAGATCGTCAGCCCTTGTGGTCTTCAACATCTGTTACAGGTTCCAAGTCCCTCCCTCTGGGAGTGCCACACGGGGGGGTATTCACTGGCCGTGGGCCATAAAAAGCCACACTCTAGTCCTTTATTCCTGGACGTGCCAAAGGCCTCTGACCTTATCGGAAAGAGTTTACAGACCTTAGCTGCACTGCTTTGATGATGCTGACCGACAGTCCCGTCAATAACAAGCCGTCATCTGAGCATGTTTTGGCTGAATATTGTTTTCAGTGAGCACGAAATGAAAGCGTAAAAAAGGAAGTGGGAAATGTGAAGCTGATGTCCTGGCTGAGGATGTGACTGCACAGTTGGATGGAAAATATTGTCTTAGTTTCAGTGCCTGGGAAAGCCTGTTGAGATACTGAAACCTGACTGTGACCCAGTGCACATACGCAGGAGGGAGCAGGCACGTTTCCCCTCTGTTCTGCTGCTTCACTGCTTCCCTGTCGCGGCTCTGGCCCTGTTTCGTAATACTGAAGCACCATGTTGTGAGCCGACTTGATCAACGCTCTATATGAAAATCTATTGGATCAGCTCAAAGTAGAAGGATGCTCTATGTGATGCCTTTGTTCATCTACCTTCATTTTAACTTACCATTGAAAAATTAAAAGAAAAATAACGAGGATGGGCAGTTCCAGCAGAGCTTCGCATGTTTGAAGCACACAGAGGTTAATATTTGACAGAGCATTTGATCTCAGGGGAGTGTAAGCCACATGAGTGCAGGTGAAGGTTGTCTACAGATTAAGTCCAGTTGCGGTACAAGTTGAATGTACAAAAAATGTTAGATATCAAGCCTTAATACTACAGCTGCACAATATAGTCATAATCATCATGTCAACAATGTGAGATATTGGATTCTTGAAGGGCTGCTTGGATGCTATGTTTGGATGTGTGATGTATTCACTCTATGGATGGCAAGGAGGTGTCTGGTCAACTGGATGGACTTCAACCGGACCTATTGCAGAATCAGAATCAGATCAGAATCAGATATACTTTAATAATCCCAGAGGGAAATTGCTGTTTCAGTACAACCGCAATCACATATATATACATCACATACATTATTGCCCACGGGTTTCTAACGCAGAGCCAGGAAAAAGGATTAGCCCCCACACAGATTTCTTCTGTTGTGCTTTATTTGTCACACTTAAATGTCTCAAATCATTTGGTATCAAGATAACCTGATCAAATACAAAAAGTTTCAAATGAGAAGGGAAAGAAGCTAAAACTTATGCTTATGCCAAATTCGCTGGCAGAAATTGTCTTTTAGCTCACTATGCTCTATATTTCCAAGTTCATTCAGCCACAGTGGAGGGGTTTTGAGTTTCATATGAGTAATCAGAGGTGGACGTACTGGTGTGCCTCGGATCATTGTCTCGCGTCAGCTTCAACCTTACATTTCAAACTCTTGGCCTGGCATTCATTGTTCCATCAACTGCAGCGCGTCATCCAGGTCCTGACACGCAAAGCAGCCCCAGACATCAAACTACCACCTCCATGTTTGACTAGCGTTGTGTTTATTTTGCTGAAACGCTGTGTTAGCTTTTCGCGTGGTATGATGGGAAAACGTTCCACTTTTGTCTCTTCAGTCCACAGGATGTTTTACCAAAGGTTTTTGAGACCATCTAGATTTGTTTTGTGGCAAATGTGAGAGGGACCCGTGTGTTGTGTCAGCACTGGTTCTGGCCTTGAAAGTCACCCATGGAGGCCACTTTCTACAGTCCTTGCAGTTGAATCATCAATTCTTCACTGTGCTAAGTGAGGCCTGCAGGGCTTTAGATGTTGTTCTGGGTTCTTTTATGACTCTCTAGATTAGTTGGAGATGGTCTCTGAGTTAATTTGGTAAGCCAGGCACTCCAGGGAAGGTTCCCTGCTGTTCCATGTTTTCTCCTTTTTACAGTAATGGCTATCTGGAGTCCTGTAGTTTCAGAAATTGCTTTGTATCCCTTTCCAGACTGATATTATGACTTTTGTTTCTTATATTCTTTAATCTTGTGTTTCGGCAGATAAAGTGTTGGTTATGGCATCTTAAGGCCTACTTCGTGTTGTCAGACATGTTCTGTTTAATTAACTTCTGGATTCTACAGTTTTGGCAGTATTCAGTCCTGACTCCTGGGTATGGCTGGTGGAACTGAACCAAAGATGTCTACTCATTGACAAAAATGCATTCTTTGGATAGCTTTATTCCCATTAATAAATGAAACCAATAATAAATCATAATTGAAAACTGATTTTCTTTCTCTGAAGATTGTTTGACCATCTAAAACATCCTGTTTATGGTTCTGTAGAATTTAGCGGAAGAGGCACTAAACCTCATGCAGAGTAATGACCAAAAAGGGACGTGGGAGAGTGAGGAAAATGTGAGATAATCATTACCAATATGGTCACTGCAATATTCAGCAATGATATCACAGTTGCATGTTTTCCCCACATCATGTTGCCTAGGTCAGTACACACACAATACATACACATAATCATTGCTGCTTTTCCCTTATGTGGGTAGGTTGTATTGAGGATTCACTAACCAGCACTTTAAATCTGTTCTCTGGATTTTTACTTAGTAAAAAGAGAAATATTGGGCATGGCAGTGGCGCAGGGGCAAAAAACACAACCAATGTATGGAGTCCTGAACGCTGCATGTCACTTCCCTTCTCTCTTCACCCATTTCTTTACTGGCAACTGTCAAATAAAGACCACTAGAGCCACAAAAGAAAATAAAGGGAAAAAAATTGAGAAATTACATAATGGATTTTTGTCCACTTCTGGAAAATCTGTCTGCGTTACCTAATTATGGAACAATATACTTACTTAAAGGAGACTTTAAAGGAAATGACTGTATCATCCCAAAATGATCAGGGGGACCATTCATCATGGACAGCGCCAGGCAGAAGCAAACAGATCCAACATAACAAGATTCAGAATTATATGAGAGGACATTTAGTCTGGACCGTGGATGTCTGCAGACAGCTGCAGCATGCAGCATGTGCACACATTCATTATATTAACTTTACTGACTTTCCTATGTTTCCTCATTTATCATCATTTTCTTCAGTTTCTTTGAGAGTTAGGGTTCTTATTAAGTTTAACTTGCTGTTATATATTATATGACTCCTTATTAGAGATCGACAGATACAGGGGTTTCAAGGCCGATACCGATTATTTTGTCATCAGGGAAACTGATACCCGATATGTGGGGCCAAGTTTTATGGGCTGATTCTTAAAGCCGATATTGCTTTTTCTTCTTCCATTTACATGATAAAAATAACACAATGATAACAAGTGTTATCATTAATAACATAGCAAGAGTGTCAAGTTAAGCAAAAAAAGAAACATTTATTGGAGGAGTATAGCAGAAATTTCCCCCTCTGGCCAGAAGTTGAAATGACACCAGTGTTGTGCATGGGAGAAGAGCATCTGCTACTGCGACTGCACAGCTCTTTTGTTAGGAGATGTCATATCTTCTGAGGTAAGAAAGCTACAAATATTGAAGTCAGCCGGCGTTAATTTGCTAATGCATCAATGACAACAGACACTCAACAAAGTAACCAGGTGAGCGAAAGCTCGCACCGTGTCAGGCAACACAACCCTGATCACTATGTCATGAACTGACTAATGGAGCCAATAGAGGCATTTGCATGAAATAGGGGAAAAGTCATTTTGCATTTAGGTATGTATGAGAAAAACAAGAAAATAAATAAAAATACTTCAAACATATTCAGTGATCCTTTAAAAAAGCCAAAATATGGCAACAATGGATAGCAAACAATGTAGAACATTTAAATATTGTATATAACAATAAAAAATAAAATAAAACACTTACATGTTTGTGCACTTCATGTATGAGCATGAGCATTGAGAACATTTGTAAACAGCAATACAACAAGCAAACAACAAAATTAAAGAAATGTGAACAATCTGAATCTTAGTGGGTTTTTTTACACCAATGACCTTCCTGAGAACATGTTTGATTTGTATATTAAACTATTTTGTCTACTTAAAAAATTACCATGTTTTACTATCCCATCTATTATGTTCTAACTGGCCTGAAGGAAGAAACTGTTAGAAAAAGAGAGGAAGACGTGCAAGAGCACACACACACACACACACACACACACACACACACACACACACACACACACACACACACACAAACACACACACACACACACACACACACACACGCACACACACACACACAAACGTGCTCGCACAGAAAAAGAGAGAGAGCGCTCACAGCTGTTAACAGTTGTCAAGCAGGTGTGAGTAATCTGAAGAGAAATTAATGTTTTCAGTTTAAGTTTAAATAGCTTAACTCAGCTAGAACAGACAGTGATTGTACATCTAACTAGCTGTTAGCTTCCACTGTGGAGAGGATTTCTTTGCTTTTCAATAAGCTCAGATGGAATGACACATTCTGCTTGGTAAGGAAGCTATTACTGATAAAAATCCACTTTATACACTTTTGAATGCAATTATTATAGATACAGATAACATGCCAATCTATTCATTTTACCTGTTTTACAAGGGTGCAAACATTATTTAGGGGGTCAAAAATACATAAATGGTAGAACAGATGAAATATAGTCAGACTTTGAATTTTTATTGATCGGAATCCAGAACAGCATCTATAATTATTTATTTAGGCTGTAGGTTTTTATACTTAGCAGTGGTTTTACACCTTGTTTTTGGTTCATTGGGGTAGTAGCTTATGTTTCTGATCTGCAGGGTAGGAAACAAGACCTGACACTGGACCTGAGACGTGCCATCCATCTGTTGAAACATCCACTTTATGCCAGGTCATCAGCTTTGGAATCACTTTGCTGGTGCTAAAACTTAGTCTTCATAAAACACATAAAAGATCATAAAAAGAAGGTTTCTGTTTAAAAGGTTTTGAAGGCAAACTCATCTAAAAGAGGAGTGAGACAGGCGTTTTTCTTTATCCTTTAATTTAAAAACCAGACTGGCATGTGTGTATATAAAGAGTTAAAACTCTGTGAGGCTCATGCCTACGCTGTTATGTCTTACCATTTGTAAATTATGCCCTTAAAAAGTGGGTGGACAATAATCTCCCCCAATCACCAACCAGCTTCAGCAGACCACCCCTCCCTTCCCCCCACATGAAACATAACTCCCATTTAACGTTTCTCATATGGTCCTCTTCGAGCCGCAGAAGTCCACAGTAATTCCAAGCATGCATATGAAGTGTTTTCCTCTCTACTGTATACTCAGCTATCAATGACTCTGCAGCTTTCCAAGACTTTCATGCTATGTCATCAAACAGGAACTTTCTCTTCTTGCAGTACGAGGCCAGAAAACACGTATCGTGCAAAAGTTAAAAGCGCACATAATGACACCCCTAGCTTCCTGTCCTCCATCCTCTGTCTTATGTGGGGCTAGCTCTTTATAAGTGTTTCCAGCTGCTGCTGTCGGAACAAAGAATGCATGTTGGAAAGGACCCAGATGTGTAACAGCAGCACCAAGAGGCACTGATTGGGGATTTCTCACTGTAACTGAACAGCAGCTGTATGCTCACCAAGAAAAGGTGACTGCAGCTACAAAAATCTCCAGAATCTTACTGAATGAAAGGAGACAGTACTGTAACAGAGGAGTTGTGCTATATAAAGTCACAACAGTTTGAATGAACGTTTTACCATAATCAGTGTTTTAACTGTTGTTGGGAATGTTGAGAAACAGGATAGGATACATCAGCAGCATGCAGACATAGTCCTGCCCCTTGAAATGTCACATTCTGGAAGATGGAATATTATTTCTTGTGTTTGTCGCCTTTCAATGTATTTCAGCTTTATGCAGCCTGCATATGTTGTGGCTCTTCATAAGTCCAAGTCCCTTTAGAGCACACATAGGGTGCACTTAAAATTGTGAGAAACACAAAACACAAATGTAAATTGTAATTCATTTGATCAGGTTTTGACATTTGTAAATTCATTCAGAGACATGCATGTCTGAAACACAGATTTTATCCCACACCATTTTCCATTTGTTGTTTGGACCATGTTTAATGTTTCAGCTACATGGCTTGTATCTTGAATCTTCTATATAGTTATGCATAAAATATAAATGAATGAAATAATAAACTGAAGTTTGTGGTTGTAAAAATGTGAACAACCAAAACAAAAGTACCTTTCCTATGTGAGATATAAAACATCCAAGTGATCTATTTGATTTCTTAGTACTTTTATTAATGCTGTAATACTGCTGAATCAGAGTATTACAAAAATATAATTTGGAGCCATGAAGGATGCCATTAAGCTTTAGAAATCCAAAATATATTCCGTAGACGTGTATAAGGAGAAGAAGCTGAGATGAGGTGAGGAAGGTCAGAGGCTCTGCATGTTCTGAGAAATGGCACACGATACAGACCTCTCTATCAAGAAATGATAATCCTCTGAAGAATCTTATCTTCAGTCATTAACATCAAAGACGCACAACCAGATGGCAATAAATGCCTTGTACACACATAGCTGGGTCTTTATAAAAATGAATATCTCCCGCATATCGTTTTTAAAGTAATCATTCACATAGGATTGTTTTTAGAAAAACTTCCATCCACACAAACCTGTATTAATTCACCACTGGGCATTGTTTTAAACACGTACCGCAAAGCTAAAACCTGTGTCAGCCAGTCAGTCCTTCAAAAGAACAGCATTGGGAGAAAGAGTTGGTGTAAAACAGCCGACCTCCAAGCGCTTGTTTGTCTTTGGAGCATTTTGGGCTTGTAAAAACAATGGTGCAGAAAGCATCTGAACCAACTGTAAAGTTTGTAACGCTCCATGTATGTTTTTACTTTGACGTCTCAAGACTGAGGTGTAGACAGGAAATGCTGTGTGGTGCCACAGCTGGTAGCTACAGTTGGAAATAGAGTCAACTGGTGGAGTTCAGCTTGTTTGTTCCTCAGCATGGATTCTGGCAACATGAGTGGAGCGCAAAGTGAAACATATAACTTAATATGTTTAGCTTGCTATCTGCTTGGTATTATACGTTGATTAATTATTGATTTTAAATGGTTTATTTGTGCAACTATAGCATAAGCTAGCGCTAAGCAAGCAACCTAGGTCAGCGCTTCTAGGTTAACCTTACTTTTTTCTCATAAAACGTTTATTTTTCAATAATCTGATGATTTTGTAATAGACCACTGAGTTGATCACCTCGCATCCGTGTTACTGTTTGGAAACTAGACCCAGACATGGTCTCTACTCTTGTAAATAAGGTGCTGCAGTTTAGCACGCTCACCTCAGTTATAGCCAGATGTTACTTGACTTAAAAATGACAGACTGTCAAATAGTCACTTATTCACAATAATTGAAACTTTAAAGAAAGATACTAGCTAGATCCGCATTGACATGCAAAAGCCAAATGTAGCTCGCTAGCAAGGCTTGCTGTACTTATCTTGCTAGCTAATGTTATAGTTGCACAATTAAACTGTTTAAAATTATTAAATGAAGTATTATATCAAGCAGATAGCAAGCTAAACATGTTAGGTTATTTGTTTCACTTACCTTTCCACTGATGTTGCCAGAATCCATGTTGAGATCTAAACAACCTGATCTCCACCAGCCGCATGCACCCAGGGCTCATAATACATATGGCGCTCTGAACAGGTGCATTTAATTGGCTTATAAGTAAATCACCCACATGGAGTATGTTCTTGTGATTGGCTGAAACAAGACAGATTTCTGCAACTCATTCTCTGTTAAAAAAAATGCATTTGTGTATCGAGTCAAGTGAGGGGAGTCTAAAAAATCCACTCACACATGCAAGTAAGTTTAAAGACCAGAGGTAGTTAGTAAATCAGTTTAGAATGGTGTACGGATCAGTGAATCTTGCCCTGTGCATGAATAAATCTTCTGGGCGTGTGTGGATTCTGTCCTGTGTATGTATGTTCTAGCTCCATAGTAGACTCCCCCTCTCTCTCCTCGAGTATTATCAGGTGGAATTAAAGAACCTGAACCTGGGGAGCCTCTGCACAGCAGACAGAGAGCTAACCTCTGACCCCGTGCCTCCTTTCCTCAGCAGCATCCTGTGCATTTCTTGTGACCAGCTTGTCATTGAAAGCAGATATGAGATGCTTCTTTTAAATTTTCACACGTTGGAATCCATAACAGTTAGCAATGCTTTGGTCCAGTTTTACACTGATTAGACACATAAGCAGTCAATCACAACACCAACGTAGAAATCAGCACCTCTCTGACAGCATTCATCTTTTGACTCCACTGCATGGCCAAGGCCATAACAATCATTTCTTTTTAAAGATGTAAAACTGAGTTTACGTGTGGATGAAGGGCCTAACCACATAAAAATATATTAGTTTTTCCAAATATCCGGCTATGTGTGGACTAGGCTAAAGAGGCCTGGGAGAGCTAGGTACATCTGGACAAGCAGCCCAACCTGCTCACATGCACACTTCCTTCTTACTAGGTTGGATCAGCTATAAGATCCAAAGTACAAACTGTATAATATGATTGATTTTGATTTTGTAAAGTCCCTTGAGATGACATGTTTCATGAATTGTCGCTATATAAATAAAATTGAATTGAATTGAAACTCCAGAATGGGGTTTAAATGGTGCTGATCCTCACTGTTTCAATAAGTCACCAATACACTTGTTGGCCATTCGAGTCTAATGACATGACAGAAGTTAGCAAAAAGGCTATTAGCGTCTAGGAGTTACCTTTGCATATATTCATCCGTTAAATAATTTGCACTGCTGTGAAAAAGTATTCACCAATATCTTTCTGTTTTTTTGGTTACATTTAAATCTTTCAGACTATAACACAAAAATAAAATCTTATGCAATGTGATGCAGACATAATCATAAATACAAGATGAAGCTTTCAAATATTGATTTATTTTTTTATGGGAGAAAAACTATCCAGGCTGGGACAGGCTGAGTCAAAGGGGTCTTGGGTGTTAGATGAAGCCTGTAGCTTCGATGATCAACAGATTGGAAGGATGGGCTGTCGGGACCGGCTGTTTATTTAAACCATCGGAAAATTTCCTGCCACCTCACCGCAATATGAGCAGAGTGTTCGTGTCCATTAGCTGTTTCCATTAACTCTGTTTAACAGATGACTCGCCGGCCAATTGCGTCAATAGTATCCCTCTGTTTATGGCCACAGTGATCTGCTGGCCTGAGATATGTGGCTGTGGAGGCCATTGGAGTGACCATCAGAACACTGTGGCCATAAACAGAGGGACATGGACACAGGCAACATTCAGGGAGGCTCTTGTGTTTGAACAATACTTTGTTGGTACTAGTGAGCCCAAAGTGTGCCAAGAAAATGTAGCCTTATTTTCCTTAGCTGTGACAGGACTGGCACCCGGCTTCTTCCTCTGCTCGGCTTCAAGGTGTCACATCTTGTGTTTTCAGAGATGGTCTTCCACATGCCTTGGTTGCATCGAGTGGTTATTTCAGGTACTGTCACGTTTTTTCCTTTGGAACCAGTCCGTTCTGCTCTCACCTCTGAGATCAAGAAAGCATTTTTTTGTCCACCCAACAGCAGCTGGCAGGATATTTATTCAGGTTATTCTACTGCTACTGTACAGGTGTACCTAATAAAGTGTCCGATGAGTGTACTAGATCATGGCATGCTTTTTATCTAAAATTATGTAAGAAAATCAAGCAGGTGCTGTTAAAATCTGTTTTAACCACAGAAAGTATGCCTCCTGAGTCTTTCAGGCTGGCAGGCAGCAGTAGGTCAAGCAGGGTTTGCTGCTGCTGCCTTCATCATTTCAGGGTTACTGGGTTCACATCGCTGTAGTCTCCAGCAAAGCCCTTATCTTAGCAGACAGACCACACTTGGCAACCAGTGGAGAGCCTGTGGCTACCGATAGATGTCACCGGGACAAAAAAGAACCTTAATATTGCACATTCGAGTTTCTTTTTGTCTGAAGCCTAAATGCGTTTAAATTGAGACCGCTGGCAGACAACAGCGCAATTTCCTGTTGTCTTTGAGGCATTCTGTGTTCTTTGTGTTCGCAGCTGTTTATTGCATTATGCAGTTTA
Organism: Fundulus heteroclitus; assembly: GCF_011125445.2. Classification (NCBI taxonomy): domain Eukaryota; kingdom Metazoa; phylum Chordata; class Actinopteri; order Cyprinodontiformes; family Fundulidae; genus Fundulus; species Fundulus heteroclitus. The sequence goes on from NC_046375.1 coordinate 27,814,877, forward strand.
AAGGAGGCTATCCCCACAAATAAGAGTGCAGAGTCAACTCCATCGAACTCGGTGGAGTTTCCTTACTGTGTGTGTTGTCTGGACCAGTTTTATAGAGGCTTTGAGAGTTTATTGGATCACTGAGGGAATTTAAGGCACAGAATTATGCAAAGGGATGCAAACTTAACAAAGGCTGTCCCATTTGTAGCTTTACATGCACTTTAACTCTCATGGGAGGTTGCACCCTTCTTGTCAATATTTGGCTTGAATGTAGCAAATTAGATCTTCAGAGCCTCTTGACAGCGTCTGGCAAAACTATTCCTATCCCTCGTCATACTTTGTTACAATATAGCCACAAAATTCAATGTAGTGTATTTGGATATTAAATCATTGTGAATGGGAAGGAAGAGTTTTAGTGGTTTAAAAACATTCTGTGAATTAGAAATCAGTGACATGTTTTTGTGTTTAAGCCCCCTTTACTCTTATACCCATAAATAAAACCCAGTGCGTTCAGCAGATGATTAATTAGAAAATGCATGTAATTTAATTTCTAGCTGTTCGCCAAAGACTTCAGAGGTCTGTCAGAGAACATTAGAGAACAAGCTATGTAAGCCAGTTGAGCATCGTGTCAACGCCACAGCCTACCTGAGTATTGTTGCTACCCATGTCCATCCCTTTATGACCACAGTGTACCCAACTTCTGATGGCTACTTCCAGCAGGATAACATGCCATGTCATGAAGCACAAATCATCTCAGACTGGTTTCTTGAACATGACAATGGGTTCACTGCACTCAAATGGCCTCCACAGTCACCGGATCTCAATCCATCAGAGCACCTTTGGGATGTGGTGGAACGGGAGATTCACATCACAGATGTGCAGCTGGCAAATCTGCAGCATCTGTGTGATGTTATCATGTCAATATGGACCAAACTCTCTGAGGAATGTTTCCAGTACCTTGTTGAATCTATGCCATGTTGGATTAAGGCAGTTCTAAAGGCAAAAGGGGGTCCAACCCGGTACTAGCAAGGTGTGCCTAATAAAGTGGCCGGTGAGTGTATTTAAACTGCAACAATTGTGTTACTTGGATGAACTGACTAGAACCAGACAGTTAGGATTTCTGTGACCTCTGAGTAAATATTAGGCCATGACTTGCCTTGAGTTTTATGTGTAGTATGACACAAAAACACTGAAATAAATGATGGCATTTTATGTTGAAATCTTCAAAGACAAAAGACCAAAGCTAAATAGATGCAGCCTGGCTGTTGGCTCTTAGCATGTGTCATTTAGTAGGGCTCGAAGCAGAGGTGAGCTGCTGTGCAATTAGTCATGTTAGAGTGTTTCTCTGCAAAGCCTCCTACCATCAGTACTAAGTAGGTGTAGCCCTTTGATCGCATGGAGTGAGATGAGTATTCAGGGAGATTAAAGACACGTCAGTCAGGCAACAACAGCCCAGAAAGCTGAGTTTCTCTCAGTGGTCTCTAGTTACTGATATACGAAGCAGACAAGAAACCCCTCCAGCCTCCAGCTGCTTTTCTTATTCTCACAGGTTTCATTTGACCGAGTCGAGATCTGCTCCCCTGTCTGCTGTATGCTGTATTATAAGGGCTGAAGCAGTGGAAACAGGCTGAGAAAGTTATTTCTGTCAAAATGTGTCACTCCTGACTTCCCCATTTTCTTTGAAAATGTTTGCAGTTATGAATTTTACAGAAACTCAGGGAGGGTTCTTTTTAAAACTCTTTAAATCCCTTTTACTGGTAATATTTGATGCTGTTTAGAGTTTACCCTTCTGCAGTGCTGTAGCTCTGTGCTTTTTAGAAGAATCTGCTGCAGTCTGACTGGTATTTAACCTTACACTCACATGGTCCTGCTGACCAAGCACACAGCAATACTGCAGATGTTTCCTGAGATGGAGACAGTTGCAGTTCTGCTAAAACTACCAGAATGTCAGTTACAGTTTAAAAGGTGCAAGTTTCTAGTTTCCATGGAGCTAAATCAAAAGAAAACAAAACAAAGTTGTTTTTATCTATGGTTTGGGAGTTGTTGTGTTTCTTGTATTTGCCTTGGAGATCAAGAAAACAAACCAGAATTAAGAGCTCAGAATTATTTCCACTTACCAAAAATGCAATCAAGAATGAGTTCAATTAAAATAAAGCATTATTTGATAAATACAAATTATTACTTTTTGTTTTACCGGATTTATGTGTCAAATACAACTGTATCATAATGACAAGGAAAAGCTCCATGTTTGATTTCAAATGCAATTTTTGACATATTTTTTATGTAACACATGCAATTTAAAAAAAATAATGACATAAAAAACAGAAAGATTTGTGCAAAAACCACCACTGCAACAACAAAGCTCTTGCAGAATATTCGTTAAAATGTATTTGTTGACAACGCGACTCATCATGGAGCATCAAAAGAGGCTGAACGATTGAGAAGTGAGGATGTGGACTGTTTGGTCTCTGAGATCACGCTCTGAGGTGTGTAAACTGTGGTCATTAAGGGATGGAGATGGTCAGCACCCACACTCAGCTAGGCTGTGGTGGTAAAAATAATGCTCAGATGGTAATAAGTGGGCCAAGGTGGGGGAAGATAATGCCCCCCACACCATTACACCACCACAGGCCTGAACTGAGCTGTGATCTATCATTCTATGTTGTTTACACCAAAGCTGGCTGGATGGCACCCGGTGTGGTCTTCTGATGCTGATCTGTGTTTGTGGTTTTGTCCATTCAGCGATGGTATTTAACGTACCTTGGCCTACTCTTGCCTTGTATCATCCCATCCAGTCTCCACATACCCTCCTGACACCAGCAGTACATTATCATCCACACAGCTGCAGCTCACTGACCATTTTCTCTCAACCATAGAGATGTCTCTTGGTGAAAACCTAAGAAGATCAGCAGTTTCTGAAGTGCTCGGACCAGCCTGTCTGGCACAACACCAACAATCTAATTCACCTCCTCGTCCCCCTTTCTGGTGCTCTCTTTGATCCTCAGCATCACATCTAGAGGTCTGAATGTGTTGAGTTACTGCCATGTGATTGGTTGATTTGCTATTTGTGTTAACAAGCAATTGAACAGTCGTGTCCTTATCCTTGTGCATGACCATGGCAGCCATAAGGAGGATGTTTTATTTTCCATTGTGTAACTGTCTTTTGTGAGACTTGCCTTTCTAAAAGGAAGGGCGTGTTGACCACTCCTGCAACTCACTTCAGGTTGTTTTTAAAATCCAGATATTATAGTATTTTATTTTAACATGTTATAAAATAGGGAATGTTGTTTTGTTGAAAATTAAAAACATATTTAAAAAAATAGAAACAAACGTGAAGAGTTCTTTGTGGGTTAAAATTTAAGGATGAGATATAGGAGTACTTTCTCTGTTAGTAAATGTGTGTTTAGATACAAAAGCAAGAGCTACGCAGTTATTTCACCATGTTGTTTTTGTTGTAGACCGTTTAAAAAAAAAGGGTTATTTATTCAAATGTGTGCTATATGTGTGTGTCTCTTTCAGCATGGGTGGGGTCCCTCTCCATGGGGATGATCTTCTTCTGCTCCCCCATCGTCAGCATCTGCACTGACCTCTTCGGCTGCAGAATTACGGCTGTGGGCGGCGCTGCTGTCGGCCTCGTCGGTCTTATGGCCAGCTCCTTTGTCAAGTAAGGAAGCCATGAAGTCTACCATTGCATTGATACATTGAAGCGATCCGGTCCATGTGGGTTTTATTTAGTGATATGCAGGGCTGATTACAAATGCTTGCCACACTTTTCAGACTGCAAAACTCTATCCTTTTCATTCTACTGGACAACTCTACAGTGTTTTGTGTTGGTTCCAGTAAAATACATGGAAGGTAGTGTTTGTAACATGGTAATATGTGCAAATGTTCAGTAAAATAGTAAAGTAAATCATTTCCTAGGAGCTGATGCTCAGCTGCAGGTGAGGCAACAAAACAGCTGTGTTATCAATTTTAGGTGTGCTGAATAAGTAATAAAACTGCTGAATTACTGCTTATCAGGTGACTTTTCGAAGGGACTTACACAAGCCCCTGGGTAGGCTAGCAGCCAACTTCTGCAGAGGACAGTGCACAGTGCCAATAACTGCACTGCTGCCAAGTTATTTTCAAAAGCCAGAACAGATCTTTTTACCCCAATCTGGATGATTAAAGTTCAGTTTTTGATATCTTCTGACACCTTATTAGAGAAAAATTAATCTTTTTTTATTATCACTGTTAAACATAATGTGCCTTGCTAAATAAACCTTTAGATGAACTCAGCCCTTGTAGTGTAAAGCCCCGTGCACATGGCAAGCATTCATTGAAAACGAGATTGTTATCCCATAACGGACATAGGGATGTTTTCAAAGCATTGCTTTTGAACCTGTTTTCAAGTCATGCCGTTTTCAGAGAAAATACATGCCGTTGTGGCAGTAGAAACGCAACGGAACTTTTCTGTTTTCATTAAAAATCATTAGGAAAATACACATGCAATTTAAGAAAAGCTTAGTTTGATCCTGTTTTATAGTAGGCCTATTACTGTTTTTATTTGGTGGATATTCATTAAAAGTAGAATAATAAGAAAGCTAATGTCTCTATACCCCATAACGTCTTTGCTTTTCAGGGACATAGGAAGACACACTGCCTAAGGTTAATATAGCTCCTAGATTACCTTACTGTACATGCAGCTCTATAGTATAGGTGAACTGAGCTCAGGCTGACATGTTTGTTGGACATACTGAAAACCCACGCTGTGAATCAATAAAAACATTATTCAGTCCTATTATTGTATGCTGTGCAGATGTTCAGTCTTTGCTGATGAAGAGCACTGGAGCAGTTTCGGCACTCAAAGACAGTCTGGGCAAAAGTAAAATGCCAGTAAAATAGCAGAACTATTTTCTTCAGACCAATACACATGCAGTATGCAAAACAGGGATACATAAAGAGCGACAAACATACTTAGACATGACACGACCTGATGTTCCACCCCATATGCCTAATTTCCCTCAAAACGTCTTTTTTTGTTAAACCATGACAGGATAGGAAACAGAGTCTTTATTGTATCACAAAGCTCTCATTGGAGCCATGTTTTGTTTTTCTTACCCTGCAGGACCCTTGGTGTGATGTATTTCACATATGGCATTGTGTTCGCCTGTGGCTGCTCCTTTGCCTACCAGCCCAGCCTGGTCATCCTGGGCCACTACTTTAAGAAGCGCCTGGGCCTGGTGAACGGCATCGTGACGGCCGGCAGTGGCATCTTCACCGTCTCCCTGCCCTTCGTTCTGTCGGGCCTGCTGGAAAGTGTGGGCCTGCAAAACACTCTGCGTGTTCTCTGCATCCTCATGGTTGTGCTGATACTAGCCGGCTTCACCTACAAGCCTCTGCTGCCAGCCAGTCCCGTTAATTCCCAAACAGGAGGATTCCAACTAAGCCGGATCTTCAACAAGAACATCTGGAAGTCTGTGGGATACCGGATTTGGGCCTTTGGCATACCTGCTGCTCTTTATGGGTACTATGTACCCTACGTTCATCTGGTGAGTTGTGCTTTTTACTGACCTGACCTCATCAATTTGATGTCCAGGCTGGAAAAGAAACCTTATTGCAGAAGCCAGTGTCCATAAGTGGGTGTTTTGTGTTGATAAGTTAGCAGTGGAACAGCAGCTTGAGTCATTTTCATGTAAACATGAGAAAAAAAGTGAAACCACAGTCTTAATAGTACAAAGGGTTTCTGGTTCTCACTGCAGTATTAACAAGTATTGTGCAGTGTAAAAGTGTTTTACACCTTAAAGCTTTATTCTGCTTTTGCTTTTTTATCACAGGTAACTATTCCAGATCAAACTAATTTTAATATCAGACAAATATATTTGAAGTAAAAAAAAAAAACACAGGATATTTTCAAATGATAATTTCATTTATTAAGCAACTCTACATCAGAATGGCTTGAAACTAAACCTAAGTTAAGATTTTCTAGCGGGCTTGTCAAAGTTGGACTTAAATCCAGTTGAGATCCTGTGGCACGCCTTTAAACCGGCCATTCATGCTCAAAACCCTCCAATGTGGTTGGATGAAGACAATTCTGCAAAGAAAAGTGGGCCAAAAGTTCTCCGTTTACATGGTCTCCACCAGTAGCATTGACCAGCAGTCTCATTTATAAAACACAGCATAGGATCTATACTAAAAGGTTGTGTACGCCCAAATACCAAAAATGGCAAACGGCAACAATAAAAAAAAAGAAAAAAAAAGAAAAGATTTATAAAACCATGCGCACGCAGATCAGCAAACAATTTCATCGTCGTTTTAGGGCAAAAACTATGGTAGCCACGGACAGAAACAAAGAAACTGACGCTTATGATAAAGTTGATATATGATTAAAGTCTAATATGGCTATCGCACAACTGCTAAAAAACACATTGCAATTAATCACGTTATAAGCCAGCTTATAATAAAAATAATAAAGATCATTTAAGTCGTCAGTCAAGTTATTAATTCAACAAATGTGGCTTTTATTGTTTTCTTTACTCTGATATACATTTAAAAAGCTGTGAGATAAAAACAACAGCAGAGGGGCTGCGCTAGATGTGACCAACAATTCTTTGACATTTGGTTAAAGCTGCATCAAATCTACTGTCACCCAGTGACACAGTGATTGCTCACTGTAAAGCGTGTGCAGGGGAAGGCAGATGGTTATGTGGAAATTGTGTAGATGCTCTCGTGTTTTTGAGCACTGTCTATCCCAGGTGCTGTTAATTTTTCTCTAACAACCTTTCTTGTGCGACAGCCTGGATGTGTTGCGTACATTCCTCCTCAAAGTGCCGCTTGGTAGATCTTCTCATAGTCAATGCAAAGGAGTTCACACACGGCTAAAGTGAAGTTCGATGATCAGATGAAAGAGAGAGACAGATGCCGCTTTCTCTGACAGGCTATGGGTCGTTGCTTTCTGGGGTGTGTGTATAATGTCTTAATTTTGGACATTACGGCCTGCTTTGCAGATAAATGATAAGCAAAAGTTTTTTTTTTCCATCGCTAGTTTGACTGAGCTTAACGGAAGTGTGTACAGCAATCCAGAGGGGCTGTTTTTCAAATTAATCACTGCATTAATTTATTTGATCTCACCAAAGTAATAAAAATGAACACAAATAGTTAATGTGATCATTTTAACAGCCCCACTATTAACACAAACATTTACAACATAAATTACTAAAGCAATTCACCTCATGGTATATATATATATATATATATATATATATATATATATATATATATATATATATATATATATATAAAGATCCTGTGCTCACAAGATGGAGCAGTTTTTGCAGATTTAGTTATCTCTCAAATGTACTTTTTCCTCCTTTTTCCCAGCATGCTCGGGCTAATCACAACCCTAGTGATGATGGACTCCGCAGTGTTTTTTTTGCAAATGTTGCTTCTGGTCTTATAAGCCTGAATCAGAAAACAAACGTTACCCATTAACCCATTACATGTTTATACGAAACCCTGCGGTCTGGAGTCCTTTCAGAGCATTTACGTTTTCTGTGAGACTATTTTCTAAATGGAAAGAAGCACGTTTCTTGCTAACCTCAGTCCTGTGAACGGCAGTGATTATTTTTTATCTCTGCCTGAAGAAGAAACATGCTGACTTTGAAGTAAACATGCTCTGAGGGGAGCAGAGAAGCAGAAGGGCCTGGGTGTTCTGGAGAGCTTCAGGGGTGACCGTTTATTTGGACACCAAGACTTTGTTATTCCAAGGAGATCAGCTGTGTTTTCCTAACACTTCTCCAGTGTCAGCTACTCAGACTGGGACACCACAGGGGCTAAGCTTCAGCCTCAGCACCAACGCTGGCCTTGTAGCCTAAGCAGCCATCCATCCCCTCTACATAAAATTAGGCCCGCTGTTTGTCACCCACACTATGGGAAGAGGAGGAAGGAAAACCACCAGTTTAATGGCCCATTGTTAGATTTACAGCAATGAGAGTACTATCTGGTATTATGAGTAAAGTCCTTATTTGGACAACCACCCATAACAATGCGGATTGGAGAGAAGACACTGACCTTCAGAGTGTGTCTGTTCTGTTGACGTTGACTCCAAAGGTGTGCTAGTTAATTTCTAAAAACTGGGCCAGAAGGGACTTTGCATGCGCCTTTATGCTAGATCAGCGATTAAGAGCAGTTTTTTGGGTGACTCACAGATTTCTGTTAATATCTCAGGGGACGGTTATTGTGTTATGTTGCAACGAAATGCAGGAAGATGTCTGGATGTTTAACAGCCTTTAAAGAATATGGAGGACTGAACAGGAAGGAGTTGGACTGGTGCTGTTTTTAAGTGGCAGCAGTGAGTTAGAATAAACAGTTTCTCTGGAGTAGGATGACTCAAGCAGTCAAATCCACAGCCTCCAGTTCAGGAATGTCAGCTGGCTTTAAGTTGCTCCTGCCTAACAAGACGTATCTGTGATGAGAGAAGAGGGCGTGTAAAAAGACTGCAATCAGCTGGCACAAGGTCTACTAATATACAGTGGGTGTCAAAGTATTTACATCCCTGATCCCTTGTATAGTTTGTGACGCGCTGAATGCGTACTTTGCCGCTTCTGGCAGATTTCCCTTTCAGGTTACCTTGTGTTTAGCTCCACCCATTATGTTATCGACTCTGACCCCGTCTCTGCTCAGCAGAGGTATCCTCACAGCAAGATGCAGCCACCACGGACAGGATGTGTGTTCTGAATCATGTGTTAGTTTTCTGTTCCGCGTTTTTGATGTATGCCAAAAAGTTGTTTTGTCAACATTGGCCTTCTTGTTGTTTCACTTCCATAAGACTAGACCTGTTTAGTGCATGGCTCATAGTTGTTATAGTTAGCAGATTCATCATTTGACTACCTGGTCCCCATTCAAGCTGATGTTCAAAGCCACCACCCTATTGACAGATACATGGCTAGCTTAGGGTTTATATTTCTTCACTTCAGTCTGAGGCTTTGCCGTTTGTCTTTTCTCTCAGTGCCACCATCAAACAAACTAGATGGAGAGAGTTTGCTTTGCAGGTTAGTAGCATGAAACTGGAGAAGAGTTGGAGTGTGGACAAAAGGCTTGGTGTAGATTTGTAGAAGCCCAGCCTGTTTGTGTTTATGGGGCAGGATTGTGGTGTTCTTGCCCACAAGGCCAACTGTCAGGTCAACAGTTGCATCATGTGAGGTTATCTTCATGGAAACGTGATGAAAGACACGTAGACTGTAGAAAGCAAACACCCCGCAGTCATAAATTCAAATCTTTGAAAAAAGCCCGATAAGCACGAGTGCTTTTTAGCTCAATTGTTTTATTACATTTTAGATTAGGGAGTGTACTTGCACTAAATTTCTTCATGTAAAGGTGCAGTGTCTTGCAAAAGTATCCATACCACTTAAACCTTTCACATTTTGTCATAAGACAACCACCAACACATATTAAGTGGAAGGAGACAAATGCATGTTGTTCCAAACTCAACTCTAACAATCTAAAAAGTGTGGTGTGAGACAGTGTGCAGGCCGTGGCCACTCTGTGTCAGTACTTGGTAGAACTGCTACTATTTAACGCTCCAGTTACAGCTGCAGGTCTCTCTGGAGTATGTCTGGACCAGCCCAGTCTCATGTCTCCTGCCGTCTCTAACAGGTCTTCATCCCCACAGCTTGGTGGTGCCACCATCATGCTGTGGGGATGCAGATAGCATTTTGCATGTGCAGTGACATGACAAACATTTAATTGTATGGAGAGATTCAAGTAATATAAATAAACAAAAAAAGGCCTTTTTAAATTTTTGTAAAATGTAACGAGAAATGCAAATGCTGTTACTGTGAAGCATATTTCTGAAGTTTTCTTCAGCCAGTGGGGGGTAAAAACAGGTGTGTCAAGCTCAATGACAGAAGGGCCCAAAGCGTGAAACACAGACTACATCACAGGCATAAACAGGATAGATGTACATGTCATTTACGTCTGTTTTATTTATATAGTGCTAATTCACAACTGTCATTTTAAGACCCCGTAGAAAATATAGTAAATTTAAAAATGATTCAGTTCAGTCCAGTCCTACAGATGGAGTAAAAGTTGATTACATACGTTCCAATTAAGTCCTCGTTATAAAATAACGCTGTCTAGTTCAGTTTATTATTCCAATTAGTAAAATGTTTTTTTGTCTAAGGAAACCCAGCTAATTGCATCAGTATACAGACGTTGCAGCAATCCCTCTTACTAAGTGAGCATGCAACAGCAGTGGAAAGTCAATTTCACCAACTTGTTATCTTTGAAGCAATTCCTCATACTAAGTGTGAGTGTGGTGACAGGAAGGATAAACCTTCTGTTCCAGTTCATCACAGAGACTAGTTGCTTGCACAGGTATGTAAAGTAACAAAACTGAGTAAACCTCTTACATCTGATGTGTTTTGCTGTCTTTTCATGGGACAACGCTAAAGATGTGACCCTTGGATACAGCGTAGTCAGTGTGCAGCATGTATAAATTTGCTGTGCCACTAGAATACCTCAACACTCAGCCAGACTTCCAGTAATCAATAAGAGAGATTGTGAGAGTGATCACAGCATATTTAACACATCCGCTCCCCATTTACACCCAAGATTCTGTAACACTAACGAGTGACATGGTTTAGACATTACTGGCAGTGTGTTGAGTTATCTTAATTGTACATTTTACCTCGTATCGAAACATCCTATATTCAGGGCTCTGCAATGAAAAGACAAATTAAGATATTTAGAAAAAGGTGAGAGGCGTACTCACTGTTGTGAGACACTACTACCAAACATTCATTTGAGCAGCATGGAGCTGGAGGAGCGGCACTGTCTAATACTTTTTGTGGCCCTTTCACATAAAATCTCAAAACATGCAGCTAAGCTTGTGGTATGAAAAAGATTTAAATTCAAAGTCAGAAAAGAGGTTTAATCAAATTAGAAAGTGGAAGAAATACAGATAAACTGAGACAAACTGAGAGACACAAGTACTAACACAAGTCAAACGCAAAATATGCATTATACTGTACCTAATGTCAGAGGGAAACAAACCATTATGTAGACCCAAAGTAAAACCTGTTAGAAGTCAGAGAGACCTTTTAGAATACAACAGCAAAGGTTAAAACCCAGAAACTATCAAGCTGGAATTTCATTCACATCTGCTTTCTTTGTTTGATTCTTCCCTCCGGGGTTTAGCCTCAGAATAGTTTATGTATCATGAGTTACTCTCCTGATGCATGCAAAGTATGCATACACACACTCACACCCATTTAGTACCCAGTAAGGCCTGCAGCCCTCTCTGAACAGGAAAGCCTTGAATACAGAGCATCTTGTTGTTGTATGGATGGAGACAATAAGTCCCCCAGAGGTCGAAGCAGATAGATCTGAGACCTGCAGACGGCTGGAGACTGATGAGGGCGGTTGTAGAGGCTGCAGACAGATAGGCGCTTTGAGTTGAATTGATGTAGCATGCCTGGAGGTACACATAGCAGGCCGCCCACCAAACAGCAGTCCCCCTCCTGTATCTGAGTCTTAAATAGTTGGAGGCAAATGACTACAGTACGTTTTCTGCACCGCAAACATCCGCACTCCTTTTTTTTCTAATTTCCTACAAATGACAAGCACGTAGGAGCCAAGCCAAACGAGCGATAAGAAAACGTGGGCACATTGCTACTAGCAGATGTTTATAAATCACATTTGTGATCATGTCTATTTTTTTCAATTCAGTTTATTTATATCGTGTTGTTTCCTGACAAAACTCCTCTCAAAACACTCGATGATAAGCAAAAAAATCTACCTTCCATTCTAGTTTTAGAAACTTTAGAAACAAACCCGTAAAGTTGCAGTCTGAGGGTAAACTGCTCTGTGGGGTATACACAGAACTATGAGTTCTTCTGCTCCAATGATCTTGCTCATTCTGAATTTAACAGGAAACCATTGAGGAGGAGTTGAAGTTGGAGAAACGTGATTCCTTTTTTATTATCACCAGAACCCATGCTGCAGCAATAATACCCTTCAAAGCCAGAATTACAGTCACACTAACAGAAATAATCATAATGTTACTGGCCATTTCAAGAAATCCAGGAGATTCTTGTTTTACTCGAAGCTGAGACTCAAATACTGCAGGTTAAATCCTCATGACTATATAACAAATCAGATCTGGTACAACACCTAGCATGTTGAGCTTATGGAAAAGTGGGATTTTCCACTTCTTCCATCCACCACTGATTTGGTTTATGCAACTTTTCTTTTTAACCATGACAGTGTCTTCTATGCTTCTGAAATGTAGAAATGTTTGGACTGCATGGTTCTGAAATGTGTTCTCTTTATGATTAACGTGTACTAGAACTATTTAATTGGACATTTCTGCATAGGTATTGGATCTGTTTATCTTGTAAAGTGTCTTGAGATGACATTTGCCGTGAAATGGAACTATATAAATTAAATGAACTGAAAGAAATAATAAGAATAAAAGAATAACTCGTCTTAATAGCTGACTGAACAGCTTTTTGCCAGGCATTATAAAAGCTAAAATAGATTTGTCCTTTACAGGCAAAGTGACATTTCACCTGCAGTGTGAACCTTAAAACCACTGCAAAGCTAATTTACTCCTTAGTGCTACTCAAATAGAAGCCCTTGGTTTTTATATTGGACCCTTAAAAGGTTTTATTTCTGCATTGATTTAATGCTTATTTAATTTTTTTATTAGTCTTTGAAGATTTGTGACTCTGTACTATCACATTAAATACCAATAAAGCATCTGCTTTGCTTGTCATTTGCAGATGAACCATGTGCAAGAGCGTTTTGGACCAGAGGCAAACAAGGAAATCCTGCTCTTGTGCATCGGCATCACATCCTGCTTGGGCCGATTTATCTTCGGCAGTGTGGCGGATTTCGTCAAGGGAGCCAACAAAGTATTCCTTCAGGTGAGACTGCGTTACTGCAGAGAGAAGGTCTGACCGCGGAAGACATTCCATACGTCGTTTTATTGATCATAGATCCTACAATATTAAAGCAGCTTAGATATATTCAGGGATGGGTAATGAAGAGACTTTTATTAAATTTGAAGATTCTAAAGGAAGATAAGAAGTCCAAAAAGAAATCAAAGCTGCAAGTAGCATAGGACAGCCCTCGTAGCTCAGCGGCGCTCGGCTTGTGTGGCGACAGTGGGAGATCAGCTTTGGCGCCTACACACCTCTGTCGAACCACTGTTTCATTCCACAGGTCACTTCTAGATGGTACAATAAGCAAACCTCAACATTACCTTCGGCCAGACTTGGTTCCACTCCGGTGAGAAGTGTTGAAAATTTGGCCATAATATGACATTCTTGATAGCGGCCGTGGTCACTTCTTGTTTGGTGGCGAAGGGTTAATGAAGACTTCCTGTTGTGTTTTGAAAATATCACCTGAAATATCACCTGAAAGTGTGACTTCTACAGACGGTAAAAAAGCATTAATCAGCAAAGAAAGCTTTCACATGGTTCTGAGTGGGCGGGGCTAAAGTGATTTCATGAACTGATTACACCAACGTCTTGAACAGACATCCACCATGAAGCCCACCAAATTTGTTGTGGATCTGATGATGTATCAAGGAGATGTTTGAAATATTCTAGGAGCGCCGTTGATCCAAATTCCGCCGTAATCCACTTCTTATGTGACTTGTTGTGGGATTTGAACCATCGCTCCAAGAAATGTTTGTTGGTCCTGATTAGCTGCATATGTGTACAGATTAAAAAATATGTGTATTTTAATCCTAGGCCAAAACATGTAGCGTGTCTAGGGGGCGCTGTGAAGGAATTATGCCACTCCTGCACATTTCACTGCATATTTCTCTGGCCTGGACCAAGATTGATCACATTGAATGAGATGAAAATCATAAGAAATGGGAAAATTAGGGCCAAAAGTATGGTCACAGCATGACGGCAGACTTGGCTGTAATCGGCATGACCACACCCTCTCTCGAAAAGTCTCTGTGTTTGAACTGTCCTGAGACAGTTTCAAGTTGATAAGGTCAAGGGGATCCGAGAAGGAATCTTCCAAGCGAAAAAAGTGACTTCCTGTGGTCAGAGGACATGGCTTTGATGAAGTCACCATTTGACCACATAGGATCGTTGGTCACCTGAGAGGGATCAATCATACCAAGTTTGGTTTAATTCAGCCTTTATATGTGAGAGTTACAACATTTCAAATGTTTCGAATGCAAGTACAGAAAGTTAATTTCTTGGCCACGCCCCCTAGACATTTTCAAAAACACACAACTTTTATAACTTTTAATTCCCCGTGACTGAAGGACATACTGGACAAATTTGAAGCTGATAGCTCAAACTCCCTAGAAGGTGTTTGTTAAAGTTCAACGTGGTAAAGGATCTATCATGCCAAATCAACTTTTAACTCTTAACTATGTCATAATGCTATTCCTTCTTCAAAATCCTGCCCAAAGTGGTAATTTGCTTGATTCACGGATGCCTGAGTAATCCTTGTGAACTCTGGGAAGCAGCTCCTCCCTGTCCTGGGAAACGAGTGGTCCATCACTGGCCTACGTGGAGCAATGATTACCCGCCACCTAGTACCTACCTTGACCTGTAAACAACACCAGCGAGAGTGATGTCAGGCAGAGCGCAATCATTTCTGTTCAAAGTTGAGACCAGGTGGCTCTTTTAGCACCTAATCTGCACAGAAACTGCTCTTTTCTGATACCGTGCTGCAGCTGCTCTAGGGTGATGCCATATGAACGCAAGTGTATTTCTTCCAGGTTGGACAAATAGCACCAGAAAACAATTATTTCATAACAAATAAACACTCCGTAGGGACAAAGGCAACCATTCATCATATCATAATTACTGACTTTAGAAGGCTTAAAAAGCATGATGTAGAACCTTCAAAATCATTGATATTTATTACTGGATTGGACATCCCCTATTTACTGTTAGGGGTCGCTGTAGAGCCGTTTGGCCAAGCCCATTGTCAATTCCATTGAAATCCTAAATTTCACGTGGGAGACAAAGTTGGGTGAGTTCTGATGTATGTTTATGCCCCCAAAAAGCCACTTAAAGACCCTTCGCAGCGCTTTCACCACTAAGCCTTAGTAAAAAACAAGTATGTTTATAAGCATAAATTGAAGCCATCAAGCTTCATGTAACATCAAACTCTTGTGACGTGTAAATCTGCATAAACATTCTACATAGAAAACCTGAATAATTTCTCGTGTTGCAGGTCATTTCATTCCTCGTCATCGGCGTCATGTCCATGATGATCCCCCTGTGCCATATCTTCGGAGGGCTGATTGCCGTGTGCCTGCTGATGGGGCTGTTTGACGGCTGCTTCATCTGCATCATGGCCCCCATCGCCTTTGAGCTGGTCGGAGCCAAAGATGTCTCGCAGGCTATCGGCTTTCTGCTCGGTCTGATGTCCGTTCCAATGGTTGCAGGTCCCCCGATTGCAGGTAAAACAGAAACGACGAGAGAAGCTGTGATCATGCTCTGTTGGCTGTTTGATATTAGACAAACTTTGTGTTTAAAGCAGGAATAGAATGCTTTACGCTAAACATTTTTGGGTTTTCTTTAAAGTAAAAGTCTTCCTGCTGATGGGCATGTACTTTGAACATCTTTGGCGGTATGTTTAGACGCCCGTCCCTCCTCTGTAAATAGATTGCTTCTCGCGGTCAGCCAGAGAGAATTTGTGCAGCAATCTAATCCAGCTCGGTTACCAGGCTGCTTATAGAGAGCAGCGATCCTTTTCACACGTTTACTTTTAGGCTTGTTGCTCCATCTAGTGTCTTTACCTCAGTTGTTCTAATTTTGAAAGCTTGTACGTTTAAATGTAGGTTCTGATTTTGTCTCATTTAAATGTGCCAGATCAAAAAATGAAATTGTTGTAAGCAGCAGACGCGATGAGAGACCACAAGTCAAGCTGGTCAAGGCGCTCCTTGGATTCTGACAAAACAGACGTGATAGCAGCAGCTACACGTGCGTCTCCCTGCGCTGCCATGTTTATTTTAGTTCAGCTGTGGGTTTGGCAGCTATTGCTTTCGTCACAGTTAGTATGTCCTGCATTAAACCTCAATACTGCAACGTGATTGGCCCGAACCGTTTTTGGACACAAATGGTTGAAGCCGCAGCGGTACAACATGGATTCTCGTGTGTTTGTGAACGCACAAATACGGCGAGAATTCATCTTGTAGGCAAGGTTATGCTTGTTGTGCAGAATATTACCTTTTTCATGTTCTGCTCCTAATAGCTGGTTACTTTATGAATACAAAGAGCTCAGTAATGCTTTATAATGTTTCCATAAGCTGACAAGATTAAGATCAGTTATTTCAAGATGGTAGAAATCTGATTTAGACTTGAAATCACTTTGACTAGCTGTTAGTGTCCAGGAAAACATTTAAAACTACATTTAAACAAAACCATGTTACACAGAGAGTTAGCGATTGCTGGCAAGGTGTTTAATGCTAGTAACCTCCCAGTATAACACTATTTAAAAAGAATATGAACTTTCCTTCAAGTTCTCCATTTAAAGTGGGATATTTGTTTTTATTACAAACTAATAGCATGTCTTAAAGTTGTTGGATGACAGCAACATTAAGCTGTGGTGATTTATATATTGCGAAATATTCAGATGCTGAAGTTTATTGGTGATCATCGCATTAGCAGGTTTAACAGACTTTGAATCTCTATTTTTGGTAAATGTTTTTTTTAAATCACATTTCCTTTCTTTCAATTAGTATTTTTCCATACCAGGCTAAATGTGCTACGCATTATCTGTGTATATATTTTGACCCTCCGGTGTCCTTTTGCAGGGTTCCTGAGGGACAAACTGGGGAGCTACGACATGGCCTTCTACCTGGCGGGCATCCCTCCGATCATTGGGGGGATCCTGCTGTGTCTTATACCCTGGGTGGAGGCCAGGAACAAGAGGAAGCAAAAGCAGGAGAGCCTGAGCAAGGAGCAAGACGTCAGCCAGAAGATGCTAGAGCACGAGAAGGCTCAGGAAGATGCAAAGAACAAAATAGGAGATTCTGTCCTCTAAGGGTCTCTCTGCGTCCCCCCAAACAAACTGAAAGAGACAATCATTGGGTCAGTCTGGGGTCAGTGCTGACCGGCGGTGTTAAAGTGCTGTTTTTTTTGTGTTTTTAGCCAAAATTGTAACTACTTCCTTCAGTATGATGAAAAACCAAATGGAATGAAACATATCAGAGTCAAAGTGTTTGAACTAAAGCTAAGATAAATGTGATCCTGACCTGTATCCTGACGTTGGACCTCACCATAGAGCTGCTCATTCAGTCCTCAGTGTCTTTAACAAATGACCGAAGTCTTGCCTTGCAGCTTCAGCGGGAAAGGCACTTCTTGACACTACCATGTTTTTGTAGCTGTAGACGTATGGCATAAAACCAGCATTTACAGGATTAACCAAAGGGTAAAGAGTTTAACTTGCGTTCAGCTTCGTTTTATGTCAGGACGATTGAATCGGCTTAAAAGATTCCTTCCTAACTAGTCCACCTATGTTTCTTTGTCTTAAAGCGTGCGAGAACTGCACACCCAGGGCTCATTAATATCTGAAAGCGATACACGCTAACTAGACACGTGAAAGATCTTGAAGTTTTATCTTAACTTGTGTTCTCGCTCAGACACTTGAAGGTAAGCAGCTGATGAATTTCCATCGTTTTCCTGGTTCTGTTGCTGCTTCGGCCAACATACACAGGTTATGTTGGACGTCTATGAGCACGGCTGAAACACAGTACTAACTAAAATAGCACAGGCGAGCATCATACACCATCCCTTTTAATTTGCTTTTACAAGTTTTTAAATGAAGTAATATTTTTGTATATATAACAAAGCAGGAAACAGTAGGAAGCTGCTTGCTTTGCCCTGTCCAAACCCTACATAACCAGAAGTGAATTGGCAGCGAAGCTCAGGAATTTTCAGTGTTATATGTGAAAAATGAGAAATTTCTTGTTTTGTAAAATGATGAACTATTCCATTAACAGTGCTGCAGCTTGTTTCACTATTACGAAGTGAATATCAATTCAGGATGAAAGTATTACCTACGCCTCTACATGACCATATGTGCCATTTTTTTATAGCTGTTCTTTTTTTGGTTTAGGCCAAGTTTTTAAACTCACACAGTTCCTTGCTAAAATATTCATACCCTTTGAACTTTTCCCGGTGTCGTTGCATTGCAACCTTCAATGAATTTACTTGGAATTTTATGCTGAAGACCAAAACAAAGGCATCCCCACATCATTATGCTGCCACCACCACCTTTCACAGAGAGGATGGTGCATTCAGGGTGAGGTGCACTGCTAGCGTTCCACCATATGTAGCTTTTTAGGGCAGAAGTTTCATTTTGGTCTCATCTGAGCGGAGCCATTTCCTCCACATGTCCGCTGTGACCGCTACATGGCTTGTGGCGAATTGCAAATGAGACTAGATGAGAACTGCATTTTCCACATTTTTATCTCTTGTAAAATGTTAAAAGCCCCTTATCATTTTCTCTCCATTTCACAATTATACACTACCTTGTGTTGGTCTGTCACACAAAAACAAAACAAAATGCAAATATTAGAATAAATAGCAGCAAAGTCCAGGTCATAAAGCTGCTGTCAAAACAACCCCAGGTTACCTGCTTGGCTGGAAGACCTTTTAGGAAGATCAAATCATTTTACATCCCATAAAAGTCTAAATGTGATGAGTTGGTAGAAATGCTATTACTCATTCACTCTTAGTATCTTATCATTTCCGAGTCTCCCCCTTTTGAATGGATGTGTGACTTAATGATTAACTATATGACCATCAGGAGATTTAAGCCCTGTTAACCAATAACTTTGAGCCTGGTCCAATAACATATGAGGAAAAATATGTCTTGTATTTATTGTTTTTTGTTTTGTTTTTGTAGGAATGTAATGCCATAATCAACCAGCATTCACCTCCAGCCTTTATTTTATTCGCTGAAGACCAAAGTGTGATGAAACGAGTGTATTTGTCCTGTTTGTCTGCTGTTACCTCTCTGTGAGGCCTACCTGCTGGCAGTGGAACCACCTGAACATGCCACTCGTCGCTCTGCTGGCGCCACCAGCGATAAGACCGTTTCCTGACTACCTTTATGCAAAACGCAGCGACATCGCCGTCCTACAGCAGCGACAGGCCACAGAGCAAGAAGTATGGCTGAAGTAGCTGTGCCGCTACCAAGCACTTTCTGCACAGAACCAGAGATGCCTTTATTTCAATGCAAGGAGAGAATTTTATTGTTTACTATCCGTCTCCCTCTAAATAGATATTTTAAATATAACTGACTCTTTAGCATACAGCTAGCTTATTGTACCATTATCTCAACGCTTACGAATGGCACTTTTAAAGCCTTAAATACTTTGATTTCTTGTCACTATACAAACATTTAGAACTTTTATGATGCTGTTTATTCCTGTGTTGCTGGTTTTACAGAGAGGCCTCATTATGCAATCTGTGTCAGTCAAAGAGACATGTTGCTATAAAGAAGTCTGTCTTTGTGAGTGTTTTCTATCTCTTACCAAGTATATCTCTTGTTGGGCTCTTCTCAGCCCTGAAGCTTTAAGCATTTTATTGTTTACTAATCCAGAATCTTTTGGCAGCCAATCCGACCACCGGCCCTATGCAGAATATCTTTGCATAGAAACGTAATTGGCTATTTTTTTTTGCCACTTTGTCTTAGTTTTATATATTTTTGTCTTAAATTCTGTTATTTTAATGTTGTGTGACAAAAAATTCTAGATGTAGCCCGACATGAGTCCCCCAAACCGACAGTGATCTACTTGGGTTTGGCTTGGTTTTAAAATGTGTTAAACTACAAAGTATTTGATTTATGTAAACAGTCACATTTCTGTATTTTCAAGAGAGTAAAAAGGGTTTTCAGGATTACATTGACGTTTCGCTTTATTTGGGTCCGTGTCACTTTGTACAATATGAAATGACTTGCCTCTCCTTTCATGACGGTATTTAATCAGATACCGTCATATTCCATTAATCGGAATACTGTTGAAGTGTGGATTTAGTTCAATAACTCAGTCCACTAAGTGAAACACAGTATACAGATTAATTACACACAGACTGGTATTTCCAAGTCTCTATTTCTGTTAATTATGATGATTGTTCCATCTTACAGATAATAAAAACACAACATTTAAGATTACAATATTACATCAGACCAATTAGAAAAAAAAAACATTTTGTTTGACATAATTTCACTATGTAAAACACTCATGGGGAGCTGTTTCACATGTAGGTTTTCTTGAGCTTTTCCTCAAGTGTTTCACATCTTACCACATACGTACCCCATGTATAATACATATGGAAAAATGTCTCACATGTCTACTTTACAAACACTTTTATGTTAACTATTTGTTGATTAGATATGAAGGTATGCATTCTTATCTTTTATATAATGCTGTTGTTGTGGCCATTTATGATACATGTTGTGGATTGTAATTTCTACCAATTTAGTTTTCTTCTTTGGGTAGTTGGAATATATTTAGGTTAGTTTAGAACCAAAATTTGTAATTAATTTTTATATTTGAAAATGTTTAGATTACGTTGTTAATTGTTAGACCCTCCCATTGATTTGAGTAATTAAGAACACACCGGGTGCTTGGTGCAGAGCTATTGTTTGGTAAATGTCTGGTGTGGACGGGAGGTTTTGTAAATGATCTTTTGACTACTTTTAGAGCTTCAAACAGCAAATTGAGATTATTTTTCGTTTTCAACAAGTTGCAAGACATTTTTAGTCATTATTTTGTCTATATTTTTTTCAAGAAATAAATCACATATTTTTACAAAATCAATGAAGTCGGAAGTGCGTGCAAATTAAACCACCTGTTACTACCCACGGCCTATGTTGGAATTTTGTTTTTTTGGAACATGGAAGGCCGTGACAGCTGTAAGCCACCCAACCTCCCCTTTTAGCACAAAACACCAGCAACAAAACTTCAAGATGCTATGAATAACAATTTCTTATAATTCTTATAATAAGATAGATTGGCTGCAGAGCACCCAGATTCTGAACAAGCCCAGATCATCACCCCTCTACTAACGAGCTTCACCACTGGTATGAGATGTTTATGACATGTTTAGAGCTGGCCAGACATGGTGCTGTGAATTATAAATAAACATCTCTACTTTCTCTTCTTGGTAACCCTCCCAAAAAGCCATCCTTTTTACATCGTACTGGAAAAACCTCAAACATTTAAAAAGTTGATCTGTGATTGTTTGCAGTGTCTCTGAGCACTGCAGGGTTCAATGGTTAAACATGGTGGACATTTATTATTATTATTATTATTATTATTATTATTATTATTATTATTATTATTATTATTATTATTATTATTACTACATTTGCTATTGATCATTTGGGTTGCCTAATTTCAACATCTAGTGAAGATATTTTCAAACATGTACATAATGTTACATATTAAGACGGCTAATCCTTTCGCCAAACACTAGATGTCGCCATCTTGTTGAACTGCAAGCGTAAAAAAGGCAGACCTCCAGGTACTTCCTGCAGCTCTGGATTAACGCGTCAGATGAAACCCAGATGCACAACAACTACAGAAGTACCACTCTGCTCCGAATTTAGGATATAAATGAAAAACGCTGAAGACGTGACTATGTTAATAAAAGGCTACATTTTGTGATTGTAAAGATAACGGGTGCACATTCGTTTCTGAACCAACCGATACTCACTTTCTGAAAAAAAATAAAAAAAATAAATAAAAAAATAAAACTGGAAAAGCGGTGGATTTCAGATTGAGATAAAACTGCCAGAATATTTTACAGAATGAAATTTGAACAGCATCTTTTCAAGCACCTTTGGTAGAAGACATGTTACGACCGTGTAATTTTAACAAACAGGTGGTGAAGACGTCCTTTCAAACATTCATTTGAATACAAACAAAATATTCTAAGTAATAAAAATCTCTGAGATTCTGGAGAAACTTCCAGACCACTTCATTACATGTAGTTTACTCTGCCTGTGCTGAGAGACATCTTCACTGAAAGGAAACGATCCATCACCGTGTCAAGTAGTCAATATCACGTTCGACTCATAATAAAAAAGATGTTCCCCTCACTGGCAATAGACGATCTGTGCAGACCGGCGGCAGCCGCGCGACGGTCCGCTCTCAGGCTGTTGACATTTGGAGGCTCTCCGCGGCGACGTCAGCGGCGCTCAGCCGTCAGTCTGCTCTCCACGCCGCTTGTTTGCTGCGACCCCGCTGATGTTACCTTCGTAGCGTTCGTCAGCACCGACATTTAAGGCTCTGCTACCTAAAGCAGGTCGTTCAGAAAGCGGCTTTTTTTTTTTTTTTTTTACTGTTGACAACCGTCCAGGCATGTCTTCGCCTGCGGTGCACGAGAGCGTCGCCAAAAAGAAGCACGTTCGCTTCGCCAGAATGGAGGAGGAGGAGGAGGAGGAGGACAACGACGAGCTGGAGGAGGACACGCTGTTTGACAAGAGGAAGGAGACCGGCCGGGGGCTGAAGAGTGCACTAAAGCTGGGAAAGAGGAACAGAAAGGCGGGAGCAGACAAGCGGGTGGAGGTGGTCGGCGGAGGCAGCGGGACGTGCGGCCGCTGGATGGTCACGCTGGCGCTGTGTTGCTCCTTCCTCGGCTTGGTAACCATCCGCACAGCGTGAACAGAACCCGGAAGCAACCCGGCAGCTCTGTAGTTTCATGCGTGTGATGGTTTCCTCGGGCCTGTTGGGATTATTCCCATTATTGCAGCTGTTTCCACTGAATCACGTCTCGGTACTCTTATTTATTGGACCTAGTGCCTCCTCAGGAAATCCGTGGTGTAAAAGAGGACAAAAAGGCTGAGAAAACCTCCCTGTTCATTGGCGCTGCGTGATTGGTTGATATTTCCAAACCCTAAATTGAAATGAATGAACATTAATCTAAAGTCCTGGTGAGAAACCTGGACAGCTCAGCAGCCCATATGGCTGCATTAGATTTCAAACTGAACAGTGAAGACCTGTAGCAATAAGTGTTTGTGTTGCTTCAGATCTTTCACACATCTCTGTTAGACATCCCGTTGCTAGTTTGTTCAGAAGAATATCAATCAGAGCAATTATTGCTAATAGTTAGCTGGCTGCTGAGCAATCGCTGCCTCTGGAACATTTACCCAGGCTACATATGGCCTTATTTCTATAAATAGATTACATTCATGTAACTGTACTTACATCTCACAACGTTTTTTTTTTTTTTTTTTTTTTTAGATTATTGAAAGAGATTAGAAATGAAGCGTAAATAAATTCCAACCTCAAATCTTCCTGAATATGGTCCAATAAGCTCGGCACACCTCTCTTTGGGCCGTTTGGCCATTTCTCTTCACAGAACCTCTCAAGCTCCTTGAGTTTGGGTGGGGAACGCCGATGCACCTCCATTTTCAGATCTGTCCAGAGATGTTCTGAGAGGTGCGGGTCTGGGCTCTGGCTGGACCACTCAGAGATCTGCACAGAGTGGCTCAGGGTCGTAGTCCTGCTGAAGCATGAACCGCTGGCCCGGTCTGGAGGCAAGGCCCTCTGCAGCAGGTTTTCATTCACAATGCCTCGGTGTTGCTGCTCTCATGTTTCCCCCATGATCCTGACTAGTCTCCCAGTGTTTGCCACCTAAGAGCACCCCTCAGCATGATGCTCCCAGCACCATGCTGAGCAATGCCCTCCCTACAGTGAAGCTGCAGGGGGGGGGTTATTGGCGGTGCCTGGTTTCCTCCTAACTTTACAGCTGGAATTCATGCTGAAGCGTTCAATCGTTGACTCAGCAGATTAGTAGATGCAGCCCAGGTATCACCAGTGGTTCTCGTCCACAGTCTGAGAACCAGGAGCCTAATTTATTTAGAAAGTGTTGCTGGCTTCTAAAGAACTTGGGCGCTTTACCATCTGATTATTGTCGGTTGTTTCAAAAGCTGTTTCATTTGAGCTCTTGCTTCAACCTGCGCTGTTTTCACTGGCTAATAAAAAAATAAATAAATAAACCCTCTCAGCTCTTGAATGAGGTTTATGAGCTATGATAATATGAAAGTGTCGGGTTACCACGTCCTGCACACAGGATGATTTTCATAGTTGCTAAACCTGCCCATCCACAGCTCGCTGGGCCTCAGGTTACAGAAAAGGCTCGGCGTACAGGCCCAGGTGTCCGCCTGCTGCTCTTTTCCTAACGTCTCCACTTCCACTTGCAGAAGTGAGCTCTTTGTTCGTGCTGCAGCACCGTGCTTCCTTCTCCGCACGGCCACGCTCCACAGGCACTAGCTCAAAGTTCAGCTCACTCTGAATGCACTTCAATGAATTCATGTCCGTAGATCACGACTTTTAAATGCTTAGCTGAGTCCCAGCACGGCCACTGTCCACACATTCTTCTGCTATGGAGGCTGAAAGCAACAGGCCAAATGAGACTAATACACTTTGAAGCCACTGTCTCTTCAAATGTTGTTTAAATAGTTGTGCAGATGTTCTGGGAGTCTGTGTCTGGACTTTGCATACTTGCATAGTCAGTGGTACTCTTTCCATATTGTCCAGCGGCTTTGTTAAAATCAAGCACCTTGTTCCAGGAAAACTAAGTATAGCAGATTATTTAGGCTTTAATTCCTCTAGAGCACGGGTGTCAAACTCATTTCTATATGGGGCCACTTTGGCGTCATGTAGTCATTAAAGGGCCGGTCGCACCTGTATAGATCACACTTGATTTCATAATTTCTTTCCAGTTCACAGAAGAAATGTAAAACAAAATCACAGTAACATAAAATTAGCACCATTAGGCCTAGATGGACAGCTTATCTGTAAAAAAAAAAAAAAGTTGAATTGGGTTGAGTTACACTTTAAACTCATGATTCCGCATCACTTTTTCTCTTTTTGGGCATTTCTGGGTTGTTTTAATGTGTTATGGAAAAACTGATATGTAGTGGCAGGATGCTGTTACTACAGAAAAAAATAAATTAAAAAATCCACATTCGCAACAGGAGGCACAGTTTTAGCCACTTTATACACTTTAAAAGGATATGTGCCTGTACTTTATGACATGATCTGCCTTTTTTGGCTCTTGAGGGCCGGATAATTTACCCTGATGGGCCATGAGTTTGACACGTGTAGAGAAAGGCTCGACCATACTAATATTGAGCTGTTTAACCACATTCAAAAGTAGAATATGTGGATGAGTGAGAACACCGTGCCAGCTAGTGAGCACGGTGGTGACAGTATCATGCTGTGTGACTGATTTTACTAGTAATGCCAGTGCATGCAAAAGTTACCAAGGAGGACTCCAGCTAGCCACCGTTTAGGAGTCTGAGTAGAAAAACCCTCAAATGAACCGGGCTGGGATTCCATATTGGTATCATAAGGCAAACACACTGGTGGGGAACCTTTGACCCTGACGGTAAGCGGGTCGGGCAGCTCAGTAATGGCTGACTTGGTTTGAATCCAGTTGACCTTAAGAGGCAGGGCTGATTGATCTTGGTGGCTTTATGCTGCCTTAGGGCTCCTAGGTGCTAGCAGTGATGTCACAGCAGAAAGGGGAAAGCATCACAGCGTAGGGCATGTGAACCCTGATGCCTTTCAGTCATGCAGAGGTTGTTATCCAGCGCCGGCCAGCAGCTCTGATGCGTTTTGCTGTCTCCCTCCAGGGGATGGGAATCTCCGTCCTGGGCCCCACGTTTGAGGACCTGGCTGCCAATGTGCACAAGAACATCAGCAGCATCTCCTACATCTTCGTCGGCCGCGCTGCCGGCTACATCGGCGGCTCTCTGGTCGGAGGCATTCTGTTCGAGTGCATGAACCCTCACATCCTGCTAGGTAAGCCGTCGCCCTCACGGGGTTCCCCTCTGGCTGCTGATTGGATGGAAGTACCACACCTTCACGCCAGCTCTCTGACTTTCCTCTGACTGTCCTCTTCCAGGGATCTGCATGCTGCTCACAGCGATTGGGATGTACATCATCCCTTTCTGTAAGCAGGCCCTCTTCCTCACTGGAATCATGTCTGTGGTGGGGATGTCCATGGGAACGTTAGATACAGGTAAGATGTGCCAGTGGCTGATCGGTGCTAGCTGAAAGCTCTGTGGAAGATGTAACCGGAAAGAGAAGACAGCAATGTTCATCATGGCACACATTGAAGCCATCCCATGCTCAAACTGAGACCCTACTTTGACAGAAGTTGTCTCCTGTTTAAAAAAAAATAACTTAGAACAGGCTGTGTTAACAGCTACCATTTCATTTTCTATTTAGTTCTGGTGGGTTCAGCGTAGTATTCTGCGATCTGTGGGCGATGAATGTTTTCTGTCAGAGAGAGCAAACCAGAAGCTGTTTTTCAGGTGTCAAAGGTTCGGACTGCGATCAGGTCAGTCCTTTACCAAAGCTCCTCTGCTGCTGTTGGAACTAGGCCTGTCATCATTAGCAAAAAATTAATGAATGGCATGTTAAATTTTAATAACGCGCTTAATTATAGTAAGCAGGATAATTGCATGCTTGCTTTTCCCCCTTGTTTCCCTCTCCTCTCTCTGTGAGAGTGAAAACGTGGGAACATTGGTGTTTTGAGATCACTGCTATGTGTAGCAACTTTTCCCGGTGGAAGAAAGTTGCCGTCTGACAGTTCATACGAAACTTCTTAAGGAGACGTCCTACAGATTCTGGCCCACGGACTACACGCCGCTCTCTCCTGAAAGGGAGAGCTATCAGTCTCTGCTGGGAGTAGTTGGACGAGACTGCCTTACATGAATGCACTTCTAGTTTAGACATTACAGTCAGGCAGTCTTGTAGACAGCTCAGGGGTCTGATCAGGCAGTGACACAGTGTACCGTAATGCTCCAAATATTCATTGAGCGACCAGCTTCATTGCTAACCAAATTCGTACTTAAACATTTTAACAGATTTTGTGAGCACATTCTCCATCCATCCGTCTTCTTCCGTTTTTCTGTCGTCTGGTCACGGGGGCAGCAGCTTCAGTAGGGAGG
Source organism: Fundulus heteroclitus (assembly GCF_011125445.2). Classification (NCBI taxonomy): domain Eukaryota; kingdom Metazoa; phylum Chordata; class Actinopteri; order Cyprinodontiformes; family Fundulidae; genus Fundulus; species Fundulus heteroclitus. Next base: position 27,841,796 of record NC_046375.1, read on the forward strand.
CCCAGACGTCCCTCTCCCCAGCCACTTGGGCCAGCTCCTCAGGAGGAACCCCAAGGCGTTCCCAGGCCAGCTGAGAGACATAGTCCCTCCAGCGTGGAGGGACTATGTTGTACTCATAAAACACATTGTACTACGTAATAATAATCACATGCAAGGCGCACTGCATTATAAGGCACACCATCAATTTATGAGAAAATGTAAGGATTTTAAGCGTGCCTTATAATCCAAAAAATCGGGTAGTTCCTTCTGGTAACCACTATGTTAGCAGGTAGGGAACGGTGATCTAGTGTTCACGCCTCAGAGTTGACCTTTCACCTACACAACCTTTCTTTTTCCAGATCAGATTCAGACAAAATCTTCTTACCACAGTTGGCCAGCTGTTGGCCTTCAAGGGATTATTGGAGACAAATAGATTATCTTTGTAAAATCTAAGAAATCATCTAATCCTCTGATGTTTGTAGACCCCAAAACTGACCATGTGTTTGGCGTTGCTATTTACTATTAAACAATGTTTTCCACTGTTCCATCAATGTAGTAATATCTTCTAAAATATGATTGAAAAGTCATTAAACAAAGCATTCACTACTCCATGCAACTCGTTTACTCGGTTAGCCTGTCCGATAATTGCTATGTTTTACTTTTAAAAATAATACTAATCATAATTGATCATATTTGTAATGGACTTTACGTTTTAAAATCTCAAAGAGCTACAGGAGGTAAAGTGCATAAAAGGAAATAAAACAAGCACCAAAAGCAGCATCTTAATAAACAATAAAATAGAGTTGAATATAAAACGCTGAGTCTCCATTTTTTTCTCCTCAGCCAGTCGGTAGAGCGTCCCACAGCCGAGGGGCAGCAGAGTAGAAGGCTCTGGTTGTTTGTTGAAAGGAGGGATGGTGTTGATGACTGGGGAGCGGGGCTGTTCTTAGCGTCTATTTAAATAAACAAAATACTTTAACTTCAATAAGACAGCGACGTGTTTAAATGAAGCTGATGGAGGGCATGTACCACATCTCTGCCTTGGCTGGGTTTTGATTCAATGTAAAAGTTGTGAATCAAACTAAAAAGGTTTACAATAATTTCACTTGGTTTTAGTTTTTGTTAGTAGTTGCAGTGAAGTATGAAGAGGGACAGAATAAAAACATTTCACTGAAGGAGATAATGACAGCTGTTTATTAATTATAGAAAACCGTCTGACAAGTAGTCCTTAAACTCAGAGAAACCGTTTACTCAGGGTCACATAAGTGATCAAACAAGCTGATCAGTCATACACTCTTGAAGCTTTATTGCTTTCATTTGTTGCAATCCAAAAAAGGAAACTGATATAAAATTGATTTTCTAAAATGTTAGTCCAATAGTCAGATCCTAAAACACATTTATTTATGCTAATTTAGCAGTTTTCCAAACATTTGATTAAAATCGATGCTCTAAATCTGTTCTTTCTTTCATGAACCTGCATCTTTCCAGCCCTTGGTTCCAACGATAAAGAAACTATTTTTATTTGACTGGCCAAAAATATAAAATAAAAAAAAAAATTTACAACTCAGCCTATGCTGGAGCTTTGTTGGTCATGTTATCAGTATTGATATTTCAGTTAAGAACTTTTTACCTAAAATTATATCTATGTTTTACTGTGAGTAAAACAGCATCACTGTTTAGTTTATATAATATTACATATTACACTTATTATCCAGATGAATGAATGTTATCGCCTTGTGTTTAGCTACTTGAGGAATAAATGCTTTGATTTTTACTGACCTAAGGACCATATAGCCTATTTTTTTCCATCATGATGTAAATTCAGCTCCAAGAAGGGCTTCCTGCCGTTTTCTATCATAGCCAGAGCTTCCATGTTTAACTGTGGCTCAGGGGGACGTCCCTCTCTCCTCTCCTCTCCTCAGGATGATCCTGATGATGCTTATTAGAGTAAACCTCCACCTTACGTCTTGCTGGGTGGATATAAGAGGATTATGGGAGAAATGGAGGTTGACTGGACCCGATCAGTGGTGCCCGGTGCCTTCTACTTAAGTTTTAAAAAGCAATCTGTCACTTGTAATAATCTCCAGGTATCTTTGTTGATTTTGTTTTTCTGGTGGTCATGAAATGGCAAAAAAAAAAAAATAGTCTTGGAAATGGCAATTTATATTTTCGATGCCTTTATGTACCAGTCTGCCCAAAGGACATTTTCCCTTCGATTTCAACTGTGAATTGTTTCATACTGAGGATGAGCTCTGAATAAAAGGGCTTTCCAGCGTAGATGCTGCGATATGTTCCAAGTAAGAATCAGAACTGGCTTGAACTATATCATTAGGATGTTGGGCCAGATAGTCCAGAGGTTTAATGGAGCATTTATTTCTCTTTCCAGGTCCAGCCAGCTCTATCTGTTTTCTTTGTTAATAGAAGTGTTGTTTGTGCACCTGTGGAAGTTTCTTGATAGAGCTGGACATTTAGCCCTCTATAATCTGTTTTTGTTTTTTTCTGAGTCATCTTGAGCTTTTTACCCACCAAACGAAGTTGCTTATCAATTTATCAAAAGTTTTAAAAACAGACTGTGGCAACTTCAGCGGTAACGAATTGAGCAAATTAGTTTTTAGAGCGATCACCATCTTTATCGCCTGAATTCTACCCTGTAATATTTGAGATTAATCTCAGAACCTGAAATGTAGACTTATTTTTGTTTATTAATGGTTCAAAATTGTACCTGAGAATTCCTTCATAGCCCGGGTTCAAAGATATACCCAAATGTCCAATTGTGAATAATACTGTTGTAGCAAAACTGTGACAGAGGTTGTATTTCACACTTGGACTGCTTAATATATCCTGATTAAATACATTAACCCAGTCTAGTAAGAAAGGTAGTGATTTATCAGGTTCTGACAGTAAAAGCAGTGCTTCGTCTGCAAAAATCAGCATTTTGTCATCCATTGCTACACCTTTCATTGTGTCGTTCTACCTGATGGCGTTTGGGAACGGTTCCAGCGCCCTAAGAAAGAGTAGTGGTGATTGGATTTAGTCCCACGTTCTAGTGTGATCTAGAAGAGTGATCTCTTTGAACTTGTGTAATCATTTCAATAATTTCCTTAAAGGGGCTTCCAAAGCCAAATCTTTTAAGCATCTTACGACAGGGCCGCTGTAAGATATTTTGATTGTTGGGACTTCCAAATTAAGGGTCAAAGGAGTGTAGACTGTCTGAAGAGGTTCTGCCCTGATGCTGGTCTCACGCTCCAGTTGTTCCGTTTCTTTCTCCACTCTGTGATTATCTTTGGTCAATCTTGTTTCTCAGCTAGGGAGGAGCGTTGCATCAACAGTCTCCTGACCAAGCTTCAGATCCCTCCCAAACTGAACTTTGTTTGCTATTGCACTAATATTACAGGTACTCACACTTTCAATTAGCGAACGGGAGGTCAGAAAATAATCTATGTATACCCATGTTGGACTTTTTTAGTGTCCTCTTCTAGCAAAGGCGTTTCCTGAAGCATGACCATGTTGTTAACATTAATAGGGAGGAGTCCACCTTAAACCAACGAAGCAGAAATGATCGGCTAAAAAGAAAAGCTCCCACAACAAAACCAAGAACAGTGGAACTTCTGGTACCATCAACTATGTGGTATTGTTGCTCTGCGCATTTTCAGTAATGGAGTTTTTTGTTTTTCTTGTCTCGTCAGGTGGGAATGTGCTCATCCTGAACACGTGGGCCGAACACTCGGGCCCCCACATGCAGGCTCTTCACTTCAGCTTTGCTGCAGGGGCCTTTGCCTCCCCCATCATAGCCAAGCTGCTGTTCGGCCACGACGGAAACAGCAGCGCACACGTTACACCGACCGCCCCTCCTAACGGCACCCCAGCCGCCGACGCTCACCCCGTGATCCACTACATCCAAGCCAAGAGCAGCACCCTGAAGTCCATGTGGGCCTACATCGTGATTGGCTCCTTTCTCCTCTTCACCTCCTTCCTCTTCTTCCTGCTCTACACCCGCAGCAGCCCGTCACGAGACAAACAGCAGGCGGCGTCAAGGAAGCCTCAGATGGCCAAACACCACATGGCTCTCATCGTCCTGCTTTTCTTCTTCTTCTTCGCCTATGTGGGTGCCGAGGTGGCGTACGGCTCCTTCATCTTTACGTACGCCAAGGACTACGCCAACATGCCTCAGGCCCACGCAGCGGGGCTCAACTCGCTGTTCTGGGGCACCTTTGCTGCCACTCGAGGGGTCGCCATCTTCTTTGCGGCCTGCTTGTACCCAGGCACAATGATCCTGCTCTGCCTGGTGGGCACCATCTTCTCCTCTCTGCTGCTCTGCCTCTTCACCAACCATAAGGCGGTGCTGTGGGTGGGCACCGCCCTCTACGGGGCATCCATGGCCACCACCTTCCCCAGCGGGATCTCGTGGTTGGAGCAGTACACTACAGTGACAGGCCAAACAGCAGCAGCCTTCGTGGTGGGGGCTGCGCTGGGGGAAATGGTGCTCCCTGCACTCGTAGGCTTCCTGCTCGGCTTTTTCCCCAAGCAGCCCCTGCTCATGTACCTGACCCTCATCACGGCCACCGTCACCTCCATCATCTTCCCGGTCATGTACAAGCTGGCCTCGGCCCCCGCCGGTCAGAGCAGGAAGCTCCGCGTCGGGGGCCGAGCCGACGCAGACGACAGCGAGTACCGACAGGCCCTGCTGGATTCGGGAGCCACCGAGGAGGACGAGGAAGAGGAGGAGCAGAACGAGGCCGACCAGTGGAACGACGCAGACTTTGAGGTCATCGAAATGGACGACGCGTCGAGCGTTAATTCGCCCAGCAAGGGGTCGTCTCCGCCTGATGGTGGCGCTGTAACGGGCTCCTCTGCTGCCTCCAGCAGCCCGCTCCCAGGCCCGGTTCTGTTGGGAGACTCTCCCAGAGGCAAGCAGCAGCTCTCACTGGACAGACAGAAAAGAGACTGAAAACTACAGCGCCACCTGCTGATGCTGCACTGGACATTACAGCCATGCTTGTTTCCATTTGTTGTCCAGTGTTTGAGAGACTGAACCCTGCAGCAGCGTCAGCTCAGTCTGACTTTGTGGTGGCGTCCTGTTGGGTGCTGCAGGCTCGTCTGATACAGACTAAGGGAACCCTGCGGTTCTGGCTCCGTCTGCACGGCTAACAGTTCAGTGCCTTCCTGAGGACACATGCCTGATCGCTCCACACGGGGGTTTGACAATCCGTGTCAAGTTTGTTTTGTTGCACTTACATGAAGGTTGTTGTTTGATGCAATGTGTTGAGGTTTACGTCTGTCATCACTGTGAGTCACTTTCTGAAGGTTAAATCTGAATTACTGAACAAGACGGTTTATGAATACAGATTTTTTTATTATATCAATCTCAAACCTCCACCCACAGCAACGTCAATTAAAAACAATCAAAAACACCTTCAATATCTTCCTTTTTGTACATTTTTACAAACAGAACATGTGCACGGCTGTATGGGATGTAGTCTGAAACAAGTTGGCACAGGGAACTGGAACCGTGTGTGCAAAGAAATGTAATGTTCATGACTAATTATAATACAGTATTGCAACAGCCCCAGATTGAAAAGAAGTGGATTTCCAGTTCTCATACTCTGAAGTGTGATGCATCAGGTCAGATCTGCTTAAAACACCATCATGAGTACAATCAGAAGAAACATGGCACCCTTTGAACAGAATGCATAAAAACAGTTGACTGCATTCATGGCTGAAGCTTCAGTTTTCATGCTAACGCACAGCGAGGCTGCAGAAGGACCTGTACAGGAAATATTTACCAGACGCCACAAGTCAAGTCAGTTAGTGGTTCAAAGCCAGTTGTCTGGGTAGAGGAGCTTAGAAACTGCAGCGGATCCCACCGCACTCGGTTCACCTGCAGACGTTATGCAGACGCCAGCTTCACTCCGCAGCTTGTGGAGGTGGCAGTAAACAAGCATGACTGACTAACTCTGTAATAAGTTAGTGTTCAATACAAGAAGGATAAAAACAAATAGTAGCGTTTCATCAAAGCACCGTTTAAACTAAAAGAAGCGTCAGCGGTTAGCACCAGATCAGTTTGGGTGTTCAGGAGCCAATCAGAACTGCTCCAGCAGTTGTCTGAGGTAGGGGGCCCTGGAGAGCTGCCTGTTGACCCGGGACAGCTTGTAGAGGACGGGACAGTCCAGGGACACGCAGGGCACCTGGCGTTCAGCACAGCCGCTGCAGTTCCTGCAGATCTGAACACAAACAGCCATCAGTAGCAGACTGGAGCAGCTGCAAGCTAGACGTCCCCATGCGCTGTTCTGAAGAACTATTAGAACAGAGACCAGGTCACTGGACGGTAACAACACATTTCTATCCAAAAGAATTTAGTGAGACTGAAAAACGCCATTGAGAGCCAGCCACATGTCTTTGCTCCGCTGTAAAGACGTCTGCTCAGCAGGGACGTGCAGAGGGGGGGGCGGAGGGGGCTTGAGCACCTGCCCCTTTGCTCCTTGGTGCCCAAAGTGCCCTTTTGTCAGTTTTTTTTTTTTTTTTTTTTTTTTTTTTTTATGTGTGTGTGTGTGTGCATGGTGCATGTCCAAAAGAATAATAATAATAATAAAAATACATGATCCACATAACGTACCCTCACTCTGGCCTACTTTTTCTCTCGCAGCTCCCAGCTCCGCTGCCTCACGCTGGCCAATCTGTCCTGCCCTCAGTGGACCTGCCCCTTTAAATCTGCAGCACACTTGACTGTGCTCTGTGCTGTTTAACTCCACTGTCATTGGTTATACTGCTTTAAATCCCGCCTTCCCTCTTTCTGATTGGCTGTTTTCTAGTCTGTCCGTCTGCGTGCTTGCTTGGAGCGGAGATTTCAGTTTTACAGTTATCATACAGGAATACTGTGGTTACCACAATTAATACTAGGCCACGGAACTAGTCCCAGTTAAGAAACTAATTATCTGCAGTAAAATAGGTGAAAGCTGCTGAGTGCAGTTCTGTAAAGAAGCAGGCGAGAGAGTTTTGATTTATGGAACTTGAGAAATGTAAGTAACCAACGTTAGCATCTCAAAATAGCATCTAATTCTGAAGTATAATGCATTTATCAACAGAAACCTAATCTGTTTTATAAAACTAAATATTTTGTGCCAGGCTGGAGTTCTGAAGCCGGCTGGAAAGATGGAAAAGCAAAGACTGTAGACTATTAAAAATTCTGATTCTTAGCCACAGCTGCCTGAAAAAGAAAAGGTGAGGGTTTCCCTTTTACCAATATTTCGTTGCTATTATTGTTTATTTTTTTGTTGACCCTCTGATGCAGTTCAGGTATAAATAGCAGGTGATATTTCTTTTATATGATATACAACACAACAACACTATATGCTGCCTAAACAACTGCTATATTTAGTTTAGACTTTTACTTATTTATAATAGCGTAATTAGGATTTCACAAAATGATAGTGCTATTTATTTCACTATTTCTACTTCTAGAATTAGAATTACGACAAATACAACCGAGGAACACTATTTACATTGCTTTTATTGTACAAAGATTTCCACACTGTCTATTAGTAAATTAGTGCAAACCAGGGGCGGAGCTAGACATTCTTATCATCAGGGACTTAATCCATAAAATATTACTTCATTACGAGGGTAATTTGGTACACCAAAAAAGTAAAAAGTATTTAATCTGTTGATATGGTCGTAAAATTAATTTAATATAGGCCTTAACATATCTTAAAGTTTTATCTGCTGTTCTTTATTAGTCTTACTACCAATAGTATGTGGTTCTCATTTGAGTGATGAAATGGACAACCACTCATGAAACAATTCAGTTTTGGTGTCACCAATCTTACTCAAAGTACAGTATTGGGTCCTCCATGCTCCTTATGTATTAAGATTTACTGCACATTTAAACATTGAAATCTCACTATTGTTAGGGAAATAATTTAATTGTCTGAGAAGATGTAGGTAAGGAGAAGCTGTTATCTACTCTTCAGATATATGATGTAAGAAATGTGTTTGGAATGTTGCAGATGGTAAAAATTGATAGGTCTCTGTTGCTGGTAAGTTCAAATGAAAACTTTTTCAAAGTGGGAAAAAAGTCTCAATTCAACGTTCATCAGATCGGGCGCTGCTTTATAATTTATAATAATAATAGAACTTTATTGATCTCACAATGGAGAAATTCACTTCTGCATCTTTACCCATCCCCTCGGGGAGCAGTGGGCTGCCACTGTGCGGCGCCTGGGGAGCAATCGGGGTTAAGTGTCTTGCTCAGGGACCCAGAATGGTAGTCTGTGGGAGTTGAACTCAGAATCTCTGGGACCCAAGATCAATGCTCTAACCACTAGGCCACCAGATTAACAAAAAGCATCTAGTGTGTGTCGTGCTTATAAAATTTGTATAAATGTAGTAAGAAATACTGCTTTTCTCTTTAGACAGAAGAAACGCGCCCTGACGCTCAAGTCAAGCATAAAGAAATAGGAGCATGCATACTGCGTAGGACCAATGATGTCAGAGCAATGAAGTGTCCCTAGGGTTAAAGTTCAAATCAAAGTTCAAATCAAACCTACGCCCTTGATTCCATGTTACATTCTTTATAGTATGGGTTGGTACATTTCAGCCGGATGTATAGCAAGGTATGTTTCTGTATCGTGTTTTAAACCCGTGCCCCATGTGCCCTCTTTTAACTTTGAGCACCTGCCCCTTCAACGGTCTCTGCACGTCCCTGCTGCTCAGCCTTGAAATAAGTTCAGCTTTTATAGTTGTAGCACCATCTGACAAAGCACGTTCCATTTCTTATGTTTTGTTAAAATCTCCAGTGGAACAACTACCGGTTCCTCTGCCAGCGAGTCGCTGTATAACAAGACGGCCTTTTCTCTCCAGCGTTCCTACAGGCTCCAAAGCTGCAGACTTTTCCAGGCTTAAACCTGCATATGTTCTCCAGAGGTTGATGGAAAATGACAAAATGTGTACTTGGCTTAGAAAGTAAACTGCTTTACTTTGTAGAGTCTGTAAATTTAGATTTTACGGTACAGAACCAAAAACTCCTTATCTCTGTTTCTACATGTGAAACTTGGGCTTATTTAAGCTTGTAAATCAGGAATGGATTAACCTACACTAAACGCAGCTTAAAGCGTGCTTTGTAAACACTGGTGCCTTTCTCAGTTTGGTTAAAAATTTAAAAAAAAACATAAAAAGGGAAAAAAGTAGGAAGATGTTTTATTTTGGAAAGACAGCATATGATTGGTCGGTCATAACCTTAAGTAATGATTTATTAAATGATCAAATCAAGTGTGTCAATACAAAGATAATGAAAGTTTAATCTACAATTATTTTTAGTTCCTTGTTATTTAGAAGATGGAAGAAGTAAACATCTGGAGAAAACCGACCACCTGCCACACGTTTTCAATCCTTCTCCTACCCCCATCCTACCCAGACTGCAGGAAGGCAGTTCTGAACAATCAGAATCTTTGACCTTTCCTGGTTCTCCCTGATCCTCTCTGGACTTGGGCCCAGCCCACAGCGGTTCTGTGGACTGAGATGGAACACCATGAAGGAAGAAGGCTGATGGACCATTTCAGTGCTGACTCAGTCACATGTTTTAATGAAACAAACCCAACGATGGCCCATTTTCAGTTAACTGGGAGAGTCAAAGATTATTTAAATACTCTGGTACTCCAAAGCCAAATTGGGCCATTTATTTAGGCTTTTAGGATCCCTCTTTGAGCAACAATGATCTCTGTGCTGATAAGCTCCCAGACACTTTCTCTCCAACCCGTGGTAGAAAATGTAGAAAATTCTGCACAAAACTGATTGATCCTGTTTGCTTCAGAAGCAGAGAACCTCCAGTGCCGAGCTGCAGCGTGCTGTAAACATAAACCTGTGAATGACCTACATTAACCGATGAAGAAACACGAAGTGGAGCTAATGAAATCTACGAAGGAGCTGAGGAGATACGGCCTTTATTGGGCATCAGTGTTGATGCTTTTTGTGCTGCCCAGCGGTTATTTAGAGGACCTCGGTGCATTCATGGTGGACTCACCTTGAGCAGCTGCTCCTGCTGACTCTCCCACTGCCTCATGTCCTGGTACAGGGTCACAGCCACTCGCTGGGGGTCGGCTCGGCACCGCGAACACACCCCCAGCTGGGTCAGTTCGTCACACACGGGGCAGTGAAGCGTGGTGAAATACTGGGAAATGGTTCCCTTCCTCCCAGTGGGCTCCTCTCCAGCCACCCCGGACGGGCACGAGGCTTTCTGGGTCTGGTGAGGGACGACAGAAACAACTTAGCAACGCTGAACATCCTGTTTTAACTCCCAGAAGCATCCACCACCCCACCTGTCTGAGCTAGACATGTCATACAGGAGCTGAATCCCAATCACATCGCTGGTTTTCTTCTGATACCCAAAAGTCCAAATCACTAGACTAGAGCGGTACTTCAGGTCAGACAGGCTGTTGAGCAGCAGATCTACCAGCAGATGGCAGTAGAGCTCTGTTAGGCAACAACACTGACTAAACCAGAGACAGTTTGATGAGTGTGGATTCTGAGCAGGGAAGCTTTTTCCTGCTCCGTCTCTGAGGAGGGAAACAGTCTGGGCTTACAACAGCGGAGGCCGGCTTCATATTTGGTAAGGTTCTGTCTTTATTCTGGGTGTTTTCATGTGGGTTGAACTCTAAAATGAGCGGCTTGTGCTGTGATCTGCAGAAGGGAGCTGACCCTGCTAAGCTCTTACCCTGGGGAGCTCCTGGTACCAGCTGAAGACGTCCACTCCAATCAGCTGGAACAAGCGGCCGAGCGGCGGCAGGATCTGCTTGCTGATGTAGTAGGTGGCGTTGAGGCGCAGGCTGGGGTCCAGCAGCACCTCCATGGGCCGGCGCACCAGCTGAATGAGGGGCACGCCGGGCATCCCGTACACGATCACATAGGGGACTCTCTCCCCCACGCGGGGCTCCAGCCGACGGTCATACGCCATCATGCGCCTGAGAACCCACAGAACACAAGAAGCCGATTGGTCGCTCACTCTGTCTGCTGTGACCCTGCTCTTAGAACCAGGATGGACTCCTCTAGTCTTTAGAGAACTGGATATTTCCTTCCATCTGTCACTAAAATCTCCTGTTTCTCACCCAGTAAGAGCTGGGTTGCCTAGCAACAGACTCAGGTACTATAAACCAGGCTGCAGCAGGAAGACAATGCAGTGTTGGGAAATAGTAATTGGATTTGGGCTGAGTATCAGTAAGAGCCTCGTCTCTCCTGTTCCTTCCTATACTGGCAGCTCGGATCATCTGGTTAAGGCTGGGAATTTACTGGAACGGGTCGGGGGAGGCATACATGCAGCTACTAAAACCAATGGAAGTCAAGTGGGTTTTGTTTTTACATGTTTTAAAAAAAAAAACACACCTGGTGAGCTCCAGAGCGGGCACGCAGGCTCCGGGCCGGTACGAGCCGCTGCCTCGGTACTCCTTGGCAAAGGTCAGGTCCTGCATGCTAGCCCGGCCGTCCAGAACCTTCACACACTGACGCTGCACGAACTGCTTCACCTGACTGATGTCTCGCGTCTCAAACAGCAGCTTAATGGAGCGCTCCAGGATCTGAGACACAGGAGAGCATAAGTGAAGCTGCGGCTCAGGCTGGAGTCGCTCTGGTCTTCGGGTCCTGAAGAGTGACCCATGTGAGCAGATGTGAGGAGAGCAGAGCAGGAGCCACCCTCTGATCGCTGCAGAGCACAGTGACAGCAGGGGGCCAGTGGTTTTGCTGTTACCTTGGAAACAGCGGGGCACCCATCGCGGCGCACTGTTTCTATGCCTTTGGCATCGAACGTGGGCTCTTTTTGGTCCAGGCTCTCGTACATGTAGCCGACGTAGCGCTTCTTTGTCTGCAGCACGCAGGGCAGATACACCTGGCAAACAGAGACAGAGTGAAGCTCCCGCTGAACAACAGCTGCTGCTGCTGCTGCGTCTGAACACACTGAGGTCTACCTTCTCAAACTTCAGCTTGACAGGTTTGGGGTTGGCTGCAGTGACGGCCTCAGCGATCTCCAGGCCGATCTTGAAGGCCTGCTCCTTGGTGGCTCCTTTCAGCAGGACAAACATGCTGGCGACACGAGACAGGGACAAGCATCAACAGTCTGATCGATCGGTGAGAGCCTGCAGTCAGCTCCATTTAACAGCTTATATCCATCGTCCTGTTCTGTGTCCTGCGGATCATTCAGTTTTCTTTTGTCCAATCCAGGTAAGTTTCCTTTAACAACAACCTAAAGAGTCTAATTCTGCAGTGCTGGCAGATGGACGACATCGTTTAATGCCGCCTTCAGACTAAATGCCTTTTCAGCGTCAAAAAGGCGTCCCACACCGTCAGAGCGCTGAGGCAGTAGACATTGCGTCAGACTTTTATGTGCACAGACGTCCAAGTTGAGGCGTTGGACGCTTCAAAAGGCGTTTGGTCTGGCAGAGTGACTCCCGTTGGGAAGGAGCTACCCACTTCTTTTCCTCTGTCAGACTCTGGAAAATTGCGGATGAAACCGAGAGAGTAGCTTGGCTTTATTTACTGAACAATATTATATAATCTGTGCCGTGTCTGAATTCACAGTTTAGATGCATTTAGAGTTTTATGAGTTTCACCACCTACTGCAGGAGCTGCACATAGACGAGGGTCGCTTTCAGCACTTTAACGTCTCACCCAGCCCAGTTTGACAACCTGCTGACCGGCATCGGTGCCCTCATCTCCTGCCAGGACAACTACAGGCGCTCCATTTCAGCTGAAGAGCGTCTGTCCATATGCCTCAGGTCAGTGGGCATCATCATGGAGACTTGATATTAACTTCTTATCAGTGATAAGAAGTAAAAATATTTTTCATGGTGGAAAATCCCCCAATACGTCACATAGCAGAGTGTCTCTGATTGGTTGACGGCCCGCGTCCAGCTGCAGAAGTTCAGATTTTCAGACTCTTGCATCGGCTGCTCTAGAGACTCTAGATCAGGGATGTCAAACTCATTTCTATATGGGGCCACTTTGGCGTCATAAAGTCATTAAAAGGGCCGGTTGCATGTGTATAGACGATGCTTTTCATTTCATAATTTCATTCCAGTTCACATAGAAGTAAAAAAAAAAAACGCACAGTAACATAAAAGTAGCAACCTTAGGCCCAGTTTATACAGTTTATCTGCAAAAAAAGTTGATATTGGGGCGAGTTACACTTACAGGAGGCACAGTTTTAGCCACTTCATACACTTTAAAAGAATATATGCCTCTACTTTATGACATGAAGTGCCTTTTTTTTTGGCTCTTGAGGGCCGGATAATTTACCTTGACGGGCCGGATTTGGCCCACGGGCCTTGAGTTTGACAGCTGTGCTCTAGAGCGTCAAGCCAAAAGGGCAGCATCGTTTTCCAGGACAGGGTGAGGCCTATCTGTAAAAGTAGACCTAAAAGCATCCAAATCTAAAAACCAGGCAAAGCTAAATAAACCAGACAGAGGGGTTGATTTGGTTTCCGCCTCAGCTGTCCAGAGGGATGGGACATGAAGCACAAGACCCATCCCCGTTTCTCTGGATCAGAGCATATACTAACCTAGGCGGTTTCTTCCTCTCATGTCTCAGAGTGAAGTTAATAAAGAATAGGGGACTACTGGAGGCTCCTGACTGGTGAGAACTGATGGAGCCACAACTCCCTCTGAGCCAGACTTACAGAGGAAACATGGCTGCTCGTACTGAGCCTGCTCCTGCTGCAGGACTCTTCCTGTGGACAGCCGTTCCTTTCAACTTTCACCTGGTGTTTGATCATGATGGTGGAGCCATTGTACGCATTAGAACTACACTGGCTGCATGTCAGGCAGAAAGTAACATCTGTGAGAACATGAGAACCCAGCTCAGTATTAATGACACAGCATGTGACCGACCTTTGTTAGGAGGCGTTAGTAGCTGTTTGACCTGCAGGCGTGGCTACATGAATCCAGAGTGAGACATAGTGTACCTGTCTGTGTCTCCATACACAACACGTGCTCCCCACTTCTTAGTGTCATTGACCAGCTTGATGGCTCTCTCCAGGGTCTCCCTGGCTTTGTGGACAATGCTGTCTCCCACCTGCAGAGATGGCACAGATTGGCTGACTTCAGTCTCAACAGGACAGGCTTTCATCACTTTGGTTCTTCGAGACACATTCACAGGACAACACAAAACTACTTGTTTTTCTAATTGCTGTGTCTAAAGGGATTCTATGTGACCGACCAACACAAAGTAGTGCACAACTGTGAAGGTGAAGAAAACTGATCCCTGCTTTTCAAGCGTGGCGTGTATTCAGCCGTCTGAGGCAGGATTTTGTAGAGCTACCTTCTGCTACAATTCCAGCTTCAAGTCTTTTACAGTCGAGCAGCTTTTGCCCATCTAGCGACTGAAATATCTCAAGCTCAGTCAGATTGCATGGAGGGCTCCTGGAAACACCAACCATCAACTCTGTTAATTTTCAACAGCACATTCTTTACAGCATTCAAGTTTTATACAATACTGTTAATTTTAATATACAAAACCCCCACATAACAGAAAAAATGTATACACACATACAAAAACAAGCAAATATACACCAAAAATATGATCTAAGGAAAATACAAAAATCTATTCACTTTACAGCTAAGTGCAACAATATAGCGGTGATTTGGTTGTTTATGAGGTACTCGTCCTAAATGTTTCCATGTATTGTAAAATTGTGAAAATGGCTGCCATGCCTTGACAAATTTAGCAGTTGAACCTGCTAATGTACATATCATCTTTTCTAAATGCAAAAACCTCATGAGCTCTGCAAACCATTGTTCATGTGTAGGAGCGGCCTCCTGTTTCCACCTCCAAAGTATAAAACGTCTCGCAATAATGTAACAAAAGCCATTGCATTTGAATTATGTCTGGAATGTAAAACATCTGGAGGTGTAACTCCAAAGATTGCTTTTAGAGGAGGGCCCAAATTTAACATTGTACATTTCTGAGTGTATTGAATATAGAAGTCCCAACCATCAACTCTTGCTACTGACTGTTATTTGGCTTTAAGCGTGGACTTTGACATCTGCATTTATGCTGAGATTAAAGAACACACAGCTGGATGCTATTCACAAATCATGTGACGTGCACAAGTCAGCCCTACTCCGTGTCGGTCTGTCAATAAAATCCCAACATGAAGTTTGCTGTTGTAACGGCACAAAAGGATAATACTGTTCCAAGATTCTGCATATAAAAACAGATCAAAGCTGCCCTGCTGTCAGTTCAGAGTGCAGTTAACAGGAAGCTGTGATGAAGAGCTTACCTCCACGCTGGGCATGCGACCAGAGTAGTTTGCTGAGGTGTAGCCGAAGGTGACGTTGGCGATGAGCTTGAGCCCGAGCTGCCGGGCGTCCAGGAGCCTCATCAGGGCCTTGTCCTGCTTGTAGTTTTTCATGGACTGCTTCACCATGATCCTCGTGTTGAGGATCTCCTCCAGCATGCTGGGCAGGACGCCTTTACGCACCGACGACTGAAGACAAACACACATGGGGAGTCTGACTCTAACCTCAGACTGGATAGTGGATCATTTCCAAACAAAGGTCACATCTCACATGGACCTTTGAGCATCAGTCCTGAAAACAGTTAAAGTGGCTTGTTCTCATGACCGTTTCAGAGGGTGCAGTACCTTGACGAAGGCGATGCCACTTGGGGACACAGTGATGTCGTTACGGAGCTGGTGGAGGAGCTCAGGAGGAACCCGCAGAGAGGTGCAGCCAAACTTAAACTCATCAGGCCTGCAAAAGGAAACAGGCATAAATCATTTGCATGACTCTCGCCTGATGATCTCTGTGTTCTGGTTGTGCTGGTTTGAAACACAAAGAGGGAGACAGCATTTCACAAGAAGACTGAACACATCACAGCAAACAGCTGTTTATCCTGTTGAATGTCTCACAGTGCACAGGTATCATTCTCCAGGGAGTCCAGTCAGAGACTGCTGACAGTTCATAATGCCATCTGCACTAATCTCCAATACAAAATCACACATTTTAAAGTGTGTTTGTCCTAAAATAATAGTACAAAACAGTAGAGATTTACAGAACTGGAGTTTGAAAATCAGCCACAAAATCTGACCGGTTAGAAATTACATCCCAAAGGATCCACAGCGGCATTTCAGAGAAACAGGGTCTCATCTATACTGCTGTAATCTAACTCTGCTTTATCTATATAAATAAGGTTACTAGGCTAAAACCATTAAATAAGACATTTATAAGCTCATGTAACGTAAAGTTGATCCCCCTCTGCTGAGAATGTGGAGCATAAAACCGGTCTGTGTCTGCCAGCCACTACTTTATCATTATTCCCCAACAGCTGCAGACATGCATGTTAAAAAGAAGTGTTCATGGCTCCTGCTGTTGCCATGCAACACCATTTATCCGGCTGGAAAACTAAAACACTGGTAAGAGCACTTGTAAGCCGCTCTGAGCTGTGAACGCCATGCAGAGCTCTCAGTTTGTGTGCTCCATTAAAAATAATTGGAGAAGGATGGCTGGAGCGAGGCTTTCCCGGCAGACGTGCAACCTCAGCAGGTTCTGTGGTGGTGTAGGTGTGTGGGCCTATCATGTCCTTACGTTCCCAGGCTGTCCACATGGCCGAGGCACGTAGAGAAGCAGTAGTTGTATGCGATGATGATGGAGGGATACAGCGACTGGAAGTCCAGCACCACCACAGAGTTGCTGTAAAAGCGGGACTCAGGCTCCATCACCAAGGGGATGCACTGTGGCGCCCTCTGCTGGGCTCGCTGCTGCACGCTGGGCGTCACAGGGATGTAGTTCAGGGGCTTGGCCACACGGAGCATCATGGACTCAACGCGATACTGAGGGAGGAGGCAGAACACAGATGCAGGCAAGTTTTTAAAGACTGACGTCAATAATTTTATATAGTTAATGTAAAAGTTAGTTAGTCGTAGGGCAGCTGATCAAGCCTCACTTACTTTCAAAATTTCATAGCTACAAATTAGAACAAGTCAAGCCTAGATTGGATTATTTTCACTTGATATATAAATAATAGGTAGGTGTCAAAACTGTAGGAGAATAACTGTCTAAACTGATCAGTTGCATTTCAGCCCAGATGTAAACGTAACTACACCTGCAGCTGATTGGCAGCTGAGGCTTATTGGGTAAGGTTTATGGCATCACTTCCTGTTTTTGCTGCGCATTCAGTGGATCGCTCGGCCTTTGCTCTCTTACTCATGGTGTAACGTTACCTCTGCTCACATTCACTGCTGCTAACATAGAAAAGTTCTTAAAGGGTAACTCACCCCCACCTTTGTTTTGCTAATAAACTGTTAACATGGTTTTCTTATATTGCTGTCTACATATCCCGATCATTATTTTTGACAAACTACTAACCTGGCCAGCCAGACTGATAATGTGTAGCACTCACTGTTCTGCACATTATCAAACTGGGACTGCTCCCATTGAATCTGTTCGGGGAAAGGAGGGACATTCTGCAGAACAATGTGCAAGCTGATTGGGCGAAGCGACACCTAGTGCCCGCCTACTAAAGGTTTGTTTTTAGCCAATCACGGTATCACATTAAAACGTAAGCAGCATGGGTCATGAGAAACCACAAGAAGGTAAGCTAATCAAGGCACTTCTTCTGTTCTACAGTCAAAGAATAAATGGTAGATTCTGACAAAACAGATGTGATAGCAGCAGCTATGCGTGTGTCCTCCTGCGCTGCCATGTTTATTTTAGTTCAGCTGTGGGATCAGCATCTATTGCTTTCGTCGCACCTGTATGTCCCACTTTAAACAACAAAACTGCAACGTGATTGGCCAGAACCGCTTTTGGTATAGGCCCAAACGATTGAGACGAGAGCGGTACAAGATGGATTCTCATGTTTGTAGACACACAAATACCACGAGAATTCAGCTTGCAGGGACGCTTAACAAATTAGTGCATATTTGTTGAAATCCTGTCTTTATGTCTAAAACAGTCAGTGTGGCACCCTCCTAAGGTTCAGCAGGTGTATTGCATTAAATTTCGGATCAGTAACACTATTGGTTCAATAGTTTTTGTGTAGTCACTTGGAGAAACTGACGTGTCAGCAGCTCTGCAACTGTGGGGTAACGAGTTGAAGTTTCAATAGTGAGGGTTGCAGTCCTTCCATTGATTCTCAGGTTAGCCCAAGCCCACCTTTCCTGGCCTCCTCTCTGCACATTTGCCAAGTATGAGATTGGGCAGAGTAAGGCTCTGGTAAGGCGGTGAGTTACACCGAAGTCAGTTTTGACAGGTCAAAGCTTTAAAGAAGCTGGAGATTGGCAATGCAGCTCTGGTAGATGTGTTGCTACTTCAAACTCAGTAAATCTCTTCCAACATACAGGAATTTCCTAAATGGTTGAATTGTTCAGAAGGATAGTTTTCAAAGGGCAAGAAAGTAAACATCCTGATTTCTGAGTGCAGTTGTGTTTACAAGAAATAACTTTAAAAACCTAGATAAGCTAAATGTTTAACAGTCTTGTATATACTTCCTATTGAGTATTTATCCCTTTCAAACCCATCTGTTAAGCAGGGTGGTGAAGAGCTGGGAGCCTCTGTAACTCACTGAGAATTAAAGCTGCAGCAGAGATACAACCTAGTGTTTGTGAAGGGTTGCAGTACTCAAATTGACTGTGTGTGTGTGTGTGTGTGTGTGTGTGTGTGTGTGTACCTGGGATCCTCGAGTCAAAACATGAAGGAACTGAATTCCAAAGAGTCGGGCCAGCTCACTGGTTCTGCCGATGATGTCTTGCTGCTGCAGGAGCTGCATGGTGCCGTGTAAACGGCTCACATAATGATCCACCATTTTCCACCTGTAGTAATATCCAGATCTGTTTTACTAAAATAGGCCGTGTGTAGGTAAATGGTAGGTTAACTTTCACTGCTTCTATCCACTCAGTGATGCATGACTTAATTTGAACTAATGAAAAACAGAAAGAGGGTGTGTTTGATTGTGCCGGACCTATACAGGTCTGTGATGTGGTCAAACCAGTCAGACAGTGATCGGGGGCTGTAGAGAGGGAAGCGCTGATGGAGCACATGGAAGGCCACGTTCTCAAAGCTGTAGTTGTTCAACGTCACCTGGAGGACCAAGAAAATCTGAATGAGAACATTTCCTCACACTTATGGAAGGATCATTACCTTTACGTAGGCCTCCCTGCCTCCCTTTAAATGTAGGTTCTTCTCATTTAATGGCACTGGTAATTTGTTTCTCATCAACAAATTATATCTTTACGCTCTGTTTACCACATACAGGTTGAGGATATTTAAATGTGGTTCTTTTGATTGTCTTCATTCTAAAGTGAGAATCATAGTTGAACAGTATACAGTATTAGATGTATAAATGGTCCACTGCCATGCAGACCCCTGAAAGACTTGTTCACATTTTATCATTTTATAACCACAAACGTAAAAGCATTTTATTGGGATTTTCCATGATGGACCAAGCAGAAGCAGAAGGATACGTGGTACAATTTTTTTAAAAGCTGATCATTTAAAAAGCTTTGCATGCAGCAAACAAGGAGGGTGCCAGAAAACCAACTCTGCACATCCTCCTAAACACACAATCTCCACGTTGAAGACAGTGGTTGAAACACGGTGGTGGCAGCCTCATGTTGTGAGGATGTTGTTTTTAAAGACGCTAGCCTGAGTTGACGGGAAGATGGATGAAGGTAAATACAGGACAATCCTGTCAGGAAAGGTGACCTGATTTCCATTGAGAATCTGTGGCAAGACTTGGAAATTTCTCACAGACCCTCTGCTGAAATATTTACCCATCCCTCTTTCCCAAATCTTGGTCTCACTCAGATTGGACATCTAGATGTTTAAAGCTTGTAGAGACTTACAAGAGCTGCAGCTGTAGAAAAAGGAAACTCTACAGAGCTGTTGTGTAAGGTTAAGCGGTACCAGCTAAAACTAGTTGGACTCACTTCTTCACACAGTTTGTGCTCTGGAACCCAGCTCCTGGAAAGGCTTGACTGTCCTACTATGGAGTTGCGGCGGAAGAAAGGCATTGAGTGTGGGTGGAGATATTTAGAAGCCTCGTTTAGTTACTCCCCTGAATCAACCTTTGGCTGAGTGCGATTTTGGAGCGTTCCCTGCTGAAAGAAAGAGTCGCCTCTTTGAGACTTCAAGTTGCTAGAGGGAAGGTTCTGAGTATCCTTTGTGTTCATACATCAAAGAGCAGAAACATCTCTGGACAGAGTCCTGGAAGGAGAACCCTCTGGAGACTTGGTTGTTCTCTTGGGGGCAACGATGGTGTTACCTAGAAGGCGGTGTGGCACCAGGTTTGGCTCAGATTTATTCTGAAGGCTCTGGACCCATTATGGGGCTGTAATGGCCTCTTTAGCTACTAACCACTGATCAGGCCTGAACACTGGGTGTGGTGACTCAGATCTGAACCTCCAGAGAACTCAAACTTCTATCATCTAAAGAACATTTCCAGGACTAAAGGACTAATCCATGCGTTTATCTTTAGTCGGATCAATTACTGAAATGGTGTTTTCACAGGTCTTCCTAAAAAGTGGATCAGACAGCTGCAGCTGATCCAGAACGCTGCTGCCCGCGTCCTCACTAAGACTAAGAAAGCAGAGCACATCACCCCAGTTCTAAAGTCCTCACACTGGCTCCCTGTATCTTAGAGAATAGACTTTAAAATACTTCTGTTAGTCTTTAAATCCCTGAATGGCTTAGCACCTAAATATATCACAGACTTGTTATCAGTGTATCAACCCTCCAGACCACTCATGTCTTCTGGCTCCAACCTACTCTGCATACCTAGAACCAGAACTAAACAAGGAGAAGCAGCATTTAGTTGCTATCCTCAACCTATCTGGAACAAACTCCCAAGAGACTTTAAATGTGCTGAAAGCCTGAATTTTTTTAATCAATGTTCTATTTGGTTAGAGTTCCCTTTGAATGTTAATGTTCAATTTAAACTGTTATAGTTCACAGAAGCATCATTAGATTAAGCCTGTAGTTCAACCTATCCTAACCTGCCTCTATTGTGGCACTGCAATGTACGTTCCTCTGTATGTTTTCTCTTCTTTACCCTGTTCATGTACAGCACTTGCCTTGCCTTCAATGTGGCATGGAGGACCGGGACAACACCCCTGGAGTGGAACACTGGGGCGGTGGTCCCAATTTTAAGAAAGAGGACAGGAGAGTGTGCTCTTCCCAAGGGTTTACACTTCTCAGCCTCCCTTGGAAAGTTTACTCTGGGGTATTGGAGAGGAGACTTGCTTACAAGAAGAGCAATGTAGCTTTAGTCCTGGCTGTGGTGCTGTGGTACTGTGGAACAGATCATTACCCTCATGGAATTGCTAAGGAGAGTCATGGGAGCATGCTTCTCCGGTCTACACGTGTTATGGCTGCATTCCCGGCACAAAGTCGAGCCTGTTCCCAGAATGCATTGGACTCTGTCATGGCTAGTCCTCGCCGCTGATCCTGTTTATGGTGTTCATGGAAAGAACCTCAAGGCAAAGTCATGGAGTTGTGCACTGGAGCAGCTCAGACTGAGTGTAAAGCAGTGGGAATGAGAGTCAGCTTCTCTCAGTCTAAGGCTGTCGTTCTTGGCTGGAATAAGGTGGACTGAACCGTCTGAGTTGGGGGTCAGTCTCTGCCTTAAGTGGAGAAATTTAAGTTTCTTGTTCATGAGTGATGGTAGGATGAAAGGGGAGATGACAGATTGGGATTTCTTTTGCAGTAATGCTGCCGCTGATTCAGTCTGTTATGGTGAAGAAAGAGTTGAGCCAAAAAGTAACGTCCATTTACGTTCCAACCTTCACCTACGTACACGTGTTATGGCTGCATTTCTAATCAAAGTATGGATCATGACCAAAGAACAAGATCATGCACACAAGCAGACAAAATGAGCTTCCCCCAAAGGGTAGCCGGTCTCAGCCTTAGAGATAGGTGATGAAAGGAGCCAGATGAGGTGGTTTGGGGCATCTGATCAAGACGTCCCCTGGGCGCCACCCATTAGAGATTTTACAAACACATCAGACTGGAGGAGACCCAGGGAAAGATCCTGAATTCGGTAAACATTTCTGTCTGGGAGTGAGCTGCAGGATGTCGCTGGGGAGAGGGATGTCTGGGGGAATGTCTGATTCATGTTGGTCAATCACAAACCCCAACACATTATTCTAAATTAGGGGGTTGGGGTTATGGTTAACATGACCTTGAAACTATTTACTTTTAAGAAATTTTCCAAATTTCAACCCAGTATAATTTATTTCCACTTTATTATCTAAAGATGCCTCACATTTCTTCAATTAAGGATATTTTTCTCGTCATTAGTTTTGAAAGTGAGCAAAATTAATCCAACACATGTATTTTTTAAATTATGGATAGATTATGGATAAATGTTGTATTTAATGAAAAACCTGACGTGAAAGAGCAGAGAGGAGTAGAAATGAAGGGAAGAAAAGCCTAATGAGAGACGGTCGGCAGCTGATTAGAGTGTGTGGAAGCCACGCAGAGAAACTTGCCTCGGTCTTCATCACCCTCCACAGGTTAAGTGTGACGCGGCCGATGATATTGATCTCAGTCATGGTGTCGGCTCCGTACTCATCTCTCTCAGCAGCGAAGCGGTTTTCCTTGGAGTCACCTGAGGACGCCCACGGAGCCAGACAGAAAGCTAATTACAGAGGCTGGCAGCTGCTGCCTGAGGCTCTCCATTCAGCCCGAGCTCACAAACAAACCCGGTGTCAGGGAGACGCACGTCCATTCACATGACACCCATGGCACCATCCACACACGTTACGCTCTGTCCCAGGGAAGCCCACGTTAGCACCCACAGTATGCTCGAACACACACACACACACACACACACACACACACACACACACACACACACACACACACACACACACACACAATATTGATTTCTAAATTTCCTCTAAAATGAGAGGTGGCTCACATAACACTAATTCTTTGCAGAACAAAAGAAGTAAACCACATACCCTGACTACTAACTAAGACTCAAATCAACTGCATAATGCAGCAATCTCTTCCAGGAACCAGGGCTGTTCTCTTGGGGGCTCCAGATAAATAAGATCCACCAGCGTAGAAATCCCCCCCCCCCCCAAGAAAACATCTCTGTCAGGGAGGTCTGAGCTGCTGAACCTACCCTGAGCCATCTGTCTGGAGCTCTCGATGCTAAACATCTCCTACTTATGTAATATTCATAACACATTGTTTCAGTCACCTCCCAGGTAAAACTTCTGAACATTTCATATTTTCTGGTAACTTTAAATTATGCAGCAGATCAACCAAGCAATCAGAAAAGCTCAAAGTATTCAGCTCTTCAGAAACCGGAGCAGCTGGCTAACAAAGCAAAGCATGACCCTCCGCTGTGGTGACTCCTGGAGGTACCTGGGATTCGGGACAGCTGCTGGCAAAGGTCCACTCCAAGCGCAGCAGCCCGCTGAAGCAGGTAGCCCCAGGAATGCATCTGAACCTCGTAGCCCACCAGTATGTCCGGGTCAAACCTGGAAGAAAATCATGCAAACGGATTTAATACAGAGGTACAGTAACAAAAACTGTCTCAGCCCCAATCAATGAGAGTACACACACACACACACACACACACACCTTCTCATGATAGCGATGAGCTCCTGAAACAGCATCTTCTCCTCACTGGCATAGCTAATTTGTAGCCCGGAGACGCCAGACCGGACTAGCAGCGGCGCTGTTGCTCGGCGACCTGCAGAGGGGATTCAGATTTGTTAGTCCAGGGTAACATAAACCCAACGATCCTTTCACTTGGTGTAGGACCTAAAGTGTCAACAGGAGGGATTTCAGTACTGCATAACCTGGAGACACAACCCGATTCACAGTCTCAGAAAAGACTAGGAGTTCTCACTGACAGGCTGCTTGTTGTTTGGTAGCTGAAAGACTGAGGATCACACACTAACCGACTACGCCTGCTGCTGGATCAAACACTACAGCATTTATCACATTAACTAAACACAACCGAGAGCATCAAATTCTTCTGGAAACTCTCACTAGGTCCACAGTTTGAAGGAACAAACATCCCAGCAGATGATGATATTCTCAGGGTTCTGACAGGCTGTATTTCTCTTACACTTCCCCATAAATTTGAATATGTGAATTGTTTGGTTCATTTCAGTAAAGCGCTTCTATATTTGCTGTGTTTTGGTCTTAAACATGCAAGCGTCTGTTGTTTTTCCTGTTGATAGTTTGCATTATGCCCAGTGCTGTTCTCTGTTTTGTTGATAATGTTAATAACGATTTAAAATAAACTGACCAAAAGGTCCTGTGGTGTATCCCCAGCTTCAGTCCGGTATAACAAATACAGACGATCACAGCCGGATAATGGAAACAAGGGAGTCAAAGTGAAATCCATGTCAACATGTAGGTAGGACTTTACCTTGGCCACAACTGAGATGGTCTTTGTCCACCATGATGGCACCTGTCAGCTGAGTGCTGTCTACGCCCTGCAGGGGTGCATCGGAGCTGAAGCAGTAGAATAAGGCACATATGGGGTCAAACTCTGGGTCAGGTTCCAGGTCACGCCGGCTTCTGGCATGGAGCTCCATTCCCATTAACGTTAGGTGCTGGACCTGAAATGTAAAGACAAACTGTACGGTAAACTAAAAGTAACTTTCAAAAAAGAAAGATCACTGTTTTTAATTACACTCTTTATAATCAACAACGTTTCTTCTTTCCCATAGAAAATCCTCCCAGCTCAGTGCTTCTGTGATTTACTGGTCTCTTTCTTGATGGCGATGCCATTAACGCCGGTCCTGCGTTCTTTTGGTTCTATTATAATTATTTGCTTAATTCTTTTGTGTTTTTTTTCCCCCTGTCAAAAGGCCACTGATACAGAGCCTGGTTCTGCTGAAAGTGGAGAGTGGTTCCTCTCCACCGGCGCCACATTCTAGCTCAGGGTGAGTGGTTGCTGCAACATGACTCCAAGCTATCAGGAAGATAACTGGTTAATAACTGGCATTAGATGGCCGACTGATATTGAAATACTGTTTTCTAACTGAGATTAAATAGGAAGGTATGTAGTTGGTACTGAAACTGACCATATGACTGGATTCATTTGAAATAATTTGGATGCCACAAAATCAATAGGGGTCCTGAAGAGCCACTCACCTCATGCAGAGCTTTTGCATCCTGCAGATTCTGCATGCTGACTTTGAAGCCATATGAATTGGCGATGCTGGGCCCTTCAATCTGAGACTGTTCTTTCTTTGGCACATTTATAGCAGCAAACTGGTTCTGTGGAGATAAAGATGAGGTGCAGCAATGACCCAGACAACACAGGCAATTCTCACAAAAAGAAAAGCATCTGCTCCATTAACAATGTAAGGGATGACAACACCGAGTCACACACACTACTGTGAACTGTGATGTTTTTAGTGTGGAAATCTCACAGACAGTTATTTGCGCTGACCTTCATTTGTGTGGTGAGTAAAACTCTTCTTAAAGGATCAGCCTGGCTTCTTCTTCTATGCTGGAGTCTTGGAGAAACAGGATCTTCTGCAGCAGGAAGAGATCAGGACACAACATCAGGTCCAAGGATTAACTACAGAGCAGCTGGGTTAAATACAGGCTAGTGCACAGAACGTTTGTGCTCAAAAGGACAAAAACCTGACTGTATAGGACACACCAACAAATGATTCAAAACAACCAAATCAATGCACTGGGGCCACTCGGCTCAGAGAAATGCTCACTGAGAATGAATCCAATTTTCCAGCATTTCATTTTATGGAACTTAACCAGAAGATATAATGGTTAGAGCAATTGCAGCTATTTGTTATGCTGATTAGGAATGACTAACAGAGACACTATCACAAAATGATTTCAAACAAGAGCACAATGAAAACATGACATTGTGATATTCTTGTTAAATGATTAATAATGTTAGATTTTTTCACTACTCCCTTTCATAATCACAAAATAATTAGTAAATGATATTATTGACAAGCAGTTTTAATGCATGGCATCAGAATAATGAGAATGTAATATATCAGAACCCTTTAAACTAGACATAGCAGTGGTTATTGTGACATTCAATTTGTCATTATGTCTATTTGCAAACAAAGCGGACTCTTCAACAAAGGGCTTTAGCTTCTTTTCCCATTAGAAGTTCTACATTTCTGGTGCAATCAGTCAGAAAGGAACTAACAACACTATATCTGTACTTTGTCTAATTGTTCAATGTCATAGCTGGTTAAAGGTAACTGAATAGGATCGCTCCTTTCTGTGAGAAACATCGGAGCCAGAAAAAACTTACTGTCACTAGTGGGTGTGCTGCAGACGGGATCCAGGTCTTCCGTGCTCCTCTGCCTTTTCCTTAAGAAAGGGGTGCTGTGTAGCAGATATGGACTGTTGCTCCCACCATCCCTGTCAAAGCTATGGAAAGGAGATGGAGACCTTTCCTCTTCAAGCCTCTCCTGTGAAGTCGTGACCCTGGGTGACAGCGGTGCTGGTGAGTTTTCACATGGCTTCTCATTGCTGACACGGTCAGGTGCAGATGGGCTCAGTCGATGAGAGTCCTGCCACGGAGGCAGCTCTGGGGATTCTGGAGAAGTTGTTTTAGAAGAGTCGTCATCGTCTTTTTCCTCAGGCTCAAGACTCACACTGCTCTCATCAGAAACCGGACTGACTTCTGTGGATTTACACTGAGAACCTGCTTTCAGCAGAGGAGACAAGACTAAAGAGAGGTTGAGTTTCTTTCTCCTTTGAGTTCTCGTGCTGGAAATGTTCCCAAAATGTTCAACCATCACTGAGGGGCATCTGGAAACAACTGGCAGCTCAGTTCTCTCAGCGTTCTCCTGCTCCACATCAGTCTGGTCCCTCTCCTTCCCCGTCTCTCTCCTCTCTTTCTGTAGGCCTTCGTACTGTTTCCTGGCTTCCAGCCACAGCTGCACGCGTTCACGGCTCGGTGGGTTTCTGCAGGGGAGAAGGATGACCTTCTTGTCTTTGGCTGAGGGTGCGGAAAGCTCAGTCTTTTCTTCTTTTGTCTCCAAGGCCACTGCTCCCTGAGACGAGACGATGGGGACGGCGGGGTGCGTCATGACGGAGAAGGCGGTCTTCCAGAAAAGGAGGCCCTCCAAAGACAAGTCTCCTCCAAACTCTTCGAGCTCCTTCACTAACCTGGTCCCAACTGTGAGCTTACGGCCCCCAACCTCCCTGGGGGGAAAAGAGCAAGATTATATTTACGATTAATTTGGCAGTCACAAAAAGATTGCAAACAAGAATGTGCAAAATGATTCCAGCTGATGCTGAAATACTGGCAAAGTAATTATTGCATTTATAAAGTTGTTATATTTTAATATTTATGTATCATGTACCATGTTCAGTGATTTACTAAATCTGTGACCCTTATGAACCCCTCGCACAGTTTTGGCAACTTTTTCTCTGATTAGGTGTTTAATTCATCTGTGCAGAGACTCGTTGGAGGCGTTTTTGAAGGCACTCCTGTTTTAAAGGTATATTTGAAATATAATTTCTTTGACAATTACATGTCTTATAATAGTCAAGTGTTGATAAAAACTGCTAATTAAATCATCATACATCAATATTTAAACATTTCTCCTCCTTTTTACATAAATCCCATAAACAACCCCAGAACTGCTCCAAATCAGATTTTTCAGACTATGTAAGAACCTTCTATCCCTTTAAATGCGGGGGTAATTATTTGACTTATTACTTGTTCATTATCAAAAAATATTATTTTCCAAGACAAAGCAGGGGTATCAACACTTGGTGGTGACTAAAACTTGTATAAGACAAAAATGAGCAAGAAAACCAAATGCATTAGTATTCCTCTAAGGTACCAGATACTCCCTCCTGTAAGGCTGGCGGGCCGCCATGCTTCACTCCCCCCACCAGGCTAAGCGTTGTTTGTTTATTTTAAATACCTCGATGAACAACATAAAACGGTCAGTAAAGTTCTCGTCTGGGAGAAAACCTCCGGGTCAAAAAAAGCTAGCGCTAGTGACTACGCGCACATGCTCCCACAAACCACAACACATACCGCCAGGATTACCGGATTTTATGGGGGAACCCTGCTTCCATTAAAAGGTACATTTGTTTTAGCTCACTGGCGTTAAAGTATAAAAGCATCAATTCTGCAGTGTCAGAATTTCAATCTGAAATATTGATATCTGACATGTTTACCGTATTCTACCAGGTTGAAATCTTTCCTCACAGTAGGCTGCAAAATGCTTGTGCTTTTCCCAGTTGCATTACTAAACGAGCATTTCAAAATACCTGGAACATATATTTCTAAACACAAACTGCTAACTCTAAGCTTTAAATTAAAGGCTGTGATTATGGGGGACGGTGCTGCAGGCAGAAAAGGCGTTTACTCACATTGGCTTGGCCGGGATGTCAGAGGGATTGCTGCAGAAGGGTTCCTGGAAAGTGGCTTCCGACATCTCCAGGTCCGTCAGAGTGCTGAGGATCTCCTCCCGACTCGGAGGGGACATGAGTGGCTTGAGAATATGGGCTCCACCTGCAGCCCCCCGCTGGAGCTGGCTTGCCCTCACCTGTGACAGCGAACTGATGGAGTGAGGGGAGCTGCTGGGGGTGGTGGACATAAGTCCATCAATGCTCTCTTGAAGTTCGCTTGATGGCGAGCCCTCCTGATCGACGAACGACACCGAGCTTAAAGACAAAGGTATCACAGGGTCGAAGGCTGAAAAGAGAAACTCTTTTCTCTCACAGTGAAAGTCTTGAAAAGGGCTGAGGATGTGGGATCTACAGAAAGAGAGGTCCCACTCTGTTTGTCTTTCATTCTCAGAATCAAGCGTGGCCAGCTTTGATGAAGGCTCTCCATTCCCTGACCTGTCAAAGAGTTCGGGGCTGGCAGGCCTGGCTTTGCACGTGTCAGCGCCCCGCTTGGCTTGGCCCTCAGGAAGATCTAAGCCCTGCGTCTTAGCAGATGAAGCTTCCTGACAGGCGTCACTGAGGAACTTGACGGGTAAGTTTTTATCAGTCAAAACAAACTGATTGCCACTGTATGGACTGGAGAACTCGGCCTGATGGATAGTGTTTATATCGAAGGTGTAGGCCTGCGGGAGCTCTGGTGACAAGCTGTCCTCTATGAAGTTGCAGCTTTCTAGGCTTGGTGCAGAGGAGAAGAGAAGGTAGTCATCGGACACACTGCCGTCCTGCTTCTCTGCTGTACTTGGCTGAGTACTGCTCGTCCTGCCTCTCTTGTTTCTGGGCTTTTTCTCCTTTGGAGTGGTAGACTTTGGGGCCCGGGGTTTCCGGGGAGCGGTGGAAGGGGTTCTTATGGATTTTGCGTGTTTAGCTGAGGGGCTTAGCAGCGCTGCAGCCTGAGCTATGGCAGCAGCATGGCTGTCTGTCCCAACCACTTGCAGAGGAAGGGACTGACCCTGCTGCCTCTTCTGGAGGAGCTGCTTGAGGACAGCCAGGCCAGAGGTCGCCTCAGAGAGAGGAGGCACCTCCCCGTTTTTAGGAGCTGGGGGGGTAGAACCATTATCTTTCTGGGGGTCTTTAGAGTTTCCCAGCGAGGGCTGAACAGCTGCCAGAGGCTGAGGAGGAGTGCACTCCTCTGGACAGAATTCAGCTTTCACCACAGTGGTCTGACAACCCTGCTGCTTCATCTCAACAGGTGCCAACATGCTTTGGTTCACTTCCATGATTGAGGTCTCAAGGTCCTCAGCCTTGGGTTCAACAGACCGGGCTGAGGCAGGCATTGATACAATGCAAGTTGATGTCCTGCTCTGGCTGGTGTCACCGGTTTCTAATGGCTGCTGAAACGAAGGAACTTCTTGAGAGGAACTCTCTGAAGGAGCGGAGCCGACGTCAGAGAATAACAGCTGGGAGTCTTCTTTGCATAAATCATCCCTTTTAGGTTTGTCGGTTTTCTTTTTGCGGGACCTTCTGGGTTCTGGAGATGTTGCAGGACTATTAGTAACATCTTTAGCTTTCTTTCTCTGCCTTGGAGCAGCAGCATTATTTTTTCTTGATTTCTCCTTTTCAGGCTCTTGTGCCTCTGAGAGCTTAGCAGCAGACTTGCTTACGTTTCTTCTGGAGTCTGTGGACGTCTTAGGTTTGGCTGTCCGTCTTTTACTTTGGGCTCTTTTAGTCACTGACTTTGCACGAGGCTTTTGAATAGCAGAACTGAGACAAGGGTCACTGAGTGGATCCATCAGCTGCTCTGAACTGTTGAGAAAAGGTTCACTTGGGGACCAGCACCGTGGGGGTGTTGAATCTGCGGGGCTAGGGGACCTTTCAGAAAGATAACCCAATTCTACCATGACATCAGCATACTCTTTCTCAAGGTCGTCTGCCAGCTCGCAGTAAGATGGCTGAGGTGGAGGCAGAGAGGGCAGGACTGGGCGTCTCTGACGGACCGCACTCCTTTTCGTCCTTTCACCTCGTTTGATTTGAGGCCTTTTGGGAGAGCTGCTGATCATTTTCTTACTTGTACTGTTGACCTTGGCTTTTCGTTTGGGCGACTTCTTGGCTTTGGAATCTTTGAGGGGAAACCTGACAGCAGTGGACTCTGGCACCTTAGGCCAGAAATTCTTGAGAGGGGCCAGTTTATTGTAATGCTCCATTTTATCTGGAGTCAACACCACCAGCTGCTCCTCCACATTCACTTTGGACATCTTCACCAACATGTTTTTCTGTCCTTTGAACCTGTTGATTATTATGTACTTGATAATTACAGGAGGTTCTCTTTTGCGTCTTTTCTGGTATTTGGTCTCCTGCCACCTTGAAACCTTGCTAGCATTTTTAGTACGAGTGGAAGTTTGATGGTCTTCATTATCACCATCAAAATTCATTTTCCGTTTGGCCCTCAGTGTATATTTACTTCCCGGCAGTGCTGATGTTTTAGTACAGCTAACTTTAGCAGATAACTGTGGATCAAGGCTCAGACTATCCTCTGCTGCGGCTTTGGTTTCTTCACAAACAGAGGAAGCAATGGTGGACTTGGAGACAGCAGCCTCTGAGACTGGTTCTATCTGTTCATTGACAGTCTTATCCTCACTATTCAACTCTCGGTTTATGACAGGCTCACCTTCGTTATTTGGCTCGTCTTCATTTAACTCAGGCTGTGATTTTGGTTGATCATTGGAAACGGGCCCCTCTGTGTTTGTCTGGTTAACAGCAGGTATTACTAAAGGAAGGTCAGTGCTGACTGGACTGTCAGAGGTCGGACTTTGAGCTACTGCTGCTTTGTTCCTGTGTCCTGCTATTCCTAATCTCTTTTTAGGAGGTTTTAGCTTTATCTTGCAAGGCGGGGACAGTTCTGGCGTATTGCAGGCCTCAGCCGGCTTTTTATTTCCCGTTTTCTTTCTGTTGAGACAGTTGGAGAGAATAACACTGGGGAAGAACTTGTAATGTGCTTCCTGCTGTGCCACAATAGTCCTCTCAGTTTTATTTTCCTGGTAGTCTTCATATCTGATTTTGAGTTCCCCAACATCTCCTTCCTCACTTTCCTGGGCCATTTCTTCCTCTCTGTGATCGATGAACTCGCCGTCCTTCATGAGAGATGGGGTTGAGGTGATGCTCGCCAGGGTCGGGCTTTTTCTCTCCTTCGTGCTCAATTCCAGCTCTGTCTTAGCAGAACAGGTTCTGAGGTCTGAGTAACAAAGGGAGATGGTGCTGTGGTTCTGAAAAATGGACAAACGGTTAGCTTCTACAGTCTCTTGGCTGCTGTACCTTTTCCTGTTTTTTGACACCTTTCTACTACCAAAAGGGAAACCTTCGAGATCCGCCTTATCCACAGGTTTGGAGCTTTTCTTGTTATATGCGTACATGGGTCGGATGTCCTCTTTGTCTATGCAAATAGGAGACACCTCAGAGGGATTGGCTATTTTGCAAGAAATTGGGTGTTTTACTGGCAAGATGTACGGGATTTCTTTATTGACCCTGAACCCTGCTGAACATTCACTCGTGGCGTCCTGGCTTCTTTTTAACTGAAAGGGGTTTTCATGTTGTTCCTCCATGTCCAGCACGTGAACTGGCCTGTGCTCAGGATGCTTGCACAGCAGGATCTTAGCCGACGAAGGCGGCTCCAGGTGAACGGTCTCTCCTGTGCAAGGATTTGTTTTCCCCAACAACTTTTCTGTAACTGTAAGCGAGGACTGAGACATGGAGCCCGTGTCTGTTAAGGAAGAATCTAGGAATACAGAAGAAAAAGGTATTTAAGATGATATGGAAGATCTAACATAAAAATTACGAGAATAAAAGTAGGTCAGTAAAGCCGAGATGATGAATGAATCTACAGCTACTGTAAGATGGGAATCGGAATGTAATTAAATATACTAATTAGCACAAAGGCATCTGCCTTTGTATATATATACCACCTTGCAACTACAACAGCTTCAACTCTTCTGGGAAGGCTTTCCACAGGGTTTAAGAGTGTATTTATGGAAATGTTTGACCATTCATTAAGAAGTGCACTTGTAAGGTCAGACACTTATGTAGGCCTGGCTCAAAGTGTCCAATCTGATTCATTTCAAAGTTGTTCTATTGTAGACTTTCTCAAACGGTGAGCACCGAGCCTAAAGAGGGTCATAGGCTTTTGTCTGGGATAAAAATGTAAAGAAATTTTTTAAATATCTATTCACACTCCCTGTAGTAGGTGGCAATGATGTCCCACAATGCGCGTTGAGACCTATAATTTCACTCCACAGAAGACGATGCATATCAGTTAATTCTTCATGTATTATCAAGTAATGTGATGTAACACTTTCCATAGAAAAACAGGATGATTATTAGATGACTGCTTTAGACTCAACATCAAAATCTCTATGTAGCCAATCAACAAAGACAGTAAGCTGGTGGGACTATAAAGTAACTACTGGGCTGGGCGAGAAATCAATTTAATCGATTAATTTGAATTTACAATTTTTTTTTTAATTTAATTTTTGGATAATCTGGATTTTATTTTGCCAATGCACTCATTGCGCTCCCATGAAGAGAATAGCATGCAGTGCTGAATATATGTTTAGGAAAATCTAATCAAAATATAGTTTTTTACTACAATATGAGGCATGTAATTTATTAATTTACTTATTTTTTAAGTTGGTTTGAAGTTACACAAGTGAAGTGAGGTCTGTTCATAGCTCATTGTGTTATACCAACAGCAGCAAACATTTGGTTATATTTTCATTGACAGGGCAGCCATCTAGTTTTACAAGCATGTTTCACATTCATGTTAACTCCCAGACAAAATGCCTGGAATAAAAGCAAGTTTTTTAAAATAATTTCTTTAATTGCTTTTGTAAAACGAAAAGAAGGAGATTTTATATTTAAGCCATGTCAGCCAGCCCTAGTGACTACTAACTGAAATTAATGGAGGTAACCTGTCTCGGTTCTGGTGAGCGGGTTTCCTTCCCTTGCAATTCAAGCAGTGAAAACCTTTAACCATTCAGCACCATCTATTTCTGAGGGGTCTTCTTAGCCCCCTCAGAAATAGATGAGGGGGCTAAGAAGTGTTTTGTCCTCTTCTTAAGACAAAACACAAACAGATTGGACATTGAACCTGACACCAGAACTGCATTTTCTCCTCCTAACTTCAGATTGTCACCTTTCAGTGGAACCAAGTAGGTCAGCCAAACTCTTGAAGAAAGCCCTACACCATAATCCACTCCACCAAACTTCACACCCAGCACAATGCAGTTAGGCAATGGCGGTTCTTCTGGCAACTGCAAAACCCAGACTCAGCAGTGGCTTGTCAGCCACTCACAAAAAGCCTGTTTCCACAGCCCCAGAGGCGACATGGTTTACACCACTGCATCGAACATTTTGTAATCCACCTGCTGGATGTTGGGCTCAAATGCCGCTACCACCAATGCAAACAAATTAAATGAAACCTTTCTATAAGGGGGCTTTTCCAACAAACCGGTTCCAGTGCTGAGCTAGTGCTAGAGATTATTAAGCACCAGTTCTTTGTGTTTCCACCTCCCAGTTTTAGCCCTAGCCCGGTAAAACTGGAGCTATCCAGTACCAGTTCCCAGCTGGGACAGAGGAAACAACCGCTTTTATCAGCGGATAAGGGTGTGCTAATGGGGAACAACAGCTATCAAAGAGCCATGGTTGAAATTTAGTTAGCTTTGGTTATGAATGGTATAATTTAACACAAAAAAGTAAAAACACTGTGCCTTAACAAAAATAAAATGTTGGATCAGCATCAGAATAACTCAATCTGTTTTTATCTTCCCGCAATTGTCTTTAAAATCCCCCATCACAGAGTTTAACTAGGATAATGCTCAGTTTACAACTGATCATTCTGCACTAAATCTATAAACCTGATTTCCAAATCAGTCCTTTACCACTGTAGTCTTAAACTTTCAAGGTGGTGTTAATAAATCTTGCTCTAAAAGCTGTTTAACTGCTATTACACGTCTGCTAGTGCAGATGGGAGATCAGCTGATCGAGATTATGACGCATTCAGCAGCACTGCTGGTTGTTTAAGGTGCTTATATTACAGTATGCATTTGCAAAGATACAGGTATAAATCTTATTATTTGAGTGGTTAAACTCTCTCCATGCATTACGATCCTTCACAAAACAGTATCAGAGGGAGGATCAACCATTCGCTGGATGGAACGGTTTATAATAACATAATGATGGGAAACGATGGGCATAAGATCTGCCTCTAGTACCAGACCTGGTTAATGACTGAAACCTGTTAGGTGGCAAAGCTATGTTCTTGAGCTAATCTGAAAGCCACATGATGTCTGGAGGTCTGTAACTGTTGACTACAGAAAGTTGGTGATCTCTGCGCACTCTGTGCCTCAGTATGCATTTTGCATGGCCTGACACTTTGTGGTCTAGTTGCTTTCATGACCTTTTCCCCTCCACTTTATTATA
Source organism: Fundulus heteroclitus (assembly GCF_011125445.2). Lineage (NCBI taxonomy): Eukaryota > Metazoa > Chordata > Actinopteri > Cyprinodontiformes > Fundulidae > Fundulus > Fundulus heteroclitus. The sequence continues at coordinate 27,876,587 of NC_046375.1, forward strand.
AAACCTCTAACATTAATGTTAGTAGTGAAGAAATGTAAAAACTAGACATAATGCACCTGTCACAGTGCCGTGTTTTGAATTCCCCACCTGAGAAAGTCCAATTATTTGACAAATGTCTGCAGAAGCAGTCTGCATGCATAGGTGCTGGATTGTAGATGCCTTTGGACGTGGAAGTGATTGGAACACCTAAGCCTGATGATTTGAATGGATGAACAAATACTTCTGGCACTACAGAAAGTCTCTGTGGTGAGGGTATTGAGCTGTAGATGTCTCACCGCTGCTTTCATCTGCTGCCCCGTCCAGCTGTGGGATGGATAGCTTGGCAAACAGGGAGTGATTCCCAGTCCACTCCATGTCTTCGTCAGAGGACTCCTGCTGCTCATCACTGAAGCCGTCCTCTGCCTCCCTAACTCCAGGCCTGTGGAAGCAGCAACAAAAAACAAAGAGATCCACTTCATACAAATAGAAATGCAGTCAATTCAATTATTTAAACAGATTTCAATATTATTATATTATTTATTCTAAACCATAACTTGGAATAAACACATTTCCATTTCTGCCAAAGAAAACCCAGCCGATTGCATGAATTCACTGAATTTGGAGCAATCACAGTTGATTGCATCAAGCCCTTAACTTCGCAGCATTCCCTCATACTGAGCATGCATGTAGCGACAGTGGAAAAGAAAACTTCAGCAGAACCAGCCTCAGTGTAAGATGCTATCTGCAGCGACCAACAGGGAGTTTGATTGTATCAAACTAAGATAACATAAAAAAGCATCACAATATTTCTCTTTGGTCCCTGACATGGATATTTTCTCTCTCAGTTACAGAGAAAAACAACTTGCCTGGACGGGTTTGTTCTCCCATTGTGTTCGCTGTCCCACCGCTGTGACATTATCAGACTGAGCTCCGCCTCTTCCTTCTCTAGCTCTGGCCCGGCTTCCTCTTCATCACTGTTACAGTGGTAGGCTGTTGCACCAGGGAGTGAATAAGACTGAGAGCTCTGCCTTAGTGGAGTCCTGTGGAAACCATCGTCTTCCAGGCCTGCCAGCAAGTCAATGAGGGCGTGATCTTGACTGCTTTCTACAGAGACGAGAAGACAATTCTTCAGACAGAAATGTATTGAACAACATTTAGTTGGGCAGTGTGCTCCCAGACCACATTGAACAAAATTGATGACAATTACGACAAAATCTCCTAATCAGTTAACTCCATGGCTCTTTAAGCATGTTTTGTAGACAAACATGCAGAGAAAGAAGGATGTGCTTAATGTTTAAAAGTGACCTGCATCACAGAGCAGTTCTACATCAATTATCCTTCTTCCTTTTTCTAACACTTACTGATAGCTTAAAATAAACAGTGTAATTAGTGGATTTAATTCTTTCGTGTTTAGCTCCTGTGTTTCAGAAGCATCCAGGGTATGTGTCGGCTGTTTTATACCAGGATTCCCAGCTGAATAACTGATGAGTATTAATACACAGAATTGTACGTGGTATAAACATAAAAAAAATTTATTTTGAAAAAGGCGATATAAAGCAGCCGGAAACAAAACAAACCTTTGATTCATCCTTTTAACAGCGTCTGAAAAGTTCTCTGTTGCTGATTACACATCGACTCAGTGTATTTTTACTTCCATCAAGTATGGGTAAGTACATTGGCTACCAAAAACGTTTTTGTATTTATATACAAAGCCTATATATATTAAATTTCAAATCAGCAGTGGTGGAGAAAGTACTCATACAATGTAGTTAAGTAAAAGTACAAATACACAGACAAAAATTTACTCAAGTAAAAGTCAAAGTACCACATTATTATTTTACTTAAGTAAAAGTAAGAAAGTACAAGCTTTTAAAACTACTTAAGTATTAAAAGTAAAAGTACTTGCCAAGCATAATACCTAACGGCTTATATAATGTCATTAAGTGTACCTATCTTATTTAGTTTTAACTGTAACTGTTACATGGAGATTATTTTAATGGCGCTAACATTTATTTAATAACCAGGACGTGAAGGAGTTTAGCGTCAACTTATATGTAACATTCATGGCGGGAGACGTGATCATGACCGCAGTTATCACTGTTACTTGCAAGTTCATGCTAGCTTATAACAATATACAGTAATCGTATTTATTTACTGCAGTCGAGTTCATCAAAAAACTTGCTAAGATTACATAAAACTTCACTAACACAAATTAATTTAACATCGATAGCATTTAGCAACTTAACTTACCTCAATATGTTTTTTCAAATTTGATGGTGAATTTTTGAAAGATAGAATTTCATGCTTTTGGGGAAGGCAAAGGCGGCATTGGAATCTCCAGGAAGCGTTTTTTGACCCAGTTATTTCAAAGAAATCTTTTAAATAAGGCCATGGGTGGGGCAGGTCTTCTGGAGGATGACTATCCTTGGACTCCATTCTGGGAGTTAATGATTCTGCAGGTCCTGCGTACTGTGCTGCTCTTCTTGAGGGAGGGCCTAATGGTTATTTCCCGCTTTGGATTGGTTCAGCGGACTGATTCTGCTCTCGCCATTGGATACTTTCAAACTAACGAACAAATCAAAAAACCGAAATGCATCTTGGATGTAACGAGTAACGAAACGCTGTATAGAAATGTAGTGAAGTAGAAAGTACAGATACTTACTGTTAAATGTAGTGGAGTAAAAGTAGAAAGTATCCATTATTAAATCTACTTAAGTAAAGTACAGATACACGGAAATTGTACTTAAGTACTTAAGTACAGTAACGAAGTACTTGTACTTCGTTACTTCCCACCACTGCAAATCAGCTTCCTTGTTGAGTAAAAAACCAGTAGTTTGCATCCAATATTTAAATAATATGGTCAACTTTATTGGGAATATTTTACAAAGATGTTTTAATTTGTAGTTACCGACCTCTTGTTACCCTAATTTACTTTGACAAAACAGATTGTGTTAGCGTTCTTTTTCCTGTTTGAAACGATTGCAGTTGTGGAGCTTCACCTGGCTGCAGTCCAACGGACCGGAACGGAGCAGAAAATAGACTTGCTCCATATTTTAACGGTGACCGACGGAGAGTGTGTCCACTGACGGTGACGTTCAGAGCAGTCTCTGAGAATGTGGAACTGTTCTCATTAATTAAAATAACAACGTAGTTGCTCCGTCAGACGAACGTGCACGTACGCGAACGCAGCGGTCATGGAGGATGTGGAATTTGGGGGTAAGCACCCATGGATAAAGAGTGTAAGCTGCATAACTCCTGCAGGCTGTTTCGGATAAGAACAGCAGTCTGAGATAAAAAGGCTAGTTCATCACTTTGGACTAGATCCTGGATGCCAGGACAAGATCAGTGCTTGCGTTGTGCAGAAAAACAAAGCATCAATCTTGTCTTAATTTGTTATTGCACCATTATATTCAATGAGTATTTTTTTCAGCATTTTACAGCCACAATTGTTAATGTTTTTATTGGACAGACCCACACAAAGTAACACATCAGAAGAGCAAGGAGAACAACACAAGGCCTTAAATCTGTTTACAAATGAAAATCTGACAAGTGTGCTGAGCTTCAGAGATCAGCCTCCCTAAGTTAAGACTTTGTAGAACCACCTTTCTCTGCAAGCACAGCTCAAGGCTTAAAGGGGTACGTTTTACAATTTTGGCACATTTAGAAACTTTTTTTTCCCTCATCCTTCTTTACAAAATGGCTCTGGGTTGGATTTATGTCTGGACTGTGGTTGGGCCATTCTAACGCATGAAACAGCTTTGATCTAAACCATTTCATTAAAATGCTGGCTGTATGTTTATGGTCATCTAACAAGTTTCCTTCCAGGATTACCCCGGAATCCCATCAACACAGCTTCCCCTTTCTATGCTGATAAAAAGCATCCCAGCAAAATTCTGCAGTGATGGTGTGTTAAGGTTGATGTCCAGTGTTCGTTTCTCTATACCATATTTTTCTATTTAACGATTATGGATTGAATCAATGTTGTTCTGTTACATATTCAAACCTCAGGATGTTGCTTCTTTTAAAGTGTCATAAGAGAGCTGTTGTTGCTAATTGGCGCTTTATAAATTAAATGAATTACATCTAATGAATCGGTCTGCTGTATTCCTCAGTCTTCATGATGCTTTCTCTTCACTTACACTCTAATAAACTGAGAACTTCACAGAACAGCTGGACTACTATCAAGATTTTAGAAAATCCTGTATCAGTTTACTTGCACTTCACAATTATGCGCTGCCTTTTCTTAGTCTGCCACATAACATCCTAATAAAACACATGGCAGTTTTTGGTTATCATGTGATATAATAAAAGTTCACATGGTATGAAAGCCTTTGCAGGGCCTGGCATGTATATTGTTGCAGCTCAAATTAAAAACAGAAATGTGCACCTGGGTTTTCCAAGATAACATAGATGCCAGGTTTTATAGATATCTTTGAACTCTCTTAAGCAGAATAGAAAGTTTCATTTGGATGTGTTTATGAAAGAGAATTTAGGGATAAAGTCTAACTCCTAAACACAACAGTGGGATTCTTGTAAGCCTCTTTTTTTATAATTTCATCTTTTCACTTCAAGATAAAGATCAAAGAAAAAGATGCCCAGCCATATATTATAATAGCAATGCATGGAAGGATATTGGATTCTGCCTTCTTCTAAAAAGGTCAGGTATCTAAATCACCATTTAAAAATGCTTAGAGAGAGAAATCAAAAAATGTTTAGACACAGTAAGCTGTGGAGTATTCAGCCTAAACTTCACTCACACATCAAAGGCTGCCTTCCATACAAGCAGAATGGAGTTAAAGGGATATTTAACCAAAGTGGTGGTGTGTTAGTCCCCGAGCAATGCCAACAGACATGCGGGTTTCACGCTCAAGCACCATGAGCTTGTAACTGCATCACAGCACAAGTCCTAAAGCCTGCACAGATCATTTAAACTAGAAGGCATCTATAAACAGCAGTTTGAAGTTCAAATGATAAAAGCAGTAGGCGTTGACAAAAACTCAGCTTGCAAGTTTCTAGTAATGGGATAGATACTGTACCGAAGAGGGGTGAATGGTTGGAGGTCTGCGAAAGTGGGAGAAAAGTCTGACTGTTTTCCAGAAGGCTTAAGATGGCCTCTTCATCAACAACAGCCTCCTCTGGGACTTTTCCACTGCTCCTCAATGAGCCTGTACAGGAACAGATAGAAAAATACTGTAAGCTAGATCAGAATAAATGAACCAACTAAAATGACTTAAGACGGTTAGATGGAGGCGTCATCAGTCAGAGACAAAGTCATCTCTAAAGCGCGGTGTTCATTACAGGTGGATGATCTGGACATGCCGTGATTCATCTTTCCAACAGGAAGCTTCATCTTGTGTGAAGCCTAAAGTCTCAAATGCATTTCAGTAATTCATGGCGCTGCACTTTGCTCTGTGATGTCTTTTTCCCCACTCACCAGGCTGTGAGTCCCTGTGCACCTCCACAGCGTTAGCAGCAGTGCATGGCAGCTCGTCGGGGGTCAGGTGGTCAGAATGCAGCGTGAGTTCAGCCAAAATACTATCCTGTTCATCATCCGCACTCACATCTTGTGTCCTGAACAAAGAAACAAAGAAACAGCACTTTACTCAGATCAGAGCACAAGATGTCAATACACAAACTTCCTCTCTAGAGATGCAGCTATCAAGCCTTCTTTCTGTTGCAGACCATGATGGCTGCAGGCAGGAAGGATCTGTCTGACAGTAGATCTGGAGAAGAATCTTGTGTTAAATCATCTCCAGAGGTTCCAGAAGGGTCCCCAGAAGAATCATTTTATCAAGCTTCTTTCAGTCCATTGCTCTGATGCTGTTATCCCAACAGACGATAGCAGAGGAGATCAGACTCTGCACAACAGACTTCTAGACGATCTGCAGCATCTTGCTGCAAACCCTGAAGGACCTGAACTTCCTCAGGAAGTAGACTGATCTGTCCCTTCTTGCAGACAGCTTCACAGTTGTGTCTCCAGTCCAGTCAGTTTAGTCTGTATGACGGAGCTCTGGACTTTAACTCAAAGTTTGAGTCTAGCCACCTGATCAACAAAGCTCATTTTGCATGCTACCTCATGACCATAGATGGGGGTTCAAATGTAGACGGAGCGGTAAATCGGTAAAGTTTGACCATTAAGAGAACACAAATAAAACTCAGAACACATTTGATCTCTGTTGCATCACACCTCCAAAGTGGACCAATGTTTACATCCTGACAGAAATCTGAGACCTCTGTTTCTGGCCTACCATTGTCATGTTTTATCATCTGTCTTAATCAGGGGAACTGATCTAAGGAGGGCTGCACAGCAAAGAGTTTCTGCTGCTATGTGTGTGTGCATATGAGTGAGCGACGCTACGTTGTTTGAGTAGCCATGTAGAGCAGGGGAATTATGAATGGAAACCAGGCAAGCAGCCAACTGGGCTTTGTATCCAGATTACTCTTGGCTACAAGCTGCCTATTGTACTCCTTTACCCACGCTGCTCCTCTGCACTGTCGAACAACTCACCACTTAGAGACTCTGAAACATTGAAATGTAGACAAGGCAAGCTGCTGTCACTCAGATGTCGAACACACTGTACATGTATAAACTTAGAATGAAAAATACAATTGCTTTTTCATCTGCTATTACTGTTTGGAGGCAAGTTTTTAAAGCTGCTCACGTCTGATGACTAAAACCTTATGCCCAACCTATAACCTATAGGTTTAAATCCCACACTAAGTGGTGGAGGCTCAGTCCATTGTGCCGCTCCCCTGGCTACAGAAATAAATGGACAGGGTTTGAGGGACAAATTCTTAGTTTAAATAATGTCCTGATGAAATCCGTTGAAAACACTTGACGAGTGCTGCGTGGACAGACAGATAAAGCTGCGTAAACACTGCCAGAGCCCACAGCTGCACAGAAGAGAGGTTTACATGCCCGTTGATTCAGGCACAGACAAAGGCTGCAATAAGACAAATTAAAATAAATATTTTATACAACTTACCTGAAAGGAGCTCACTACGACTTGAATGTACAGAACTAGGCACACTGGCTGATGAATAATGGTTGTCATTCATAGCATTCGATTCGATATCTCACTGAGGGATATGCCTACTTGCGGATTCCGATGGCGATGCTTGCATCACCTACCAATAAGTAGCTGGTACCACGACGCAGCATCATTTCAAAACCTCTTCTCGCTTAGAGCCATTTCTCTACAGGCAGGCTAGCTTAACTATCCACTAGAGAAAATATTTCAAGCTAACTTTCAGTCAACTGGTGCTTGCTGTTGTCGCTTTGGTCTTCACCATAGTCTGAAGCGCCTATCGCCAATTCATGTATTAGCACACCAGCCAATACAGTCTTCGTTTGGAGCTTACACACCTGTTAGCTTGGTTTTCTAGCTGTCCCATTCAGCTGCCTGCACATGAGGGGTTTTTGAAGTACTGGGTAGCCGTGCACAGACTACACTCTGCGCGTCATGTCACACGTAGAGTGATGGTCATGGCAGAGTGCATTATGGCACTGCGCCAGTAGCTCTGCCCTGATTTTCTAGTGCAGGAAGTGCCTTTAGTTGCACACTCTAGCATGCATACTGATCATATGGGTCACCAGGCATCTCCTATCGCTCAAAGCCACCTATGTACCGGGAGCTCTGAACCGCAGAGCTCAGATATGCATGTCCAGGGGCACATGATTATATGCAGATTGGACATCCAACCATAGTGAAATAACTCTGATTCCGCTTTGGTTGGATGACATGTCTCAGGTTGGGCGGACAGTGTTTCACCCACAACCAGTGCAGTTAAGGGATACCTGGCTGCTTTCTCAGCATGCCATGTGGGCTTTGAGGAAAAACAGCTAGCCAACACCCTTTTGTAGCCCGTTTCGTGAAGGGGGAAGGCAAGCTTCTGCCAGTTTCCAGGTCCCTGGCTCCACCATGGATCTGCCGGTTGTGTTGGAGGGACTCTCCAGCTCCCCATTTCAGCCTTTGGAGGAAGTCGACCTCAAACATCTGTCCTTCAAGACAGTGCTGTTGTTGGCTTTGGCATCTACCAATTGTGTTAGCGGTGTCCATGCTCTCTGAGTGAGCCGCTCCAGCACCAAGTTTGGCCCTGGGGATGTCCGGGTCTCACTGCAGCCCAACCCAGCATTTGGGCCTAAGGTGGTGTGCTCATTTTCTCCAATTACTCTCACACACCCTTTCTCCACCACACCTTTTCCACTAGAAGAACAGTGGCTAAACAAGCTCTGTCTAGGTGCTGGGGGTCGCTAGTAATTAGCGGTCTGGCAATTTAGGAGTCTCCATATCCCATAGTAAGACATCGAAACAAATGCTATGAATGACACTTTTAGGTCACATGCGAAACCCTGGTTCTCAGAGTGAGATGTCTCACCAGACAGCCCTTCTTGCTGGGGGTAAAGCGAGAAGAGCCACTTATTTCGAATGATGCTGCGTCGAGACGCAAGCTACTTATAGGCGACGCAATAACCTAGCCAATCAATGAGTGATCATTTGTATTTTATGATTGTGTACAGCGCTTTGGTCCTATTGGTGTTTAAAGTGCTTTATAAATAAAATTGGTATGGTAATCAGGATTGGTGTAATGAGACAATTGCTTCTGAAGAATCTTCAAGGGGGAAAAATCTTCATAGTAACACATCTCACTCATGCTACTCTGAGAATTAGCCTGAAGTTTTCAGACATGGTAAACAATGACTATCATGGTAGAAAATCTAGTAATGCACCGAGACAGAAGATGGCAATCAGAATGAGATAAATTTTAGCTAATCTCTTTCCACTAAGTGAACGCACCACATATAGGTACTACCAGGTCAAAATGAACACTGTTACTAAAGGGACAACTCAAGTTGATTACACTGGGCAACCACATCACTCCCTGTGGGGCTTATGCATGCATATAGTCTTTAACAGCTAATGGACTTATTTTTAGGTTAAAGAATTGGACAGCAGACTACAATACTGTGGAATAAATTTAGTTACAGAATTGTGCAATTTGCATGGATGTCTAAACAGAGTGTGCTAATCAACATTTGCAAGTAGGAGGCAGTATAAATGATTTGATGTACATCAGATCAGAAACCTGCGTAACCAGTAGTGTGTTTGTTAAATGTAACATATTATAAACTGGGCTGATTGTTGATTTTCTGCAGGGGATGATACCCCTTACAGCTTCATAAAAAATATATTTTAAAAATAAGTATTTTAAGTTTTTGTTAACAAAGCCTCTACACAAGAGCGAGAGATTTAGGCTAACAAAGATTTTACTGCCGTCTGATTGTTATTCAGAGACTTTGTTATGAGGAAAAGGCTCCAGAGAGTCGGCGCGCATGTACCACAGTCAGTCTGTTAATTAGTCTGTTAGTTAATGACTTTAGCGGCAACCAGGGAGAGAACCTGGCAGGCGTCTAGAGATCACTGCAGTGATTAACACATTTCACCACAAAGCCACACCCCTTTTCCTTCCATCCCAGGTTTGGAGAAAAGTATGTTAAATGACATGCAACAATTGTAAATTATTTTTCTATGTCAGACAATTAAATTTGGAAAATATCAAATAAGTTAAGGGAAAAAACTGCAATGGCTTCAATGGTCAACTAAAAATACACTATTAACTCACTTTTTTCCTAGTGAAAATCTTGACGACAGGCAGAAGGCAGACAAGCATAGAGGATCATCTCTTGGGAGACGAGCCGCTATGAGTTTCTCACGGTGTGACAACCATGAGTAACGTTACCACACTATCATCATGTATTGGCAAAAGCTATAAAATATATGACATGATCTAATTGCTTTTATTTATATTAGGGAAAATTTATTAAAATTATTCCTACTGCTGCACACAACATATAAATTCATAATTATAGTTGCAACTTCATCTACAACATTTATTATTTTGATGGACGCAAGACTTAAATTACATCTGTAAAACCTCACTTAATGTAGAAGCAGTTTTTGAGTGAATATTTTCTCTTTTGCAGTTTTGGTCTTTATGAAGTAGCAAGTGTAACAAGGTGGAATCGGTGGGTTGATTAGTGTTACTATAAGCTCAGGTACCAAGCCTGCATGCCACTGCTTACCAGACTAGTAGCGTTACCTAATCAAGTGATACTTCTTTAGTTTACAAGTCATGAATGCCGTCTTTTCGGAGATGGAAAATATTTACAAAAAGCTCAATTTGTCTTTCGAGCAAGAATGGGAAAATATAGGGCTCTGCCGTCATCCAGCTGACCAACAGTGCACAGCAATGGAGAGGGGAGGAGCTGCACTGCACTAGTCTATTCTTCACAAAGCTTGTGAAATCCCTCTGGTGCTTTCCTGGATCTATCTACATACTGATAACTGGCCTTTAAAATTAGGGGAGTTTTGACAAACTTGTCAAATGATCAAAATGGCTAAAACCTTAAACTATTCAAGCTACCAGCCAGAGGAGAAAACCGAAAGGCAGCAGCAGCAAGGCACACCAGAGAGAGGAAATGTAACTGTCTGTGTGAACATTATCAGCATGAGCGACTCAGTGAGCGAGGGGTCCCTGTTCCACATCCTAACTTAAGCCCATATTCAGATGGAAAGCCCACCCGACAGACTCTCCCTCCCCCTTCTGCTCCTATTAGATATCACAGGTCAGTGAATGGAAGCCATCTGGATCTGATAAAGCAGCATGTGCGGATGTTGGGCCAACTGTACTTTAATTTATAACAGGAAATACTTTGAGGCTGTACATTGTAGGGGAAGGAGGAGCTTGTAGGTGACCTCAGCAAGTTCATTTCACCCCCATTTTCTGCAACATCTGCTCTGACTTCACTTTCTCTAGCTTTCTTTTCCAGTTTCAGCCAGCCTCTGATCTCCACCCTTCCGTCTCTGCACAGAGAGGAAAGCTGGCACTACCGAGGGGAAGAAAATGAGGACATGCAACCGCTTTATTATAGTAGAAAAGACACAAGAAAGATTTGTTTTGATGTTTTGAGGGAAGTTGTTCTTTAAGATCAGGACCATCTTGTCCTCATTCCAGTTATAATTAAATCCAACCTCTTTACCCATCCGCTACAGATTTCCTCGGTAAAGTGGAACAAAGATCAAACCATCTATTTAGACAAAAAGACACAGTAAAGGACTGAGTAGAGAAACTTACACATCAAACTTGTTCTCCCTCAGAATCTCCTTCAGTCTCTTCATGAAGGTTTTCTCGCTGTCCGTTGAAGTGACTGAGCCACGATCTGGAACAGAGACAGAGGAGTTTTTCGGGGATCCCATTTCTTTGCTGAAATTAAATCCTTTTCCTCTGTAATGTTAAACCAAAGTGTGCAAATATATTTAAACTGCCTGTAGGCGTTAAAGACAATTATGAAGCTCAGCAGTAATTCTGTGTAGCAGAACCAAGACATTAGTTTCTGTTCACGCTACAACTTGTGGTAAGAACTGGTCATTAGCATTTCTTCTCTTTCCATCACAGCAACAAAACGGCCTGTGGTTTATTTATCACCCTGTTTCCATAGCAGAGGAGGGGTAGTTGAGTCTACCACGCTTTTTATTTACGGTTACAGGCCAAGGCTGCTGACACCCAGCTCACGGAGGAATTAAAAAAAATCTCCACAGAAGCCTTTCAGGTATGACAGGGATAATAATTCATGTAAGTATATCCCCACAGAACTTTACCTAAAACACATGTAGGTTTATAATTTATTTCTAACGGACCATGTAAGGTTGCCACAAAGTCTTTGGTACATGTGCACCATGTTTCTGCTGAGGATGTGCAAAATGACAGGTTTATTCTAAAGTGGCTGACAAATGCTAGCTATCTTTGTCTTTCATTGAATGTGCCAAAATCCTTTTAAATCTCTTTCTTTCTATATTACATTGATCACGTTTTCTGATTATTTAGGTCTGAAATTTAAACCTGATTCCATATTAAGGCTGCAAAAATTAATTGTGCAGCCTTTACTTTGCCATAATTAATAAAAATAATATATATGTAGAGAAAGAACATCTAAAGCTAAGCCTGCATCATCACCAATTGACCAATTTTAGAAGCACTAACTTGAAATACTGATTAATGTGAAATCTTAGTGGCTCACATTGTTATGAAGGCCCTAATCTTCTTTAGCACGTTGGTTTTTGGTAAGCCTTACTTCTGCACAGTTCTCCTAAGGTCCCCGCCAGTATTTCAATCAGGCTGGGGTCTAGAGTTTGACTGGGCCATTGCAATTGCTTGACATTTTTCTCTTTCTTTTTAGCAATAATGCTGCTGATTTGATGCTATATTGTGACACGATTCTGTTGTTGGTGACCCAGTTTTGGTCAAACTTCACCCGACAGCCTCACTTTGGACTCTTGAACACTTTGTCTAGAGGAGTCTGTGGTAGAGTCATGGTGACTGCAGGGCAGAGTCCTGCACCAGGTTAGGTACCTGTATAAAACGTTCAGCTACAGGTAGAAAATAAAATAGAAACTATATTATTATATTATTATTTCACGGGTACGGTCACAGGTATATATAAACAAAATGCGAGTGAGTAACATAAAAAGTTACAGCATGAATGAAACTTATTTATAACAATATCATCCCTCTGGGATTAATAAAGTATATCTGATTCTGATATATTATATAGAATTTGCAGCTTGTAAAAAATGTCTAAAACGTTTAGCTTTTGTGGCAGAAAAAAAAGGCCCCGTATTTGGCTTGTTTACATATGGTCATCTGTGAGAGCAGTGGGCGCTGGATGTGAGCAGCAGGTAATGTTCTTTACCGCCTCTGTTAAGACAACATTAAAGCAGGTAGTTGTAACTAAGCACAAAATGAAAATTAACGTCTGTGTGTATACATTGTGATCACGGAACAGGCCCAGGTTTTAAATGAGGAGAACTGCGGGTAGCGGGTCGGGTCTTGGTTCTGAGTTCTACGGGTGCGGGCGGATACGGATTTGAAAAATTGGACCCGTGCAGGACTCTGCTGCAGTGTGCCCACGTCCTGTGGCTGTAAAGCGAGCCCACATCATCACCCCTCCAGCCAGACTGACTTACACCGTATCAGTCTGGTAAGGAACTGACCCGATTTCAAAGACGGGACTAACGGGGTCAGCGTCAACAGATTAGAACCAATCGGATAACTACGGATGTGACGCAAACAAACCCCCAAGCAATGCGCTCTGTTTTTTTGTTTTTTTTTAAAAAAACATGTCATGCCATCATGCAAACTCTCCAGTAAACATTTTTTTTTTTTGCTGCTTTTGTCTAAAAAAAAAAAAAAAAAATTAAAAAATCAGAGGCTACATGGTGAACTCACATGCTCTTTCTTAATTTTCCAAGGCACCAAGCAGCAAAAATCTCCGTATGTATCTTGACTGTTATGGTTACAGAAAAGGGCTGCTGCATTATGGGTAATTCTGCAGCTGAGAGTGACGCATCGTAAAGTCCCGCCTCCCGTGCTGTGATTGGTCCAGTCTGTTTTAGGCCAGAGGGTATGGAGCCTTAGCAGACTGACTTATGCTCCGTGTAAGTCAGTCTGGCTGGCCAGGCTGATGCTTGACAGCTGTTTGTGCTGATATACCAAACAAGGCTCTATTGATTAGGGCCAAAAACCTTCCTTTGGTTTTCTGTGACAAAAGAATGTTGTACCAGCCGTCTGTTGTTATAGTTTAACTATACAAACCACAAATATGCTGCCATATTTTTTATCAGGGAGACAAGACTTTTTTCCAACATGTCCACCAGTTGTTCAGGCTTTTTCTTATTCTCATTTAAGGAAATTGAACATGCTAACTGAGACCTATGGATTGTGAGATGGAGCCGTTGTACTTTGAACATTGCAAAGATTGAGAGGCCAGTTTGATTGGATGTTCCCTTGATTTTTATAAAAAAAAAAAGAAAAGAAAAAAAAGTAATAATGAGGCAGTGTTGTGTACTGTTGTTAATCTGATGTTTGAATGTACGTTACTAAAAGCCCAGGAGGAGAACAGATCATATTTTTATTACATGTTCTGAGACAAAACCAAAACTCTCAAAAGTATTTTTTTAAACCTCAATTGCATCTGCAACCAGGCCTCAAAACTAAGTCATGGAGTAAGCAAATAGTAAAAGGTAAAGCAGAAGAACACAGGAAAAACTATGTCTCAAGCAGTGATGATACTAATAGTTCCCACTGGAGCATTCCTCACCTTGTGAGTCAGGGGTTTCAATCTGGGAGGTCTGATTGTTCTCTCTCCTCCTCTGCTTCTCATCCTCCCATATAGCCTGGATTCCGGGGTTCCTGCCTATCTGATCTACAGGAAACAGAAAAAAGCCAGCACACAAGGTTAGCAGACAAAATCCTTTCACTTCTCATTTGTAAACATATTCCATTACCCACAGCTATGCCAACCTTAAGTCAATTTTGTCCAAATGAGATTAAAATTATTACTTGAAGACATTTTACCGACAGAATGCAGTAAATATCCTGATTGCTGTTGACTCTTGTATTATGCATAACTTAGTGAATTATTTTTTTGTATATGAGTGTTTGATACTCACCTTGTCAATTTCCCTTTCAGTGAATTCACTTGGTACAACACAGTATGGGATATATAGCATGGGATATCCTGCCCTCCCATGTCCTGACTGAAGACACCTCCAATCACGTCTTTAGGCAGATGAAGGTGGCTAGTGAGGCTCCGCCTGCTCCTAAATACACTCCCGTTATCCTCCAGTTCTTCATTTCGGTTAGAAAATCTCCCTATTCATCCAGGCTAGCTAGGTGCTGCTATTTAGCTCTGTATTTGACAAAAGTTGGAGTCGGCTTATTTGCTCTTGGTGGAGTTAGCCACTGAGCGCAGCTGAATTTGTGCAGATTTATTTGGGAATGGTTCGGAAGACCGCCATGCCACTTCAATTAGCGCTCACTCTCCCCTGTCCTTTTCCATAACAAAGCAGAACGCTCCCCTCCTCTGATCAGTTATGTTTTGCCAACCCAGCTAGAGGAAATACTTTAAGCAGAGACTCATTGGACTGTAGAGGCCATCTCTTTGACTTACAGCATTAGAGGTCTTCCTCTGCCTCCTGGTTTAAAGGCCCCACTTAACCAGATGCATAGCAGCATCCTGGTCTGTCTTTAGAGGGGCTTCCTTCAGTGAGCAAAATCTGTGCTGCAGCTAGCTAGTCATCACTGCACACTTTTATTCGCTTCCCTCATATGGGCATGACAGCCCCTTTGGTGGCCCACTCCATTTTATATACTGGGTCTGTGCAGCACTACTGTGTCAAGTGAGACCTGGGTGCGGTGGCTGCTCTGTGGGGTGTGTATATTTGTCCCATACTATATGTGGTGTACCGAGTGAATCGATTGAAAAAGAACAACATTCTATGTCTATACTTTGTGTTCCCTGCAGGAGAGGAACAAGGTACACCACTTGTATGGCCCCTTGCAGCGGGGCTCGGTGAAGAGCAGTTTTATCTGATAAAAGGCGTGATTACATGCGTCTTTATTCAGGACACGTGAGGTCATGACCTCCCAAACTATATGCATTCTTCCTCATTCCTCTTCACGGAACAAAGGTTAAATATATTTTGTGTTTCACTGTATGAAACAACAACATATTCTAGAGCTTCGACAGTGACCTGACCAAGTGGCGTGTGTGTTTACTATGTACATTCTATACAGTACACAGACCTACTCATTAGTTAGCCCACATTTCTGGGTTAAAATCCTTTTTTTGGACCCATACAGTATTTTCAGAGAAGCCAAATGTTGGATGTCACTAGCTTTAAGCTAACCTGGTCAGCCAGGTTGATAATGTGTAGCACAGATGTGATAGCAGCAGCTACACGTGCGTTCTCCAGCGCTGTCATGGTTATGCTGGTTCGGCTGTGGGCTCAGCAGCTCTTGCTTATGTCACATCAGTATGTCCCGCCTTAAGCCATAATACTGTATCGTGATTGGCTGACCCGTTTTGGTTGAGACGGGAGTGGGACTAGATAAATTCTTGTGTTCATGAAGGCACAAATTGAATTCAGCTTGCAGGCAAGGTTATCTTTAAGCCATATCCATCAAAATTAAAAACAAAGGTGCAATATATCATTCTGTGTGTAGTGAATCACTATAACATAAGGGTTTCACTTTTTCAATTGCATTAATGAAATAAAAATATTTCAAATTTATTGATAATCACCTGTATGGTTTGGAGGTCCTGTCAGATCTAAATGATTTTAGTTTATGGTACATTTATAACAAAGAGGTTCCTTTAAAGCTTTAAACAACCATTATTGACATTAACACTACCAAACCCTACACACCCGTGACTTTGAATATATCAGTGAAATCGTCCAGTGAACAGATATAACTTTAATGCCAGGGAAATTTATTCTTGCGTCTGTAGTAGAATTACACCGAAAATTGGCTGTTTTCGATATTACTTATTAACTCTAAATCTTAATAGGCACAAAACGTATTTTAAAAAGCTTCTAAAAAATATCAACTTTACTGTTGTGCAAGGCAGAACCTTAATGAACAGCTGACTGGAGATTAAAGTAGCTACTTGCAATTAATTGAACCTTTTATTTGACTGGAATGAAACAGAGATTGCATTACTGACTCCAGCAGAGTTATCCTTCTTGGTTGATCAGTGTGACAATGTATGTGCATTAGCAATCAGGCAGTAAAAAAGTTCATTTTTGGCATCTTGATGACAAGGAAGATGGCTGAAAAGACAGCTTTCACTTTTCTTTCATACCAAAGCAAGATGTAGGGCATTTAGAGAGATCAAAGACAGTTACATGCCCTCTGGAAGGACATGATTTTGTCAGACATTTTATTTTCTTTGCCCAGTTCATCTTCTGACCAAAAACTCTCTCATCTTTACAAATCTCTTTATCTATGTTCCCCTGGGACTGAAAAGTCTGCTCAACAATGCTCATGTTCAGATCTGCTAATGGATTTCATGTGTGGAGGGATAATCGGAGCTCAATGTGCTGCAACCTCTTTTCACCTTTTGTTTTCCATCATGCCAGCTAGTGGTGCACAGACGAAAACACATCTGACTCCACTTACTTTCAATATCAAGGCGGTTAAGGATGTCTACAGCCACAGCATCCACCTCCAGCTCACAGGTGCTCTGCCTCTCAACATCATCCAGAACTAAAGAGCTGTGAACAGAGCACTATTAATATTTTAACAACTAATAATCTAGTGCACACTAATATTTGTACAGGTAGTTCTTACCAGGGTAGAGCGTTCTCCTCCCAGCGGACAAAGGTGCCTGCAAGGTTGCTGTCGTTCAGCTTGGTAGTACAGGGGCTCTTCCAGGGGCTAATGCTAGGATGAGAGCTAGAAGATGTTCGATCTGGGTCTGCAGACGCTCCTTCTGGAAAAGACATGGACACGGATTATTAGGAGATGCTGGTGGAATGGTGGTATGAGGCGATTTATCAGTTAAGCCTCAAAATCCTTCCACTCCCATTTTACTGTTTATTAGTCCATAGTAGAGTTGATTAAAAAAATGGGACAGCATATAGTTCCTTTAAAATATAAATAGATACAGGAGATTTAAAATACATGGCATGTCTGAATCTTTGGAAAATCCTCACATTATTAAAAAATGCAAAAAGTTGTTGACCAAGTAGCCAATACTAAGCTGTGTCTATCAAGTAAAATGTGTTGTAAACAAAGTAATTAAACTCATTTAAAATACTATTTAAAAGTGTTGTAGTAACTCAAACTAGGTTTCTCCAAAGTCACAAAGTCGTTTACTCATGAAAAACGAACTGGTTAAGTTTATAAGCATTATTATGATTTATTAAGTACCTTCTAAGATGTGTGTGAAAGACTTTTGACCAATCTGTATGATTTGATTGAATTAGACTTTGTAAAGTGACTTGAGATGACGTGTTGTGAATTAGCGCTGAAATTGATTTGAATTGAATACCCCACCTTTCTTTTTCATTTTGATGGATATGGCTTAAAGATAAATTTTTTCATTTACAGATTCATTCAAAGGTACCAGCCCCGCCCCGTTCCACCAAGGACAAGCGAGCATAGACAATGCATGGATGAGTCATTCGTTCATGGTGTGTTGAACCCTCAGATTACAGCAGGAAGACAAGTCTCAGTTTAAAGATGGCATCAGAAGTGAACATCACCCCTGATCTTTCTTCAGTCATGCTCTCTCCTGGTTGGTGACCTTTAAATCCTTTCAGTGGAGGGCTGGAAGCAGTTTCAGTCATTTTTCTGTTTGCTTTAAAATAATTAGATGAGCAGCAAAAATCGATTCATCATCAAAGGTGGAAAATCTACGCGTTTATTTTTCCAAGATTTTTTGAGCATTCTGATTTATAGATTGATTTGAGTTACAATAATTTTCTTTCTATTTTTACACTGATGAAAGCAAAGCCTTTTGGTTTAGTTAAACTCCTGCTACTGTGTGACTACTACAGGCTACAGAGGCAGTACGATGCCGTCTGAACTGTTTTCAACCAGAGACTTCCCATTTATAAGCAGTGTTGTGGAGTTCAGACCACATTAAAGTTTTCATTCATCTTAAACTGACCTTTTGCAGCCCAGCCTTTAATCCCCTTGATCCCAGATTAAGAACTTGCTTTAAAGTTCGAGTTTGAGGGGGGTGAGCAGGTGAACCCAATATGAGGGTTTCCTGCTGTCTTTGTTGCATGGGGCATTAGAGTCATAGAAGTGGATCAATCATTGGAAGCCTCCTTTTATTAGAAGGCTGTCAAATGGGATCTTCTTTTAATAAAAGAACTTTATTAAATTCTGCTAAAGGACGTAACTTTTCTGTAGTCTGAATGTGGGTTCATTTTTCCCGAGGTCTGGTGAGAAGACTTGGAGTGAGTGAAGTTGATCAAACAACTGGGGATCAGGGGTTTAACCTGCATGCAAAGGATGTGAGGTTGGCTTTGGGTTTTACCATTAAAGGATCTAAAAAGCGCTGTAGTGCAAGAACCGTCACAGGAAACAAGGTAGTTTTCTCCTCCTGCATTTCCACTGCAAGAACCAGGGCCAGATCAGACAAAAGTGGGAGGACTCTAAACACGTCTCATTGGTTGAATGTGCCTTGCATTTTATTTCAGTCATCTCCCAGCTTATTCTCCCCTGCAGGTCACATGTTCTGTTACTGTGTTTGCAATCAACATTTAGCAGCGACCCATGCTGAATATTAAGTGTCGTATAGCGTTTGTATTCCGTTACAGTGATAAAATCTGTCAACCTCAGAGGAAATATTTCATTAAAGGAAGCACAGACTTCCTCCTACAGCCTCTCCATGGAGACGCAGACAGAGAAACACTCATCTAGAGCTTTTTAAGAGATTTTACCCGGTGGTGAAGTTGAAATATTTTGCATTGTTTATGCTCCGAGTACAGATTAAAGTGATCTCAACTCCCTAGGATTTTGTGGATTAGCTGATTTTAAGATTGAATGGAGCAGACATAAAGTTTGGGTAAATGGCAAATAAAATTAGTTCTAAGTAGAGCCAAAGCATTGTAAATATAAACTTGGAGCAGAAACCCCAGCTGAACACAGCACTGATTCTGAGAAAAGCTGCAGATCTTACCTTTGTTATGGTTCCTGCGGAATTTGACGGCTCCCATGTTAATCAGGTTCATGCCATACAGGTTATAATCCATGAAGAGCTGCAGCAGGTAGGGGATGTGGCCCTCATGAGGCTGATAACTCTTGTTCATCACGGCTCCACTTTGTAACAGCTCACACACTCTGGATAAAAACAAGAGTTATTTAGTAAAAAGGATGTTCTACTACATGGTGTAAAAAAGGAGCACACTTTGTTGATTCCAAATTCTTCTAATAACCGTAAAAGCAAACAGGATGCTTTTGTGTGGAAACAGCTTTATGAAAATATTCCCGTAAATCTTTGAAAATGTATTACCCTGAAACTGACAAGATGCGCAAATAGTCTGGATAGATAAAGCTATTTACTCTTGCCTTAGGTTTTTTTCTCCTATAAGGATTAGAAAGCAAGCGAAATGTGTTAAAAATCACAGATCTGATCAGAATATCTGGTGACATGAAATTAGATGGGAATCTAAACCAGAGCGATCCGCGCGTTTCTGCAACAACAACTGCCTGTGTTTTGTAGCACATTTGTGATGCTGGTCTAATAAACACCATATTTGTCACAACTTCAGCTCCAAAGAGCTCCCTGATGGAAGCCAGAGTAGGCATTTAACAAGAGTTAATTGTGATAATGATGAACAGCCAAAACAGGTTCACGTGTGCCCAATTAATGAACCAATGACTGTAATCTAACCTAAAAATAAAGGAAGGGTTTTATTTATGCTTGTGGAATCAAATAAAGATAGGTGGGAACAGCTCTCTGAGTGACTGAGCCGGCCACGGATCAGAATCAACCAATCCGCTCCCATCTATGAGTAGGAGTCTCTGAAATGCCCGTATTAGAATAAGAGCTTTTCCAAATGGAAATAGTACGAGGTCACTCTGACTACAAAGTTTCCTCCAAAAGCAAAAGCCTAGGTTGTCGTTAGTAAGCGCATGGTCCAGAGCGCGATCCAGCCCAAGGCACGGTGCTCGCAACCCGGGCTTTGTTGTTCCCCTATATGGCTGATCCAGCTTCATCTTCCTCCTGTGTTGATTTCCTGCTTTTCCTGAGTCAGGCACACAAAGCAGCAGACTGTAGAGGTGCTCACTTCCAGAGCCTCCAATGAGGCATGTGCCAGGTTTAAAAACAAAGCCGCACGCCGCATACCTCTGTACAATATGCTATGGACCATTCCCTAACATTGTGAAGCACAGGCAGAAGCAAGTGTCAATGAACAGTTTTTATTAACTGCAAGAGCGAGGCTGATTAAAAAGTCCTTATAAGCCCACCGCATTGCTGCATTTGTATACATTTGTCGTACAACAGAAAAAGAGAAGCAGTTCTGCCCAGATGATGTCTAGAATAAGCTGCAAGAACAGAATGTCATAATACTCTTGCAGCTCTGGGAGAGAAACCTAAATACTCGGTTCTAACCCTCGAGTCATAACCAAACGGTTTCTGCCCTTCAATGAACAGAAAAATAAATACAATTTCTTCAATGAATCTGACCTTTTAACCATCTCTTGCGTGTTTATGTCATGTTTTCATCATTACTTCACCATACAATGCCTCTAGCAATGTTACAACAAAAATAGTGACTGTTATTCTGAAAATGGCTGACTTGGCCTCAAAATGGAAGGGCTGGCGATGATCCAGTCAAGGCTATATGTTTATTTTTGGTCAAAAGATGGATGTTTTAAATGACCTTGACAAAAAAGCTGATTGAATGAGATTAGCTCAAACTAAGAACCTTATCATTCTGATTATAGGGTTATAATAAATGTGATTTCCATACAAGGAAGTCACCAGAGTTTACGCCTTTTTTCAACGTGTTCCTCACCTGCCTTCAACACGTTGTGTTACTTTGTGACATCTCCGTGTTATGATGGGGGCCCCTCAGTGAGTTACAGGCACAGAGCTGATGCCACGCTCTGAATGTGTGGTGGTTAGAAAACCACAATTCACGTCCACAAAACACCGGACATTTTGCTTTTGTGAAAACAAACTCAACTTCCTCCCTGGTGCTATCCAGAAGTGTTTTGTTGTCTGTGCACAGCCTGTACAGCTCCAACAACAACAACAAAAGAAAATACTTATTGCTTCTAACTGCTAATGTAGTACAAATACATAAGGATGTTTTCAAAGTCACTGGTATTCTTTCAACTTTAGCCTTCAAACAAAAAAACTGCCAATTTTTCCACACATTTGTTTTATGGCTACAATATTACAACTGAAAACAGGATAAAAGGACTTCATTAATACTGAATCAAATGAGGCTGCCATTAAGCTTCAGTTTGGGCTCTCTGGCATTTTTGGACTGTTGACACAAGTTTCGGTGCTTAGGAAATCTCCATCGATTGTCATGGACAAATAACTTAAATGCACGCAGCCAAATCTTCTGAATGTAGTCCAAACACAGACAAAATCTAGAGGTCTAAATTAGAGCTATGCACAGATCAGGCCACCATTTGTCATATTCCTGGCAAATTTAGATTTAAAATATTCTTCATCCAACCCAAGAAGCTTGTTTTGGAAAGAAGTGACAGGGGTATTCTCTAAAAAGATATTAAAGCAATGTAACCAGTATCAAATTTACAAATGATTTCTGTTTTCATTTACATTTTATTTGAAAAAGAAAATACATGTAGAAAATAATGTATACCTTTGTGAATAATCGGTGGAAAATCTTTACTGCTTTAGCAAGGCAATCAGAGATTTCTTTTAATTGCTGAGCAGCATTTTGCTCGTGTTCTCTGGTATTTTGCAGGTTTATCTTTGGTGATGAGCTCCAGGTCTTTGAGCTTGAAAGGACTCGCACTAATCTTTACCTGCCTGTACAGATTCATGTTGGAACTCTGGCTGGGTCATTTTCAGCAAGAACAAACAAGTTGGTAAAATTAAACGATTCCTTTAAACCAAGACTTTCTGGACTCGTCACAAACTCATCTCTGAACTATGTTTACGTGTAGCCTCAATGATGAAACGAAGCTTGTCTCAGCTCCCTTCCTCATTTCTCTTGCTTCTAAGCCATTTCAAAAGCTTTGTTCACATTTCTGATCCTGATCACTATGGCAAAAGATCCTTTGGAATAGCTCATCTGCACACAGACACACTTAACCAATCAATTCTTACAACCTGAAACTCAGCAATCGATTTCAGTTTAGGGAGCTGATAGAGGCCTGCGCGAGCGATGCGGTAACACTAAACAACAAGCACCTCTGATGAGTCCCGTTTCATTAAACTGCATCGATCAGTATACGCCTCACCTTTTCACTATCTGAGGATTGTACAAGTAGATCTTCATAAAGTGCTTCTCCTTGGCATGAAAACCATAGAAAGGCCTAGAAGACGAGAAAAGAATAAAGAGAAAGGTGCAGTGAATATGAGTGTGTGTCAATATTAAACTGTGTTTATGGTCACTGGTAAGACCTGCAGTCAAGAGACACCTACGTGCCAGAGACCAGCACCACCTTGAAGACGTGTTGGGTGCTGGCAGCGGGGTTTCCCATGGCAACGTTGAGGGCCCTGTCGATGCTGAAGGCCACCTGCCGCATGTAGCGCTCTGGCTGCTGTCCGCACCCATCGTATGGCACATAGATGTATGGGAACACACCGTGGAGGTGGAGGCATGTCTTCTGACCTGGAAACACAACACAAACATGACATCAGGCTGTTGTGTTATCTTTGCTCCATGTGCCAGTGACTGTGAAGGCAACAAAATCAAGACAAAGAGGACTTGACCTGTGTCAGTGTCCATCTTCAACAGTTTCATGACCAGAGCAGTGAGAGTTTTTGGTGTCTATTTTGCTAAATGTCCCGAGAAATCTGAGCGGCTCAGGGTGTTGCAAACTCTTTCCTTCTGACTGATGATCACTAAAAAGCTTCATGAGTGAGTGCAGCAAAAGGTTTGTAATGCCAAAACTAGGGCTGGGCGATATGGATTAAAAAATAAATCTCCGATTTTATCATACCAAATCCCATTAATCGATTTTTTCCTCCTTTTTGTTTCATAAAAAGAAATTAAAGAAATTATTTTAAAACCTTGCTCTTATGTCAAGCATTTTGTCAGGGAGTTAACCTGAATTCAAAGTGCAACGAAAAACAAGCTGTGAAACATGCTTGTAAAACAAGATGGCAGCCGTGTCATTATAAACAATGAAAATATAACAAAACATTTGCTGCTAGTGGTATTACACATTGAGCTAAGAACAGGCTTCACTGCACTTGTGAACTTCAAACTAAGTTAAAAAAAGTAAATAAGTAAATGAAGTACCTCATATTATGGTAAAAAAAAAAAGTTTTTACTTAACAATATTTTGATAATACATTTGCCTAAACATATATTCAGCATCACATGCTGTTCTCTTCATGGAAACCCAATGAGTGTATTGGCAAAATAAAATCCAGATTTTCCAAAAATGAAATCTTAAGGAATTGTAAATTCGAATTAATCGATTAAAATCGATTTATCGCCCAGCCCTAGCCAAAACTGTAAAGGAATGCTACTTATTGGCTAAAAGTGTAACAGATTAAGAATGATAATTAAAGATGACCCAAAGCGTTACCAAACTAAGCCATTTTTAGGCCCTCCAGGCCAGCAGGACACCTTCAAGAGCTAGTTCTTTACCAACTGTAATTGATGATGAACATTTTTAATTTAGAGCCCTGCGCTATATGGAATTGCAATTGCTGTTGTATTACCTATGTCTGCTATATCTCATTCTGTAACTGTTTTAGACTGCAGCACACATTTGGTCTGTTGGATGGACTCTCACTGCTCTTAGTTGGTGCCAACACTTAATATTTTTAGTGGCAGCGACGCTAAAGTCACAAAGTGTGGCGGGAATATTGTGACCAAGGAAAATAAAAAAAATAAAAAGACTTGAAGAGTTAATCGCAATCGATATCTGCATCCTAATATCCAGCATACCGTATTGCATTTACACATTTTCTCATGCAAGCCCCAGATTCTAGTCAGTTTCTGACTGGTACTCCATGTGTTAACACACAAATATAAAGCTTTGCAGTTTGATCGTTTTGTTATTAGCCAGAACTTAAGGCTACTAATCTAGTTTAACACAGTCTGTAGCTGGTGTCATATTTCATGCAACAGTTTGTAGCGAAATGTCAACAGGTAGCAACACTTTCTGACAGGTCTACATGAACCTGCTCACTGCTGAAGGAATCAACTCAACATTCACACAACTGACTTGGATTTTTTTTTTTTTTAGATTTTTCACAGATCTAGTGGCTCGCTTTTTATTACAGTAGGCTGACAGGAAGGGGGTGGAAGAGGGGGAGAGACATGCGGCAAAGGACCCGGGTCGACCGCGTCGAGGACTAAGGCCTCCATACATGGGTCGCGCTACCTGCTGCACCACCAGCACGTCGGCACGTGCTCACAAATAATTCTCCACAACAACAAACAGCAACGACAAGGGTCCACAGGTTCAGGACAGCATAGAGCCCTGCTGTGCATGGCCCCAGAACCAAGATGGGAACCAAGAAGTCCTCATTAGACTTCAGCATTTTTATGTAGAATTCAAGTGATGGAAGCTTCTGATTAGGAAACAAACAGCCTAATTGTATTTAAGAGGCAGTGACATTTTTAGCTGACTAATCAAAATGATAATCCACTACAAAACATTTAACATTTAGAACAGGTACAGCTGGGAAAACTGTATGTAATGTTTCAGCAGGTCATATGACTTCAAAGTACAAGCCCCCCCCCCATGTTATTTCTCCTTCTGGCATTTTGTCTGACCAGAGATAGGAATGGTGACATCAGTGTGCAATGCCTCTGAAATAAGCTGGAAGAGGATATTGGGTGCTTCACAGGAGCCTCGTCTCCTGAACATCCTGAGCCTGTGGTCAGTCTCAGAGGGACAGGTAGTCCATCACAGGACATCCAATCTACTTGGCTTCAGCCGCCTTCCAGCTGCACATGGCGGAGGACTGAGGAACGTCAGCAGACAGAGACCGCTACCCAACAAAGTGTCCACGAGGGTCTGTCTATAGGGGTCTTTCACACTTTCACTGTCTTTACAGCCACAGCATCAACTTGGTGCTCACAATCACACCTCAGCTGCTATCTGCCAAGTTTGCTCAAGTCAGTTCGTTTAAGAAAATATGCCAGCCTAACTAATTGGCTGCTTGATGTATGTTTACCTGCACACCACATCCAAATAATTGCGATAAAATTGAGCTGTGGAGAAATCTGAAGCACGTCCATTTTCTGGGCTAATATAGGGTAGGAGAGCGAGACATATGTTTGATGGACAAAAGGGAGAATTTTCCTCCAAGGGAAACATCTGTGAGAGCAAAAGGAGTGTAGTCTGTGGATCTGTCTCCAGTGGACACCTCCTCTACGGTCACACAAAGGCTGAGGGTGCAGCGAGCACGGCAGGCGTCGCTCTGTCCTCCGCCGAGTCGACGAGAAGCTGCTCTCCGTCTCTCGCACGCACAGAACAAGCAGCCAATACCAGCTTCTGCTGGAGTTGCTAGGCAACGGCACCAGCAAAGCAAAAGCCCTTGACGGACAGCGGGAGAGATAAACAAGTGATTCTTTCCACCCAGCTGGTCAGGCAGCAAAATGAGAGGTGAAGAAGGAGAAGAAGGAGAAGTGTGACTGCAGAGAATGGCAGAAAGATGCGAAAATGAAAAGAAGCAACTCTGCGTGAGGGGGAAAAATTATGCAAGGAGAGGAGATGGAGGAATAAAATGAGAGCAGACCGCGTGTAATTAGGAGGGTGTGTGGGTGCATGTTTTCATGTGAGAAAGCCTCAGATGTTAGTGAAGTAATAGAAGCCAGACGGGTTGCTGCAGAGCGAGAGCGCACTGAACAGGTTTCCATCTGTCAGAGAGAAAGAAGCAGATTCCTAACCATCCAGCTCTCACCAAACTTTGGCCCAGGCACCAGAACCAGAACCTAGAACTTAACTGGTTTCATGAAGAGGACGTTCCAGACTCACTGGCTCTAACACAGCCACTCTAAACAGATGGTGACGGCAGAGGAGACTGCAGTCTCCACAACAAACATGGACCTGCAGCATCTTCACACTTATACTGACGGACCTACCGCCTCAGGTAGAACTCTTTTGGCTCCAGTCTGTTGTCAAACAACATATTCATACTTTGCAAATCCAAAAACGATAATTAGGTAACGTGTCATTTAGCAGATTTGATCCGACATGATTCTATCATTCCCTCAGCCAGCTCAACAGCTTCCAGTAAATTGCTATTGTACATATGAAGAGAAGAGCCCGTGACCATCGTCTACCGTCTGGCCGGGACAAACCAGGACTACACCAAAACACACAAAGGCACACGCACACCAAACTCCTGAGCCTGTCAGTGAAGCCAGAGAGGCTGGAAGGCTCGTGTGTGTGAGCCAGTAAATGTAGAAATGCAGCTACTGGCAGACACAGACGCTCATCCCGCATCACAACAGCAGCCAATCAATAGCTTCTATCAAATCGCAGCAGCTCTGCTGGCTGTTTAAGGAACGGCTGAATGAAATGTCAGCGGTGTTTGCAGAAATGCTCCTGTCCAGCACTCACGTCACTCCAGTGGAGCAAAACAAAGACTTCCTGCAGAGAAGTTGCCAGATTATCATGTTGGGAAGTAAGGCTTCGTTGTGTTACTCGCTGAGGGACAGACAGTAAAATATGGGGCCTGGGCGGCTAGACAATGGGTATGGTCGAGCGCCTGGGTGTGTGGCTGAGGGAGAGAGCGTTAAGAGCGCAGTGAGAGGAAAGGGAGCGCACACAGGATGGTGACAAGCCTGTAAATCACAGGCTTTCTAATGGAGCCACTGCCATCATCTGCTCTCCAAATTATCCGCTGCAGAGGACAGAGGGGAACAAATACACAGAGGAGCAGTCAGCACACAAGGACTTTAAGCTCCCTGCTTTGCAATTATACAGAGCTGCATTGTATGATCATTGGTGGGAGTCAGGCTGGAGCAACTATGGCTGTGATGGGAGAGCTGGCAGCACACTCATTTAAAGCCATTATATATATATATATATATATATATATATATATATATATATATATATTTCACAGTTTATGTATAAAGCAACTCCTTTAAGATGGGTGGATATCAGTAACAATTGACATCACAGTACTTCTCAAATCTTCCTGCCAAAGTTACCATAGTTACTCAGGTAGACTATCTGATGCTTTATATGTAGCATATTGGCTTAAAAAAAAAAAAAAAAAAAAAAAAAAAAAACTGACGCACTGATTGTGGATTGTTTGTTGTAAAAAATCTACAGGGAAAAAAAACAGCAAAAAAGATGTTCCTGCTAGATTTGCAAGTTTATGAAATCACTCATCCGTTGTATTTAGTAATGCACAAAAGAGTCAGCTGGCGGGTGGAATCGGATGAATTTCAGCCGCTTTCAGAGTCTGATCCTTTTCTGGTCAGTCTGTGCACCAAAGCTGTGTGCTAACAATAACACACGCGTTCAATCTGACTTTGTAAAGTGCCTTGAGATGACATGTTGTGAATTGATGCTATATAAATAAAAGTGAATTAAATTGAATTATTCAGTGTGCAAGTTGTAACTGAGGGAAAGCGCTCAAATTTAGCTGTTTTTAGCATAGGAGAGGTTTTACACTGAAATCAGACAGAGAGATGTAAGCAGTTATTTAAAGAGCAAACTGTTTTCCACAGACATGTCTGCGGATCATTCAGATTGAACACTGAGCAACGTTCCTCTGACCCGTTGACCTCTCAGCCTCGGTCTGTCATGGACATGCTAGAAATATCACAAGAGGATTAGACCTTTTTATTTCAGACGAGAGTCTGCATTCTCTAAGCAACGTAAACTACCGTTTACAGGTAGTAATGCTGGCCACATTATTAAATGTGTTATTTGATAATATTAGATGCTACGGACAACTCAAAACTTCAACTATGTCTTTGTTCTAAAATAAAATAAAAACTGTTTTACAGCGATTGGATCGGCCTGAAATGCTATTTCTGGCTTTATTTTAATAAGGAGTCACACAAATAAATGATCATCACACACCTGGCAGATTACTGGACAAAATCAGGGATGTTCCTTCTATTGCGGCACCAGGTCACTACTGACTTGATGATGAAGAGATACTCGACAGAGATGGTTCTCCATTCCTTGAGAAAGGTAGCCCCCCCCCCCCGTAGGTCAAAGGGGTCTTAAGTAAAACATTTAAAAGGCACCAGCAAGCATACTTTACACACCTCATGATTAAGCTCTGACTTTAGACCAAAACTCCAGTTAGGACTGTGCCATTCAGAAAAACTCCACCTATGGTTTCAGAAGTCTACCCTGTGGTGCCTCAGAGTTGGCCCTCTCTCTACTCTGCTGCAGCTTTGTGACAGAAACACCTCACTAGTCTCCATTAATCACTGTGTAACCACCATGTCTGCTTCATGCATGTTGAGCTTGAAAAAGGAAAGACGTCCACATCTCTGTGCCAGCTATCCCAGACATCTCCCTGGCCGAGGACACAGACGGAACGCAGCGGAGCCAGTTCTCTGAGCAGAAAGGTTGAAGATGAGCAGATGGTGACTTGGAAAGCACAGCACGCCAGATCGTCACTTTGCAGGCAAGGATTCACGAGTCTTCACGAATATGGGTGAAGGAAAGAAGACTGGCCAGAGCATGGTGCTGGTCAGCGACGGCCTGAGATTGTGTTCCTGCTCCTGTGTGTCTGCAGATGGAGGCTGCAGGCTGTATGTCCAGAATGGGCTGACAGCTCATGGGAAATGAGTGGAAGACAAACAGGAAATAGGAGAGAAGATTTGTGGCAATGCACAACTTCATCATTCGTGGCCTCTGGAACACAATGAATGGCAGCGCCTTCCAAACAGAAAAGTCACCATTTATTCATGTTTCCCATCAGAGCCAAATATTAAACTGAATTAAGGCTAATAAAACCAAACAACATCTACTGTGAATAGTAAAAGATGAAGAAAAGCAGACTCTGCATTCAATATTCCTACATTTAATGAATAACTAGTAAGCCCAACAGTAACATTATATTTATCAGACGCATCCAGGCCATTTATCAGTTTAATGGCCGTATATACATGGTGAACATAAGGTCATTTCTCGGACAGACTCGCGTGATCTGGCAGCTTTGCAGCACAGAGTCAGTCGAGTCAGGAAGAAGGCCTAATTTCAGGAGTTGTGCTTACAAGCATGCACTGATTATTCATCAATAATCAGTGGATGTCTATCAAATGTCCAACACAGAGACAGGCAGAAAAGATTTAGAAAGGATCAACTGGTGACAATAAATGATCAACCTGGCCAGTCTGACTGATGATGTGCAGCACTCTCTAGTTCTGCACATCATCAGTCTGGGACTGCTCCAGACGAATCCGTTCAGGGAAAGGAGGGATATTCAGCAGAACTCTATGAGCTGATTGGGTGAAGCGGCATCTAGTGCCCGCCCACCAAAGGTTGGTTTTAGCCAATCGCAGTATCAAATTATTATGTCGTAAGCAGGCACAAACATCTTTGCCGTCCAAAGATGCATAAGCCACTTCTTGCTGTTCTTCTTTCAGAGAAGAAATCCTGGATTCTGACAAAACATGGCAGCAGCAGCTACGAGTGCGTCCTCCTGCGCTGCCATGTTCATTTTGGCAGCTTTTGCTTTCACCATAGCTGTATTTCCCTCCCTAAACCACAATACTACAATGTGATTGGCTGACCCATTCTGGCTCGGTTCTTGGACGGTTAGACGGGAAGCGGGACCAGATGGATTCTGGTGTGTTTGTGAACGCACAAACACCGCAAGATTTCAGCTTGCAGGCAAGGTTAGTATATTATAGCATCGACATATACTTTTAATTTCTTTTAAATCCTACATATTAAATTTGAAAAATGTGAAATTCTCCTAATTTGGCCGATCATAAAGAAACATTCAAGCATGTGACAACAAAGCGGACGTTCTGAAGTGCGTATTCGGTATGAGAAGTTTAACAATCCTGGGCCCCTCTGATGCCGGGTTCAGTTCATTTATACCTTGGGCCGGTTCTGATGACACTCGTTCTGAACAAATGAATAACAGTCTGAGGTGGCTGGTCATCAATCCCGTTTCCCTTTGGCATTGTGACAAAGTGCCCAAATTCTGAAGATAAGGTTGTAAACTGGTGTGGAGATAAAACGCTTTATTACAATAACACAAAAGCCAAGAGTCGGTACCAATCAGAGACCCGAGTGGTGCTGAGAGAGAAGAGCAGTCTGCACTGCGGGAGTGTAATTAGCAATAGAAAGATTTACAGAACAGTGGTAACTAGCACACTTTATTTACAAATCCTGAGAACTCCTCGTTAGAGCAAAGGCAGAATGTGTGGAGGAAAAAGTGGGCCTTTCTGGCAACAGCATGGCGCATATCAATACTGGGCCCCGTCAGCGTGGGCCATGTAGGCCAAGCACAGCCTTGAGGCAGCAGCAAGACAGGGCGCAGAGTGCACACACTGTCAGAGGTGGAGGGTGAGGAAGACAGACGCATGATGTAGGGGGTGGGGGGGGGACTGCAGAGAGAACAGGAAGACGACTTTTACTAAACACGTCATATTCATCTGTACCGTCTGCTGCACATAGCATTTCTACAACAGTTCTCTTTCAGCCGTCACCAGGACATTTCTTTCACATCTATTGGAGTACACGGTAATCTACTTCATTTGCAGATGTTCCTTTCCTTCAATCGGTCCTATAAGATATTATCAGTTTTAACCTACGTCATTCTGGCCTGGATCATGCGCCACCCGGCCTACGAAAAGGGCTTGTCCAGTTCACTTGGATCCACTTTCAATTTGTCCTAAATAATGACTGCGACCACCTAATGTTAAGGAATGTGAGTGTGAGGCCACGCAATGAGCGGAGGAGGAGGGTCTGGGCTGCACAGAGAGATTTAAAGCCACTGGATGGGCAGCTCTGAGTTCAGGAGGCCGGCGAGAAAAGCCTCGAGGGAGGGGGGTTGACAGGGTGAGGGCAAAGGTCAAAAGGGCTCCTATTGGACACACTCCCTCCCTCTGTGGAGGAGCTGTCCTGTGGAGGCAGTCTGGGATCCAATCGAGTAGTGGATTGCAGCTAAAGATGATACAAACTGACGTGATTCAGTGAAACAAGTGGAATTCCCATGCCCGGAAGACGCTCAGGCTTCAACCTTGAATCGTTTTAAATGGCAGCTTTAACACCGTTGAACATTTCAAATCACACTAATCTGTTTCAGTTCAAATCAATTTAAAGTCCATTTAAGCAGATTCCAGAGAAATGGCAGCAGTGACCTCACCTTTCTTCTGCTAGCCGGAGCTGTTGCTGAGCATTGCTGATCAGCTAGCTGAAAGACGGCTGTTACAGTATTATGTACAAAACATGCAAGTTTGTTTGTTTGTTTGGAACAGGGTTGTCAATAGATGCTCATTTGCATAAAAATCGATACCAACTAACACGTCACATTTGCCCACAGTCACACTTTTTAGACATAATGCAAACCTCTTTAGCCTACAATGAAAACAAAAGCTACTGGAGGCTAATGTGGCTAATAGTAATGCAGGTTCTGGAGGAGTCAGACAATTGGAGCAGAAAAAAAGCAGAAACCTGTAGCATCCTATCCTGCTGCTGTATTGGATGAAGGAAAATGACTACCATGAAGCCAAAGTAGAGCGAATAAGAAGCTAACCATACATGAGCATTGCTAGCGGCTAGTTTTGCCAGAAGCGTTCCCCATTGTGGTTTCAGGTCTCTTTCGGTTCACCAGCTTTGCTACCTCAGACCTATTTACCCAGTGTTGTTTCAATGCTGTTACCTTAAAGTGCTGACATGTTGATTGTGATGGTTAATGTTGATGTGCATAAGGTTTCTAACCAACTGTGAATTGATTATACATTGCTACCTCTTAATTAATCCAAACTTTTTATTTTCACTTGTTTTCTTTTCATGTTCTATTTAGTAGTGAGTAGTGTTTTCTAGTATTTTATTAAGCAGAATAATTACTGTAACAGGGAATTATCAGTTTAATAAATAAAAAATCGTAGGTGTTTGAGATTATTTTGAGTTAGAAATTGAATGGTCTGAGAGATACCGAATTAGCTTGTTGAGGTGGCGGAGTTGCGTGCAGCAAGAAAAACTGTGCGCCACAAAGAAGAGGAGAGGAGTTTACAAACCTATTGATTTTATAACCTTAATTTATCATAATAAATTGTTTTAAGATGTTTTTAGGCGAGAAAGTACACCTCCAAACTTCATCTGTGCAGTCAGTTCATCAGAATTAAGAGCCAACTTTAATTCTGCTCGAGCTTGTCTGTGATTTCTCGCTGGCTAGATCTGTTCATCGTGGCTGAAAAGTCACTATAAAAGCTTTATCCTGAGGCCGGATGAGTGGCAGGAGGACATGGAAACAGCTACTCAGTCTGCATGTGGTGTCTTTTTGCTGCCACTCACTGGACCGGAGTGGTACTGCAGTTTTCCTCACAACCTCACCAGACGATGATTGATTGTTGTAAATGGTAATGAGTTTGAAATTTTAATATAGCGATAACCCTAGTTTGGAAATGATGGTGATTTGCTAAAACGCAGCCATGGTGCACTAAAGCACCAGAGTGAACAACTGTGCATTCCATTATTAAATAATTAATAATTATGATGTTTTTATAATCAATATTAAATAAGTTAGATTATTTTAGCAGCAATAGGAATAACTGTTGCATATATTAAATAAAAGCCATTGCTTCACATTGCAGAATTTTGTGTTAAATGTTTGTGGAAACAGAGTGAGTCATATTTTTAGTCACGGTTAGCATACAGTGGGACTCTCATAGGGGCCTGTGCTTAATCTGGAGCAGAATGTCAGGAAACACAGGAGGCAGAGAGAGGCAGACTGTGACCAGAACAGAGGGAATCCTTCAGGTGCCTGCAGCCACTCTGATACTCACGCAGACACATTTCCTTTCATACGAGGTCACTGGTCATAAGACCGAGTCGACTGCAGAAGCTCCCAACCAGCGCACACAGTTCAGAGTTTACACAGAACAAAGCCTGCAAAGGAAAAGGAGGTTCTAATAGCACAGTTAGAGCTAATAAAGATTAAGCTGCTGGGTCATACTGTGTGTTAGTGTGTGACAGCCTGTCTGCATCTACAGACCAACTCATTAAAACATTGATCAGAGGACTGCTGAGGGCTTTCACTACACAACAAGAGATTTTTCAAGCACTGCCTGCCCTCCTTTTTCTCGGCTTCTGGAAATTTGATATTCACGGCGCGTCTCGCTCTTCGGCACATATCATGAGAAGTGGGAACGGCAGCTCTGCAGGCGCATTGGTTGAGCAATGCTTGCACGTATGCCTGCTCTCTTTAACGGCGCCCTCCCCTCTCCTCGGCATCTTTGCCATTTCCACTTGCTCTGTACAGCAGGGATCGCCACACAAACACGGGGCAAACTACAGCTGGGGTGTCGCTGCAACATTAACAGATCACAGCCTGTAAAACAAACCGAGGCAGGAGGGTAGACTGACCTGTGGCAAAATTAGGTTCTCATTTTGAGGCCATCTAAAAGAGATCCAGATGTTTGCGTAGGATAGCCACTGAGGTCTAGAGAGGAAGTTCACAGGTGGAAGTAACAGCACAGAGATTTCATCACCTTAATGTGGAGAACAATGTCCTGAAAGGTTCTCAAATATGTAGAACTCAAATTGAAGAATGGACCGATAAACACTTCCTGGTCAGTGCTTTTCCTTTTTTAAGGTTTCCAGAAAGCCCCCACCCCCATTTTTTTAATTAAGCCTGCCTCAGACTAAGCGGACACTGCTGTGGAATTAAAAATTGATCATAAAGACTCCAGTTACAGCTGCAGATGAAAAAGGCAGCGTGTGACACATATATGGTAGAGGGGTTTTATTCTAACACTGGACTGTGAGGAGGTGAAAGACTTCATTGAGTTCGTCATAAACACCGCAGCTTCATTGCATGCAGAAAGATCCTGTGAAGAACTAAGGGAAGAAAAAAAAAGCAGATTTGTTCAACTGCACCCATTCTGATAGGAAGTTTGGTAGAGATGCAGCAATCCTGCTTTTTCTGATCCGATACCTGTGCTGAGCATATCGGCCAATACCCGATACCGATGCGATACTACTGCTGAACATTGTTTAAAAAGAAGACGTGCTCTCCGGCGCAGTGCTTTTGGAGGTGCTTGTTTAAGTTTGTAGTGTTGAAATGACCAACTTTATGACCACCCCTTGCAATTTTCACCCTGCAGATATACCATGCTGCAGTCAGACAGACAAACAGAGTAGCAGGCTTGGCTCGGTCCGGTGCTTGCTCAATGGTGCTCTGTGTTTGCACCGGCGCTGCCAACATATAAATACAAAAAGAAATGACGGGATCAGAATGCTGGATCGGCATCAATCATCCGATATCCGATCCAGCTAATTAGTCAATATCGGAGCTGATATCAGATCTGGGTATGGGATCGGTGCAACTCTAAAATTCAGGACGATTAACAAGACCTCCTCAGAGAAATGAAGAGCAACAGCCGAGGCTCTTTGTAAAGTATCCTCACTGAAACACACTGAATGCAGCTCAACTCCACAGACGTGTTTGCACCAGCGGCATTTTTATGCATTGTTGGGTTAGCTGTGCACACGCGTGTATCATAGCCACACTTCTGGTCCTCATTAACATAAATGTTGAATGGTAGAGCGTTGCAGTTTCAAAGCTAACCTGCATCAGCAGGGATTCAGGTTTTTTGGATGTCCCTAACCCTCTCTTTCACTTTTAAGAAGGTTTTAGTCTGCTGTAAACCTCTGCAGAACTCTCCTATAGCACTAACAATGACCCTCAGGGACCACCGAGTGGGGAGCCTTCTGTTTGGCTTCCTAGGCTGCCCTCCTCTCTTCTTCTCTTTGAAGGGCAACGATGCAGGAGAAGAGCCAAGGGACCCAACACCACGTGCCAACACGGGCCTCTCTCTTCAGATGAGCATCAGAAGAAAAGGCAGCTTTAGCAAAAACCTGCTTAACAGTGGCCTCACTATGAGCAACCGCATCATACGAAAGGCTGGCGCTTTCATAAACCAAACCAAGAGAGACACACTTCCTGTTACCCATTCCCAAAAGGGCCTCTTTCTCACCATGGAGATAAACCAGGGCACGCTAACACACTAGCAACATTTGAACCAGGGCTACCTGAAACATCCAGCCTGAAGACATGTTCACTTTCAGTGTTATGATGCAATAAGATGTATTTTTGGTTTTGGGTAAAATACTGCAATTATGATAAAACACCAGGGCTGTTTCATTTTCAGATGCCTATTACAGGAAGTGCTTTTATTTTGTAAAACCAGACATCTTGATTTTTTTGTGAAACGCTTGTAGCTTGACTCTGGATGTGCTGTTTGTTTATTTTCTGCACTGACCTGAATTCAGAATGAGCCTGGACATATCTTGTGCTTTAATGCTTTCATTTTGATATTTAAATCATTCAGTTGTGGTTTATTACATTATTGTTGCCCCCACAGCCCCTCTTTTGCCCCTGTTCTGAGGTGGGTCTAAGGGCAACTCATTATGGTGCTGTCTCTTTAAATCTAAAGGAGGCACTCCTACCCCCACCCCCTTCAGCCACTTTTGGTAGTATGGTGGAGGAAAAAGCCTACAGGCCAAATGGAAAAAGTGAATTATAAATGAACAGATTTGGTGAGAAAATCCTTTTCCAACTTGTGGTTCAAAACCAAAACTAAATCAATACCCTAGGTCACTCTATAGCCTGGGATCAGCTTAGTTGTGTATTTGAACACGCCGCTGCATGATGAAGACTGCTCCATTGGCATTTGATACCTAGCACAAGAGATAACACACCCAATGTTCATAGTTCAAAACTGAACCACCAGGATTTGTTGGAACTGTAACTTTAATGCAAGGTTCCCTCCCTTTCCTTTCATCCTTTTTCAAACTGCAGAAAGACGACTCCTTAAGGAACGGATTAACCAGACACTATCTGCATGGCCACTGCAAATCCGTAGGTCTTTGTACTTTTTCTCAAGTACTTTGAAATTACTTTGTGAGGAGAATCAACAAGTGGTCCTGATTGGTCGGCAGTCAGACGAAGTGGTGCGTGTGAAAAATAGGATGATGCACAAGCTTTTTGAGCGGCCAACCTGTTTGTTAATGAGCTGACATTGCTGGGTTTAATACTCAGAACACGAGAGACATCATTGTTGCACAAAGCTTATCCAACTGCTACTAGGGCTGAACGATTTTGGAAAATAATGTAATTGCGATTTTTTTTCTAAATATTGCGATTTAATACGATTTTTTTTCCAGTTTAATTTACCATGTCTTTTTAAACATATACAAACAACAAATCAATTTGTTTCCTCGCCGTGCGGATTAGTTGCTAAACGATCTACAGCATCTAAATTCAGAAATGATTGCGTTCTGCAATTTTGACTTTTCTCTGCAATAACCACAAGCAACAAAAATTACCTCTAAATAAAGATGTTTGTAAACAAGGACTATTTAAAACAAGTAATTTTAACGTTTGTATTGATCAGAATATTATTCAAGAGAACAGCTTTTAGTTGATTTGGACATCAATCCTTGTTGAACATAAAGTGCAAAGTGCAACCAACAAGTAAGTCTATGTAATAAACTGATTGACCTGTACTTAATGCTATGTATGGTTATATAAACTCTAAAACAAGTAATACAACTAAATTATCTCACCGCTGCAACTCTCTTCCCTTCGATGTGGAGGCAAACCCACTTTAAACATTCTCGTCTGATTCACTAATTGTTACATAGCCAAAAATTGCTGACCTCTGCGATTGGGAAATTGCGTTTTTTAAAATTGCGATTATACTGAAAATGCGATTAATTGTTCAGCCCTAACTGCTACCTGCACCGCGTGTCATTGGGTCTATTGCGCTGGAACACAACAAGAGTGATGGAGGAGAGTTTTTAAGTTTTTTTTTGCAGCATAAGATAAGAAATATTGAGGTTTAGGGTTTTACAGTATGAGCAGTGCATTTAAAATGAGCAGAACACACTTGAGATGTTGCACTTGTCATCGGCAGCCGTCCCACCTGACTCCATGAGAACGGAGGCACCGGTAAGCGAGAGAAGACTGCAGCATCGCCGTCTCTGTAGTCTTCCATGTGGCACGATCATGTACCTGCAGAGGAGCTGCACGCAGCTTTACAACCATCAATCTGATTTAATGAGCCAAAGCAGCAGCAGCAAGGACAACAAGGCAGCCGCTGTATGCTCACAAACACGAGGAGCGCTCCTAAAGATGAGCTGGTGTGGGGAGAACACCACCAGCGGTTTGGAAAAAGGATTAAGTCATTTATGTCTTTTTTTCTCCTAGGTGGGACCGTAAAGCAGGATTTGTGCGACAGTGAGAGAAGATGAAAACTGGTACTTAGAGAAGGCAGCATTGTTTGCTTGTTTTTTTGGCTGGAGCATTACAAATAGGGGCTGCATAAAGAAAGAAATGGGTTGAATTTGAGATAGCATTAGCTTTAATCAATACCTCACACGGCTCAGATGTTGACATGACCTTTGATACGATTTAGCTGTGATGCTTTTGTTTTTGTCAAGTGAAAAGAGGGCAATTCAGAGGGCATTTTAATTAATTTGTGCTGTATGAAAAGGTTTCTTTTAAAAGAACCCAGAAACATGACATGAACAGTATAATACTGAAACCCTCCGGACCTTGATAGTAATGGTGGTTTTTCCATCTCTTAACCCCATTTTAAAGGCTATGGTTGGCATGAAATTCATTAGCTGAATAGCTGAGTGCCATAGGACATGTTTAAGTCTCAAAGCTGCAGGTAAAAAGCATTGATAAAAAAAAAAAAAAAACACACTAAATGTGAGATAATCCAGTGCAATGATTTCTAATGAAACTGCTCTGTGTCTAATATACCACCTCAGGCTAGATGTCTTGCAGTAATTAAAGGCTTTTCCCGGTTTCCGTCAGTAATCCATTCAGGGACAAAGCCTCCTCCTAAATTCTGCTGTGATATACACCGACGTGCATGAACGGCAGAGGGAAGACTTCAGTGGCTGTTTACCTATTAGAGCTCTCCGCTGTGGCAGCCCTGATTGTGTCTCTGAAACCAGACACCACACACCAGGAATCCTGGGGATCCTAAGTGACGCCAAACAGAGCAGCGCTACTTTACCAGATCCATATTTCTATTA
Source organism: Fundulus heteroclitus (assembly GCF_011125445.2). NCBI lineage: Eukaryota > Metazoa > Chordata > Actinopteri > Cyprinodontiformes > Fundulidae > Fundulus > Fundulus heteroclitus. The sequence goes on from NC_046375.1 coordinate 27,915,308, forward strand.
GTTGTAAACTAAGTACAGGCAACACAGGTAGAAATTAGAAAAGGGTAACTGAACCCAAATAAACAACAGGTAGCAAGGTAGCAATCTGCTGGTGACTGGAATTGGCTGTTTTTCAACAGAACTAGCCAGCTAGACTGATTGTCTGATAAGGACAAGGTGGGACTAACAGGGTCAGCGTCATCAGTTAACTACGGATATGACAGAGAAAACTCCAACCGACACGCTCGTTTTTTTTTATTTGAAGTCCGTGAAACATGTCATACCATCGAGCAAACTCTCCAGTGAACACTTTTTTGCTGCTGTTGTCTAAAAATAAAAATCACAGGCTACATGGTGAACTCACGTGCATCTTCTTAATCTTCCAAGGCACCAGGCTACAAAAATCTCCGTATGCGTCTTGGTTGTTATGGTAGCAGAAAACTGCTGCTGCACTATGGGTAATTCTGCCGCTGAGAGTGACCTATCATAAAGTCCCGCCTCCCGCGCGCTGTGATTGGTCTGGTCTGTTTTGGGCCAGGCGGAATGGAGCCTTACCAGACTGACTTATGCTCTGTGTAATTCAGTCTGGCTGGCCAGGCTAGATTCTCAGCATGATCAGTCCTGATCAGTGACCAACCAATCAGAGATAAAAAAAAAATAAAAAAATAAAAGAAAAAACAACTAAATAGATTTTCTACAATCGTTCAGCAAGGCTGGAAGAAAGAAAGACTTGAGCAGGTAGGAGTTGAAAATCTAGAGTAGTCAACCTCGCTTTATCCTTTAAACCCGTCTATCATGGAACATGGAAATATTGGCAGCCTTTTGAAAATCCTAGGGTTAAATAGAGGATCATTAACCATTCATTCATTTATATATATATATATATATATATATATATATATATATATATATATATATATATATATATATATATATATATATATATATATATATATATATATATATAGATATATATATATATGTGTGTGTGTGTGTGTCCTAGCAGTGCTAATGCCTAGCATAAACTGCAAATCACAGTTTTCAAAGCCCCAGTGTGTTAGATTTTCATACTAGCGCACCATCTAGTGGTGCACTAAATTAATAACAAACGACTTGGCCGTAATAGCTACTACGGAAGCCTTGGAGTATAATAAAGTGTGACAATGTAAACATGTCCTCCATGTTTTAGCTACTGCTAATATCTAATAGCTACGTCACCGTGTGAAATAGTTTTTGGCATCGTTGTCAAGTCTGCTTGTTTTTTTTCTAAAGCCGCTTGTAAATTCCATGCGTCTCAGTTTCTGAATGTGCAGTCGCTTCTTTGGGGTCTAAAGTAAGCGACTAATAATAGCTACGCCAATATAGACATTTCTCCTGGTTATTACTTCTTTTTCTTTTCTTGCTTACTTTCTCTTGCCTCTCGCTGGGCACTCCTCCATATTGACAAAAAACGGCAAATAGCATGATCTACGGTCGTCTTTGCTTGTTTTCAACTCCTCCACCGCCAATAACGCGTCTTCATATAGAAGACAGATAGGGAAAACACATATGGACTGACAGTTTGTCGCCTTTCAGCTTCTGAAATCAGAAATAGCGAGGCAACATGGTGCCTCTAGGTGGGTACACCGACACGTATGTATTTATAAACTACTAATACTAAGCTATGATAACATTTTAATTTTTGATGTGAGGTTATTAGACTTTGCCAGAATATGTATCTCTAAAAGCAATGCTTGATTTTTGCTAATTAAAAGCCAAATTGGTTAAACACTGTGAAATTAGTGTGAAATTGTGTGTGTGAAATTAGTGAAAGCTAATGTTGCTGTTACTGCTCTCACACACAGTGTGAAGTCACCTCTGAGAAACTGGAGGGCTAGGAAAACATATTCTGAATACTTTCCCTGAAGAGAAATCGGAATCGGCCAAGAGTGTTACAGGCCGGTCAAACAACGTTTCCAAAAAATCTGGAGATAGGAAATCAAACCTAAAATTCAAAGAGTAATCAGTTTTGGAGACAATGGCCTTCTGTCTAATCTGGCCTCTCAGTCAGGATATTTTCCCGTTAATAGACTCAGTAGGAATTCCTTCACATAACATGAAGGATTATTCTAAAGAGGGAGCTAAATCCTTCCAGCTTGCTCCCCCCCCATTCAAGTCCACCGATCATACAGTTCCACTCGCTCTGTTTATACACACTTAATAAACATTTAGATGCACGAGTAAGGAACCGGAGCAGCAGGCCTCGCTCTGTCTCAAGGTCCAAAACTGATCGCCAACATCTGGACCAGGCCCGTCAGAACCGAGCGTGGAAAAATCAATGCTGGCAATCCTGAAAGGCTTGCAGACCCCTCAGCAGCAGCTCTTAGTGGGGAAGTCTGCATGAAAGTGAAGCTGCTTGGGTACAACGGTAAAAACTGCTCAGGAGTTAGACTTCCACAACAAAAGGTTTTCTTTATCTCCTCTCTCCAGGAATGTCCTTGTATGCAACAGTCTGCCACAACAGCAGGACCGGCCGGCGAACACTTACAAGGGAGGGGGAGTGAGGGTGGGAGCAGGAAGTGTGGCATCAAATTACACAGGCCTGATGGGTGGGAGTGTTCGGTGCTCAGGTCAGGGAAGGACAGGGAGCCTAAGGCCTGGGGATGTAGCCAGAGCCACATGGTGGTGGCTAAAAACAGGGGTTAGCTGTCAGCGACCTGCCACACCTGCTCAGGTATCACCCCAACGCTCACCGGTCGACTAAACTCAATACAAAGACACAAGCATGAAGGGTGTGGTCTGCTTTTCAATGAAGAAAGAATGTTTAGGGGGGAAAAAAGAGAGAGATCTGTGTCTGCTTCAATATGTTCCAGATGCTGATGATGGATTTTATTACTGAGAATAGATTCATAACAGGAACATCAACTGTGCCGGAGGAGGACGAAACCGTGAGAGCGTGGAGAAAACAAGCCACAGAGACAGCTGAAGCTATTAAAACTCAACGGAGTCGTAGCTAAATGTTCCACACAAAGGAACGTTAAGTCACTCAACAGATTCAGAGGTGTTTGAACTTGACGCAGGACGACCTACGTGAAATCTTTACCATGCTCTATAACTATGGTCGAAATGCTCCACTAGATATATTTTCATGGTATGTGTCGGTTTTTAAAGAAATCTGGCGAAAGGCTTCAGGGACTGACTGCTTAATTATTACCCTTTTTGCTCAAGATTATGTCACCTACTATAATAAGGTACACTCAGATGTCAATGGATGGATCCTGGATTTAAGGGTGAGATATTTTCTCAGTGTTCGTGTTAAGCAGGTTGGCCCTTTGTCATCAGTTTTCCACCTAGTAACAGATTTTTTTTTTTAAGCTTTCACTCCTCAACGTAATTTGATAAGTCAGGCTTGATAAGGTAAAAATCATTCTAATGGGAATGTTTTATAATAGCTTAGCTCTATTCTGTTTTGAAGAATAGAGCGGCAAAAGAGAAACAAATCCTTGTTTAACACATCCATACACCGATAGATGCAAACAGGCCCAAATTAGAACCGACACTCTAACCCACTCTGTTCTAAATCCTTTAATCCTCAATGGAGGTAAATCCTTAGTGAAGGTTGCAATGCAGTGGGTTGATTTTTTTTTCTTGGTGGGGGGGGGGGGGGGGGTCTTAAGCTTAACTCTTGTTTCTCCAACTGGGGAACTAACCAGGTTGGAAATACAGCTAACGCAACCCAGTGTCGTCTTGAGCTGTAAACAGAATAAGGAAGAAAACAAAGCGAGGCAGTGATGGGTGTTGATGCAAGGAAGTGATCTTGTTTTGATGGTGGGGGGATTAAGGTACCCAAAGTGTGCTGATAGGGATTTAATACAGAGGAGGTTATGTGTGGAACATAAGGGGGATGCCTGAATGACAAACTGCACACTGGTGCATTTTTTTTTTTTATTCTATGACATTTCTACAAATGGGTAAAATCAAGGCCTGTTATATAAAAACAAGACCATGGCGCACAAAGGACTCCCTTTTAATCAGACCATGCCAACCGTTGCTGTGGGCTCCGCGTTAATGTCCTGCCTCAACAGCTCAGCTCTGCACATCTGGATGCTGATCCAGCCTCCTGCATCCTTTTGTATCCGTGCGCTCCTGGTCGGCCTTTATTTTTATATATATAACACAACCGTGTTCAGACTGAATAAAGACACGCTGTCCGCATTCCACAGGTTGCCGTAAGCACAATCAAAGCTACCAACAAAGCCAAAGGATGGAAGTTGCTCCCGAAGAGTCCATGTGTGTGTGCCGCTGGCTGCCAGCAGAAACATGTCCTCCGCCACCCCCCAACACACCGCTATGGAGCAGGGGGGAGAAAACAAAGCAGCGCAGAGGGGAGGGGAGGGGAGGGGAGGAGGGAGCGGAGGACACCCACCGCCGCCGATGCCGCTGCTGGCAGCAACAGCGGTTCACGTCGCCACGACGTGTCAACACCCGAACTACACCTTCCTGCCGTTTTGCATTGCATTCAACACCCGCTATGTTTCCTTTAGAGGCAAAGCTGTGATAGAGCGCGCGAGGGTCCAAACAGCAGCAACAAGCTCGTTCCACGCGCGTGCGCCCCTCAAAGAAAGCGCGAGTGAGTTTTTTTTTCCTAATAAAAAAGGAAGAAAAATGACTGACTAACCTGCTGGGGTTGCTCCAAATATCCGCACCACCGGTACCTTCTTCACTGCACTCTCCCTGAAGTCAGAGTAACACACGTCCAGGCCCTTAATGGGACTTGCGAGATAATAGTCCGCGGTGACTATCCGCACGGCAAACATGACTGCCGCGTCCGTCAAAGAGAGCGGCAGAGAAGAAAGAAAAGCTTAAAAAAGAACTATTGTAGGGAGTCCATAAGATTCCGGGACCGTGTTGGCCACTCGAAGCCAGGCAAACGGGGTGCTGTCACGGCGGCAGAGCGACGAGAAAGCCCTAGTTGTGTCTCGTGAAAAAAAAAAAAAACAGCCACAAAGATCCCCGTGTCTTCCGCGCGCCCAGACTGTGGCCGCCGTAAAAGGTTCGCCTGCTGCCGCGAAGCCTAAGCGTTGTGGCCGAGGGCTGCCGCTGCCCCTGGCGCCGCTGCCCGGTCCTCTCCGGCTGGTGGCCCCATGCTGGAGTCTGCGCTGACTTCGTGGTTCTAGCTCTCGCTTGTGTTTTGAGCCAAGGAAGACGCTTCCCAAGCTTCCGGTATGTAGCGCTATCTTCCCAAATCGCGTCTCGGAGCTAATCCCTGCCAGTGCTCCTCAGTCAGACAGCCCCCCGCTTGTGCTCCCCTTTCTTCCATAACAGGCTACAGGACGTAGCTGAGAAACTAACAAAGTTGGAAACAACGCTACGGTACATCCGGTGCCTGTTCAAAATAAAGCAACATATAGGAGTCGCAAGCAGAGGATTACAGAGAACGCATTATTTGGAAGATTTATGGTCTTCAGCGCCCCCGCCTTTTAGAGGACCTGGTTTGAAAAAAATAAAATAAAAAATTCAGCAGACCTAGAAGATCTGTCAATAATATAATCGGTACAATTTATTTCTACTAGAGACCTGGAAATGAAATTATGTTACAACTTTAACGGAAGTAGCAATAACTGAAGAATTTCAAAGTTGAGTTGAAAAAGGATGTCTCCCCAAGGTGCACCACGGCACCATCTTAAAAGACTTCTTAGTTCAGTCGAGTCAGCTGAACTGAGGTTTATTCTTCGCGCCATAAAATGATCTGGTTTTATTGCAAATATGCAAACATGATTAAAATTCTACATTTACAAGGACACAGTAAGCGAAGTCGGTCCAACTCACGGTATAACCGCAGGATCTCTGATTTTGATCCAGTGATGCCTCTGTTTGCAGAGGCATCACTGGATCAAGTTTGCAGAGGACAAGGATGAGTCTGCATACTGGACAGAGGATGTCCAGCTGGCTACATTTTGCACTATAAACTGCTTGGAGGCTCAAAGTTGGAATCCAACACCAAGGAGACTGTCAGTTAGGCTTCACCCCTCAACAGCAAACTTTCTATAGCTGTCCACTTTTTGAGGTGGACAGCTATGGAAGAAATATAGTGTCATTATAATCAGACTTTTTTTTTATTTTATTTAGAAATTGAGATTACAAGTTACAAGTTCCAATAAGCAGATTGCACGTTGCCTTTGCACATGTGCAAACAAACAATCCTCGCTGTCACTGTAATATGTGTGGGGTGCATACGGCTCACAGGCTTGTTTTGAGGCTTTAAGTCTTAATATATGTGCCGTACACTGACCAGTGCACTTTGTGCCATGTTCAATTGCTCTTTTGGGTTCAACCCAAAGACGGAAAGAAGAAATGCGGTTGTAAACCTCTGTTCGCTCTTCACAATTTCCCAACAGAAAAAAAAAAGATCCAGACGGACATAAAAGATGGACTGAAATTGCAAGTTTTTTTGCTCACGTTTATTTAGTTTACTCTTCATCTTTATGTAGGAAACCGGGGAGGCTGTTAGGCTCAGGGCGGATCCCCAGATTACTTTTAGTTGCTTTTTTTTGAAGTGCTCTGTACTGATCAGCTTCAATATTCCTGCTAGTTAAAAGTATTCCCACAGCACGATTCTCCCACTATGTTTCACGGTGGGGTTTCAATTTTTTTTCAAAATGACATGCAACGTTAGTTTTTAGCCACTTACAGTGTTTTTCATCTGCATTTCTAATTTCAGCGCTCAGTTTTATAACCAAACTGTGCTTTCAATGGTATTGAATGGAATTACACAAAGGTGGACTCTGTTTTGGAATTAGGTTACCGAAGGCCGCTGGATGTTAATTAGAGCCTCAGAGTTAAAGTGCGCTGAATAAAAATGCACATCACGTTTTTCAGATTTTTATCTTTTAAAAAGAAAAAAAGAAAAAGCATATAACCCTTTTCTTCTGCTTCAGATTTGTGCACTACATTAGACGGGTTCATCATGTAAAATCTGAGCCAAATAGATCAAAATCTGTGGAAATACTTTTATATGAGAGAATTCCTGACGATAGAAGCGACTTGGGTCAGAACTAATGTTTCTGATCCTCCATCCCATATTTTTATCTTGTAATTTACATGTATGAGCCTGGATGTCTCTAAAGGCCGCCTGCCTGGCAGTGCTACCTTTCTGCCTCTTCAGATTTCCACTCAGACTAATGTGACAGCCTGGAAGTGGCAGGGAGCAGAGCGGGACGTGCTGGGCCTCCTGCGCTCTCCTCTCCACTGCAGGAGCCATCATCCTCTCCAAACAGCTGGTTCGGTCCGGTTCATCCTAGGGACATCACGTTTAATGACATCCCAGCCATGAAAAATGCCTCATCAGCATCTTCACATTGATGGAGAGGGAATCTTAGCCTGAGAGAGAGCAGGCTGACCTTGAGTGAGAGCCCGACTTTCCTAATGAGCCAATCAGCAAGCATCTGCTCAGGTTTGCCGGCAGCCAGCCTGAGGGCTTAGAGCGCATCTGAGGGACAAATTTACCATCAAACTAATCTAAAAAATATGATATATGCCACGGTTAATGCAGTGTTTGGTGGAAGCTTTTATCTAAAGTGCTTCGCAGTACACCAAGTGCAGCTGATCTCAGAGTGGATGGTCCCAGAGGGAGAAGAGCCATTTTCTGCACAGATAGGTCCTCCTCTGATTTAAAGACCATGTCACAGTGATGGTGATGCAGACGAATCCAGGATGTAAAGGGACAAAGTTCTGACTCCTTTTCATAGTTTTGTCCTGAAAGGAAAACTGAAGATCTACTGATAGGATGCAAGTTCTTCAGCATCGTTTGATGTAATGCAGGCATTCTGTATTTAAACAGTAATAACTAAATAAAAGGTGATTAGATCAATAAAACATTTGGAGAAGTTTCTTTTCTTTTGCTCTGAAACAAAAGTAACATGATACTTGTGAATTGAACTTATTGGTTGTCCTGATTCCACAGAAACTAACTAATGTACATGTACCTCTTCATCACTCTGGAACAGAGATTCACAACAGAAACAGCATTTGTAAAATGGTTCGTTTGCTGTGAAAACAGGTGCAGAACTAGCCAGAGTGTTCAGTTTGCTTCTGATGTGTGTAAAGATTCATGTTGCCACCAGTGCAGAGCTCACTCAGTGTTAACAGCAGGTGGGTGTAAATGGCTGAGAATGAGGCATGGGCCAGTCTGAGATTGGCCCTCAGGACCACCTTGAGTAGAATTATCACTCTTTCATAATTCTTTACACAATAACAAGACACGACTTTGTGTTAGGAAAATATGACACAGTCTGAAAACCTGCAAGTGCAAGGATGGACAGCAGGGGACAGGCAAATATATTTAGTCTGATGAAACAACTTTCTGATTGCTTCGAATGTCTGGAAGAAACACATTTTTGGAGTAGAAAAGCTTAGGGGTATACTCACTGTTGTTGCCAGCGGTTTAGACATTAAGGCCTGTGTATCAACTTATTTTGAGGAAACAGCAAATTGATGCTATTATACATATACACTGTAGTGCTATACATTGTATCACAGTGTCATATCTTCAGTGTAGTCCCATCTTGTGAGGGGTGTACTCCCTTTTGTGACATACTCTAAGGGTCAACACATGTCGCAGTGAGGAACCAGAGGTGACTAAAAAACGAAAAAGAAAGAAACAACACAAAAGGAGACACGAGTCTCATTGAACAGTGCCCTACAAAAGGATGCATACACTTTATATTTTCAACTTTATGCCATTATAGGACCACACATGTGTATTTTATTGTGATTTTATGAGAAAGACCAACACAAAGCAGTGCATGACAGTGATGTGGAATGAGAGTAATACAAGATATCCACATTTTTTATTTATCTTCAGCCCCTTTTGCTATGATTCCATCATGATGACCAAGAAACCCAGCAAATAGGTCAGGGAGACAATTAGAGCAGGGCTAGGTTCTAAAACAAGATCCCAGGCTTTAAACGCCCTACAGAACTCTGTTCAGCCCATCATCTGAACATGGAAAGAGGATGAACCAACTGCAGACCTACAAACACACGGACGCCCACCTAAACTGACAGACCAAGTAAGGAAAGCATTATTTATAGAAGCAGCCAAGAAGCTCTTTGGATGAACTACGGGAGTCCCCAGCTCGGATGGAGAACCTGTTGTCAGGACGACTCAGGAACGTCCAGGTGATCAACTTCGGGGACTGTCTGGTCTGTTCTGAAGGAGTCATTGCGCCTCGCTGCAGTTTTGAGATTTGCACTTCACAAATATGAGTTTTATGGAAGAGTGAGGAGAGAAAAAGCCATTATTGAACAAAAGCAATGAGAAGTCCCATCAGTAGTCACCATGTAGTCTACAGCAAGTCAAGTGTAGGGCAGGGCTAGCAAGTGTAAGAGGATGCAGATGAGACGGAAAATGTAACTTTTTGACCCACCTGCACGACCTTATGTGTGACAGAACAATAGTACTGCACGTCAGACTGAACACACCATAAAACCCGGTGGTGGTTGCATCATGCTATGGGGATGCTTTTCTTAAGCAGGGACAGGGAAGCTGATCGCAGTTGATGAAGGTGGATGGAGCTAAACTAAGGGGAATCCTGCAAGAAAACCTGCTGGAGGCTGCAAAAGACCGGGGCAAAACGGTACCTTCCAGCAGGACCCTAATCCTGAACATAGAGCCAGAACTACAATGGTTTCCATCAAAGCACATTCAAGCATTAGAATGGTGGTCTAAGTGCAGACGTGAAGCCAACTGAGGATCTATATTGTTGTAAGCTGTAAGTGTAAGGGAAAAGATGGAAAGGGGGTCCAGTCCTTAAATGGGGAAAAGGCCTGTGTCTGGTAGCTTTGGCCGCACAAGATAAGACTGAGTGGAGTGGCCTGCAACACAATAACAAAGGCTGGATTTATTGGTTCTGGCTGCACTCCTGTTTACAGAAAAACGACCTGGTGCTGATAACACACACACACACACACACACACACACACACACACACACACACACACACACACACACACACACACACACACACACACACACACACACAGACCCCCCCACACACACACACACACACAAAGCTGGCTTATCAGGTTGCTGCTGTGGAACATCTGGACCGGATGTGTGAGCTGTGGCTGGTCTACAGGTCCGTTACCATGCTGATGCATTTCCAAACCATTCATTTTTTTTGTTCGTTCTCAAAATAAAATCCTCACCAACTTAGCTTCTGTTGATTCTTTTATTACAAAGGCATGGTAAAACAAAACAACACATTTTAATCGCCCCCAGAGTGTTTTCATTGATAGATACTGCCACCTACTGGTAAATCATCCCAAATATTTACAGAGTGTGAAATAAAGCTGATATGATCTATTAAAATGTACCATCTATCATGACAGAATTGAAAAAAATTTAAACATGCAGATAAAGTCTAAATTATGTCAATTTTTAACAGTAGAAAATAATTGAGGAGCTTTAGTTCCAGTAAAGGCGTGTTTTGCATTTTTAAAGCGGACATACCTCCTGTGAGGTATGAGCGCACTAGGGACAGAGAGCAATCATCCAATGTTTCATAAACTAAAGAAATAAAAATTATTACAGAAATATATGTGTAAATAAACGAAGTTGTTTTTACATGTTAGTCTAGCGTGCAGTTACAGAACTTCTTACCAAAAGAGGTTGTAAACTAAACAGATTTGGGTTCAAAGCTTCTCCGCTGCCCCCTGGTGGTCAAAAGCATTACTTCTAAACAACAATCAATGATTATAATAGATAATAATATCTTACATTGTTACATGTTTCTTAGTCAGTTTTTATCTGTTCTAAGAGTAAAGTTTGAGTAATAAAATACGAAGAATAGTGAAACAACCACACATCTACTAATGTGGAAACAGAAGAACAAAAGGCAAAGACTTAAACTGAATGGAACAGTCTTTGTTAATGTTGTTTTATTCTGTGCATTGAGCTTCTGGGAAGTAAACCTGCGTTCCAATAGTCCCTTTTTGCATCATGACAAAGGGCGAACAGTGAGGGTGAGGCCAGTGCCTCTCTGAGGGACGATGTAGCGCTCCTCTCTGAGCAGACGCAGAAGCAGGTCTTGGGTGTCGCTGGGCCAGTGGTAGATCCTGGTGTTCTGGAGCCAGCTGGGCACATGTTTCTAACAGGAAGAGAGGGAGCAGAACAGGTCAGTACACCAAGTGATCCGTGACCTGGTCCCCTTTATCTCAGCTCTTTCACTTTTTCATCTCAATGCTCATGTGTTTAGTTTGTCTCCGTTACTTTCAGACAGTTAAGAAGAGCCAAAAACATGAAAATGCCACATGACCCAGACCAAAGACAGAAAAGACCATACATGCTGTTATCTGCTAATATTCAACATCCATTTTTTTGTTCCCTTACTTATTTGCTTTACTAAATGATGGAAGAAGAGATGGGTACTGGTCTGACTCTGTAGTCCTGACATGTCACAGAGACCGCAGAGAAAATCTGAATACTTTTGAAAGTAGAAATGGCTTATAGTCTGAGAGAATAATTCTAACAAGAGAATATGCCCAGTCAGTATCTTACCTGCAGTACAGCAGACACGACAGCCCACTGCCATGCTGATCCTACTCTGTTTTAAAAACTATTTTATAAACCTCAAAATCATCATGTTTGGAGTAAACTGTCAATTAGCTGGTTCTTTTTTTCCCTCTGAATTGCTTTGAGAGGATGTTTCGGGATACCGTTGAGGAGATGCAGGCTGAGCACAGATTAATGGTGGTTGTTTAAGCAGCAGCGTTTAAAAAGGGCGTTAAATATAATGTTGTCTGTGTTATCTCAGGTTAGATGGTGCTACAATTTTTAGAACCGTGACCATGCAGCAGCAAGGTCCCGGGTTTGAATCCTAGGCTGGGGTCTGTGCATCGGTCCTCCCTGTGCATCGGTGGGTTCTCTCTGGTGAGAACCCCTCCAACCAACTATTGAGAAAGTGAAGTGTGTTTATCGACACCATAGCGGAGGTAAAGCCAGTAAGATGGGAGTAAGTTGGAGAATGTTGTTTACCCCAGGTGCAGACTGTTTCAATGGCCTTTTTAATGCCATATATGGCAAAGGTCCAAACTGGTTGCAGCTGCAGAAGGGAGAGGATTCAGGCATTAAAGCAGCAAGAAAAGAAGCAGACGAGACTGGACGAAGAGTGGCCTTGACCAGAGGAGGGGGAGATCAAAAATGCTGGATGTGGGCAGGACTCTGTGCTGTCCACCTTCAGGGCTTAGATGATTGCAAACAGAAATACTATATAGCATTGTAAAAGATCAGTCACAATTCCTTCTGGCTCGAGACCCCAGCTACTGGTGGAAGTGAAGAAGGTCCTTGTATCGATACTATTCAACTCTTTTAATACATTTTGATTAACTTAGAATTCTGTCTCTGTGATTTATTCATGTCACTATGTGCCCTTAATTTCCAGAATAAACAAACACACAGTTAGGAGAAAAATTTCCCTAACACAACATTTAAAGGCTAAGCAGGCGTAGACTCTGGTTCAGATCCTGGCCTTTGTGGCCAAAGAGTTTGCGTGTAGTGTTCTCCCTGTACATGTAGGAGTTTTCTCTGGGTATTTGGTATACCTGGTCAATTGTTAAATCTAAATTGCTCTTAGGTGTGTATAAGATTGTTTGTCCTATTTGCTTTTCTGTTCCATGTTGAATGGGCAACCTATCCAGGATGTACCTTGGACCGTTGAAAACTATCCCCACTTGACACAAAAGATTTTTGCAGGTATCAAAAGTGGAACGGAGCTCAGGAGATGTTTAGCAGTCAGAAGACGTGATGGGAAGATTTGTTTGATTATATCTCCATTAGATTTATGTGAAAGTGTCGCAGAACCTCCAGTTTGTTACCTTAGTTGCACCAGGAAACAACACAGGAACCAGTCTGAAGTTCAGGCAGCCTTGTTGGATGTATTCGTTTTGAATCTGTGCCAGAGCAAAGGAGAGACAGTGATACAACAGAGGTATAATAAAAGGTTCACTATTGGCTAAAACACATCTACTGCTTGGTTTTTATTTGGCACATTGGGAGCATTATTGTTCAGCATGTTTTGAGCCAGCCATAAGACGCCGATGTTCACAACAAACTTTATTGTCTGGGCTCTGACAACGTGCTCAGCCAACTGACCTGGGTGTGAATGTACTTGGTGTGGAGGCCGTGCTCGTCGTCTCCGCCTCCCTCCACATCCTCCTTGTACTTGGGGCTGATGACCACAATGATGAGGACTGATTTCTGTAAAACACCACTGCTCTGTCAGCTTTTGGAAAATACGTTGTTGCCAAAATGTGGACAGGTCATCAATCAGGCTCACGTCATTCAGGTAACGATCCATCCATTTGTTGATGCCCATTCTCCGGATCGGATTGTCGAACATATCGATCTGTAGAGTTTCATGCATGGTGAGTGGGTAGAACGTGTGTGTGGATCAAACACTAACGGGAAGGTTTGGATACCTACTGCTGGTTTGAACCCCTGACCGATCAGAAATCCCACAAATTTTATCATTTCATCCGCTGTGTCCACTGAATATGTGATGAAAACATTCCCTGGAATTGAGAGGTGAGCGAAACACTTTTAAGCAGGAGAATGAGACGTTACATGATGCCACTGCTCTATCAGGATGTGACTTACTGCTCTCCTCAGGCAAGCTGATGGTCTTCCTGAACTCCCCGGTGAACGCTCCTGGGCCTGCAACAGCTGAGCAGCCCACACTGACCTCACGCATCACATCAGCAGGAGGCGGATTATTAAAACAAGGCCTGTTCTCTGGAGCATTTCTGTAGAGAGAAAAAGGACTAACTCATTCAGGACAACATGCAGAAAGTGTTATATAAACCAATGCTAAGAAAATTCAAGTCGGACTAACTGTAAATGGTGGCGTGGAGCGTAAGGACAGTGATTGTCCTGCGGATAGGGTGCGGGGTTGTAAAACGGTCCCTCCACTGGAGCGGGGCCTGCAGAGAAGGATGGCAGATCAAACATGAATGTCCTCTATAGGCAGTGTCGACTTCTGCCTCACAGGATGCTCATTTTCAGACACACAAAACTCCTCATCAGAGATGTACACATTTCTGAGAGCTGACTCACGATCTGTACAGAGTCTGGAGAGCATTATGTGCAGTAACCTTGAATTCAGTTTTGTTTTGGAGAAACTAAAGTTAGAGCAACAGGGCACTGAATTAAATACATGACAGACCATGTAGATTTGTCTCAAAGTAGGTTTTAGGGTTTCATGACACATTCTCTGATTAACATTATCAACAACCAACCTCGACCCAAAACCAGCCACACAGCTCCAATTCCCTTGAGCCCCATAGACCTCTCCATCTGCCATCTGACCACAGCTTTACTTTTACTGAGTCAGTGAGGGATTTGTACAAGTGTGGTTGTCCTTTCCGTATCTATATATCTATATGTATGAGGAGCTGCCAAAAGCTCACCCCTGTACTAAAACAAAAGTGTTGCTTTCTCATCAAAGTCAAACTTCCTCCAGAACAAGATGATTTTGGATGAGCAGAAGATGCTCATGGATGGACGGGCGGGCTGTTCTCCACCTTCTGCTCAGCCCCTCTCAGCTAATTAGTGGAGCAGCATCACCTGACTCTAATCACCTGCATGTCATTCTACCTGCACCATTGCCTATATATACCTGCCTCTCACAGCCAGTCAGAGCCGATTATCTCCTTGCCTTGTGTGAGCTGCAGTCCAGTGGTGTGTGCACCGCCTGCTCTGTCCTGTGTGTGTGGACTCTCTGCTCGCCCCTACCCTGACCAGCCAGACCGACTGACTAACCATTCTGTTACCATAACACTCAAGATGGCAACTGCAGAGGAGCGATGTTTTACTGAAATCCTTTATTATGTGCTGAATGAGTGGGATATATCTTTAAAAACTCAACAACTGGCGGCTCTAAGAGCTACAATAGAGTGTTTGTAAAAATGAGCCAACGTTACATGTCAGATTGCGCATTGTTTTGAAAATGCATTAATAGAAAACAGTTAAACAACATAAATTGTTTTTTCCTTTTGTTTATTTGGTTTGGTTGGAGTTTGCCTTTGTTTTCTGGGCTTGTCTTCACCTGCAGTGGATGGACCTCATCCTGGCATGTCACTCTCAGGTGCGCAGACAAAACAGTCCCCAGGAATTTGCACACATTTCATTGGTTCTGGGTATGGCTCAAACTAAGAGGCAGATTGAAGAGGGGTGATACTGGCCGGAGCAGATTTTTCTGTTGATATAGATTTTCAAGTAATTATTGCAAGGTGTTAAAGAAATTTTCAGTTTGTATTAGTTTATACATGTATTTTTTAGTTTGCTCTTTGTCTAGTGTAAATAGTATTGTATTTTCCCGTTTCATTCGTATTTAAGCTGTTTATTGTTTGTTGTTGGTTGTTAGTGGTTCTTTTTGGATACACTGCTGGCTACAAAATAATAATAATAAAAAAAACAAGAACCTTCTACAGATGTCACTTTGCTTTGTTTTTTTGACTCCCGTTTGGGTCCCACTTCCATGGCTGCTCGACCAGCACAGGACCGTGTTGCTTGGTAGCCTCGTGAGACCATCCTGATCTCGCGAGCTTTCAAGGTTTCACTCGCAGATCAGTCTGGCTACTCTCCGTTAAAGAAAATTTGGAGCCGTTCACCAAACGAACGTCCAATCAGCGTTGGCTTTGAGGCGGGTTGAGGTGTGACGCAACGAGAAGCGCGACAGTTCAGTCTAAACAACATGGCGGCTTCAGCCGATGAAACTAGCGTTAGCGTGGCTATCGAGCAAGTTTTATCAGAATTACAGAGTATTTCTTTGCTGAGCTAACGAGCCTTTACCTGCAGCAGCAAGAGTAGCTTGGCTTGTGGTTGTGTTTTCGTTGTCGCTCTGTTACGAGCGACGACGAATCTGATTGGTTTATTTGGCCCGTCTATCACCAACATAGGCCAATCAGCTAACCAGTATTTTCGCCCCTTCCCAAAATTACTTCAACGGAAGGTTTCCAGATGGATATGCGGAGCAAATCTATCTGGCGGAGTCAGGTAAGTTGCTTGGAGCTTGCGTTACATCTGTAGTGATTGGTTCTACCCTGTTTGCGTTGATCATGTTAGCACCCACTTTTAAACCGGGCTCTACCAGCCACCTTCTAGACTATGTTTTGTTTACGCCGTACGTCAGTCTGGCTGGCCGGGCTAGCTTGCCCTGCCCTTGCTGGATACCTCATCAGATTCTGATTCTGGTCAACCTTCATCCACCTGCACTGGCTGTCATTCATGCTGTCAGCAGCGATTCAGGCCATCTTTGACTCTTTCAAGCCGTCTTCACTCTTTTGTTGACTTATTTTGGTTCCAATAACCCCTTCAAGCGCGTCATTGTGTCTGGGCAAGTTATGGTGTTCTCTGTCTGGTGGACAAATAGATGGATGCAACATTACATTTGTCAAATTTGAGCAGCAATTGGGATATTTGTTGCTATTCTGGGTTAATGACCAGCAATTAGGTGACATATACATTTTAGTTTGAAATACACTGCTTTTTGTCAAACTTAAATATTTCACATCATCAAAGATGTTTTTATTTTTTTCCTTCTGACAGACCGAAACAAAATAACCAGAGTAACAGAGAACTAAACACAGATTTCAAATAATGTTTTTTTCCCTAATAAACACACTTCCCAAACTATCCAACCCATCCTGGTTGTGAAATTAAAAAGGCATTAACTGTGATTAGCCACATATTTTGGTTCAATTTGAAGATCCATACCCAGGGTATATTTCTGCCATCCATGCTCAGGTGAACAGAACCTGTCTAAATACATGAAGCAGGTATAAAAATCTAACAAGTGTCATCATCGGTATTTATCAGCTAGGAGCGTGTTCCAAAACTGTCTCTAAGTGGAGGTCGTTGTCTACAATGACAGGGATGTCTCCCAGTAATTACTGGCACAGCAAAATCACAGCAAGAGCACGTCAACGACCCTACCTTTGTGTAGATGTGTTGAATCTTTGCTTAATTAGTTTGTTTTTCTTGATATGGAAATTTTGAGGCTAACTTGATGACATGGATTATTATGCAAGGCACTGTATTTGTTGGCTTTTCTCAATGAAACCTACACTTGACCTACTTACTAACCAAAAATAGCGACAATTCAACATAGTGGATTGAATACACAAACAAAAAGTGTTAACGCAAAGTTTCTCAGTAAATAGGAACACAATTTCAAACATGTTTACCCTGACTGTTAGAATGGCCATCGTGTGACATATGCAGCAGTTCCACTGACCTGGCATGCATCGTGCTTGGTATTGTGGCACATTGGGCTCAGCCCAGGACGTGTTTGATTTGAGCGGGTCTGGTAGCTCCAAGGATTGTAGTTCTTCAGAATATTGACACTGGAACCTGTCTGAACAACCTGTGAGGCCCATACTGGGATTATTCCTGGGGTTCTGTGCGTAGAAAGGCTGTTGCGGTCTATGCTGGGGCATAACATGATCGCCAGGTGAAGGCTGAGTAGGAGCTCTTCCTTCATAATGGTGCAAGCCCTCGGGGAACCTCCTGAGGCCCGCCCTAACACACTTCCTTATCACAGCCATGGTTCTCAGCTTTTATGCTGCCCTCATCATGACATCCACACTGGCTACAAGAAGGGGACAAGGCCACGCTGGCAACTGTCATCCTCTCATCAGTCTCAATGGGAATGCTCCGATGAGCGCAAGGACCTGAAAGAACAAACCGACAGCGAAAAAAAGCTTTCAGGTTACAGGGAACTACTTTTTGATCGACAACAAAGATCTGCTGGCACAGTAAGACTGAAGAGGACAGTTTTGTCTACCTTTGTGAGTCTCCATTTTCTTTATACCACTGTAGGAGAGAACAGAACAGTATTTCAGGACTCTGAGAGAACGGAACGATTTAGAGAAATGAACACAACATTTTGCATGTAAGAACAGCCATGACAAGCACTGCAGTCCCAGAGTCACGATCAACATGTCGAAACTGCCGCTGCTACTGAAAATACCTATCCTATAATAATAAGCATGACTCTGAACATGAAAAACCTTTCTCAGCTGTTCTTTTACGCAGTCGTTAATCTTTGTCACTGAAAAGAGTGAAACAACAACTCTACCTGTTCAGGCTGGCTGGACTGCAACATGATCACACAGAAACTGGTACAAAGGTCAGACTTACTGAGTTGAACATAAGCCAGGTGTGTTCCAAAAAAACAAAATCTCACGAGTTTCCCGTGTGTTCGGGACTACAAAACAAGAAAAAAGAAAAGAACAGAGCCAAATAGTATCGTACTCACCTTTACTTCAGTCTCCCTATTCCACAGCTACTGCGCAGACCTGTTCGAGGCAAACAGGAAACATTCCCCCTTCCTGGTTTATGCAAAGTCTTGAAGCCTCGTGACTCGTTTATGCAAATAGCTCTGAGCAAAAATCCAGTACTGCCCATCAGGTTGCTTCTTCAGCAAAAACAGGCTCACTGCAGGCTAGTCAGGTTTAATTGTTAGTCAAAGAAATTCAACCTGATTTTTAAACTGGGAAGAACAATTTATAAGCAAGACACGAAATCCCACAATTTTGTTGTTTTATTAAGCTTTAAACAAAAAAATGCACAACATAATCTAACTGCTTTATTAAAAAAGCTCACCAGCCAGCTCACAGTTCACCCCTAATAATTGACCAGCTTTGACAGCTTTTCTTTAAAAAGAGTGATGAGTGGCACTCCTCAATACTCCTGTCAAACTAGACAGTATCGGGCTCAGAAAATATCACATCACCTTCCTGAAGTTTGCTGTCAGACTTGTTCCTCTCCTGCCACATATGCTTGCATTTTGAAAAGTACTTGTTAGGAAGTCTAAACTAAGGTGTCAAGGTCGCGTTTAAATATTTTTTGTAATAAAGGATTAACTGACCGATTAATAATGAAATACATTTTTGAGTGGACCGAAGGGGTCAGATAATTATCAGAAAGTTCAATCAGATAATAAGTGTTGGTTTGAAGTTTCATTTACAAGCATGCAGCAACCTCAGGTGATGAAATGATCTAGAAAAGGTAGTGTGAGATTAAAAGATATTACTAAATCATTGTTGCAGTATTTAAATCACAGTTGTGACGCAGGAGAGCTGTGTTGCTTATGTGTTGATATTTTCTGATATAATCAAACCAAATATGGCAAGCTAGCACCTGTGATGATCAGATTACATGCTACAGCAAGGAATGCAAAAGAAAATGATGTGGTAGTGTTTTTATTTTCAGTGGCTTCGTGTTCTTGCTGCTGAATCAAAAGGCTGATACACAATACTGTGACAAGGGTAAACGATCACCGCATAAGCCAGACTGCCATGGAACCTTTGGACTTGGTGATAATTTCCACCATATTAGCCTTGCAGCTCTCTCATACCATGTATGATGCATATGCACTAATAATACACAATCAACGGTGACTCAAATATTGCCAAAATTGACCAAGAAAATAACATAAATGAATCTCATGTTATGTATTCACATGCTTCAGTGATTTTTGGATACTGGATGCTTGAGATTGAAATTGAAAGTTACTGATGAATAATTTTCTGACCACTTGGGAGGTCTCGTGGTGCCTTGAAATTCCATATCCAGATAGTAAGTTGATCTTTTAACAAGAAAAAAGAAGCAAACCCTCATGGAGAATTAACAATATAATTCATGACACAGTATAACTTTGTGTATTCCACAGCATTGATCCTTATATACGTGCACTATTCAGAATTTATATAAATGCACTATTCAGAATGGGAATGCATCAAAAGTGACAAATGCACAAAAGCGTCACAGACTTTGGTGTTTCACAAAATCCCCTTCATTTCCTCATGTTTAGATTCATGTACAACATATTTTTCAATCCACTGGCACTGCGGTACACGGCAAGATAAGAAATTGTGTGACAGCAGCTTTAGTTTCCACATCAGGGATGTCTGGGCTTTTCTGGACTGGACATATTTTCAAACAGTTAAATTGGTCCTGTCTCCAAGCATGATGTATATATATATATATATATATATATATATATATATATATATATATATATATATATATATATATATATATATATATATATATATTTTTTTTTTTTGTGGGGTTCTTAATTCAGCTGACCTGTAGTGTGCAGCAACAGTTGAGGGAGAAGCGGCACTGCGTTATCCAATAATAAATGCAGATAGATATCTCTTTATTCGCTGCAACACTTTCTCTATTTCCTTATTGTAAGGACTTTAAAACACATAAGACCAAACTGTAGGTTTAAGATTTTAAAACCTACAGCCTTGATACTGGGAGGTGGCCCATGGCTAATGTGTAACTGAATAAAAACGCCTTTGGATGAATAGTCGTATGATTTCACAGGTATGTAATCTGGAAAACATTAACTGGCGGACTGAAACTAACAAGTTTTATCCAGCAAGGAGATGGGCAGTCTCCAGTTCCTTTTATTATGTTCAGTGACCCATGGAAGAGGCTGAATGAACTACTAAGAACACACAGGCTAATGTTAGTAGCCGCACAACAAGATGTTAATATTAGAAATTTGTTTATTATACTAACAATTGCAAACTTCAACCACACTCAAAATACAGCTAAGTTAAATGTCTTTTGTCACACACTGAGGTCTGGTTAAAGAAATTAATTTTTTTTTAGATTAATAATCAAGGCCTTCAAAAATAAAATAATCTAATGTATATATAATTGGGTACTTATGTAGACCAAGGATGGGTTATACAAAGCCGGGGAAAAAAGTACAGTACACCCCTTTGAATTTGCAGGTTTTACATATTTGACAGATGTTGCTCTTCTGACATCACCTTTATTTAAAAAATGAAGAGGTGGCATTTGTTGTTAGATTTCGTACACATTGGGTTATCTTTTAAGATTTCCAAAATCTCCCAAAGACAAGATCATGTATGCCTTAAAAAAACACTAGAATTGTCTAGTGTACTTTCTTTTGAACAATTATTTCCAATTATTCAAGAGTTCAACTTTCTCAGAGAGTGACTAAGAGCAATGGATGAAATCTCTTGTTGGTGTCATGGTGGTTGCTCAGTCCGAGGGATTGAGTCTAAGAAGGCCAACATCCGATTGAATCATGTTCTTTTCTATTCTGTCTGTTTAACACCGGTTAACACTACATTCACAGGGTTGCTGGATGGTGAAGCCCTATGATTTACAACTGAGAAAACTTTCATAGTGGTGTGGTTGAGGACAGTACTCAGCTCAAGGGCCTTCGCCTTGCAAGTCATAGCCTGAACCAGCTCTTGGCGGAAGCGACGGCTGACCATGCAGTAGAGCAGAAAGTTGGTGGTTGAGTTGAGGTTCTGTAGCATGTTAGCCAGGTCCCCGGCTACATTGATGGGAATGCTGTAGTCATCCCTGTTGAAGTTTTCATCATTGTACCTGGTCCTCAGGATGCAGTATGTGACAAAGCGAGGCAGACTAAGTATGACAAAGGCCACAGAAACAGTTCCCAGAAGGAGAATGGTTCTCTTCAGTGTACCTCTGGTGTTCCTTCCATACATGAAACGGCGTTCCTCCTTAGTAAAGAGGTTGCTGGCCCGGGACAGATGGTACCCAATGAGGTAGTTAAAGATGATGACCAACACAATGGGGATTCCCCCAGAGAGGAAGGTAGCTATCCACACGATAACGGTAGAATAGGCATGATTTCGATATCGACACTGATGTAGCGTCATGTTCTCTCCATCCACGGTTAAGTTTACAGGCGTAACAATGTTGATCCAACTCATTGGTACAGACACCAGGTGGGACAGCAGCACAATAGCTGTGCAGATCATTTTAGTAACCCAGGATTGAGAAAGAGTCTGTTTGGAAGCTGTGCTCCTGAGGACCAGGTAGCGCTCAATGGTGAACACCACCACAATCCAGGAGGAGCTGTAGAGAGAACCGTACTGCAGGAATCCAAGAATACCACACCACGGGTAATAGTGCCAGAAGGGTTGCAGGATCCAGAAGGTCAGAGTCAGGTCCAGAAGTATAACCCACACCAGGTAGAAGGTGTCCACAATGGCCAGACAGCTCAGGTAAACGACGGCAGTGTTGGACATCCCACATTTACGAAAACAGATCATGTAGAATGTGAAGAGGTTTGCTGGAAGGAAACACAAAAACAAAAAGTCCTGTGATTTGTTTCAGCTCAATAAATGTCCTTTATTGTATTGCTGTGAATTTGTTTTTCGACTGGAATTCAAAAGCAGTTCTTCTAGAGAAACCAGCTGCCTTCATGTGTTGATAGCCATATTATCTTTATTTGAGCAAATTCTTTCACATTTTTCAGGTGATCTGTTTCACGTTTTATTTTTTTTGGAAATAATAGTTATCCATCCATCCATCCATCCATCCATCCATCCATCCATTTTCTTACTCTCTTTATCCCTCATGGGGTCGCAAAGGGTGCTGGTGCCTATCTCCAGGATTTCAATGGGCAAAAGGCAGAGTAATAAAAGTTATATACCCATCCATTTAAATTTACAGTACAAGATAATGTGGAGTGCAGCATGTTATTTAAGTTGGTAATTGCTTTTTGTTTAGCTGATCATGAAAGGTGGTCCAAGCAATAGGGTTGCAGCATTGAGCAGATTGTTAAACAAATCCCATTCAGATGGGGCAAGTTAGCAAGGGGTGGAGTGCAGCTGGATTTCAGAGCTTCCAGAGCCAACCCAGACAGATGTATCCAGGACGTGGGTTACAAATCACTTCTGTTAAGGCACTCCTAAACCAGAGGGAACAAAAGAAGCATCTTGCCTGTGCCGAGGAGAAAAAGGAGTGGACTGTTGTTCAGTGGTCCAAAACAACGGGTGAAAGTAAGTGGAAGCTAGCTGGGCTCCTTAGAACTTCAGCAGAACCACAGGCATGTTGTCTACATGCTATGCAAGATTAATGCGGTAGTTCATGGAAAAGGAGCCCCAATCATATACACACTATTGAGTGCAGATACCGCACACGACTTGGACGCACTTTTCAGCTGGTTGACATTTCTGCATTAAAATCCATTCATTATGTACCCAGTAAAAAACAACATTTTGAATTTTAAGTACCTTTAAGCCATAATCACCAGAATATGGGCTACAATTTATGAAGACAAACCTGGGATACCCACGATGCAAAGCAACGGGTAGTAGATTTTCTGCACGGTAACAAACACAGAGGCGCTGGCTGCTTCCATGATTCATGTAATACCTGCAATAAAACCATTACAAATATACTTATGGCACGTAATCCTGTGGTTGAAATAGATATTAAATTCCCCGGTCAAAGTTTTAAGATTTATCAGATCTTTGAAACAGTTACTTTTATACAGCCTTTTACTAAGCCATAAACAAATACATTTAATACGGTTATTTATTAAACAGACATGTTTAGCTGGTGACTAAAACCTGCTGAAAAAATGCAACTTTCTTGTGCTAATTTCATCTACCTGTGACTAATGAGGAGGAAGCAGTGCACATTTCCATAGAAAGGGGGTTTGTTGCTCTACCAGGGAACTTGTTCACATGGCTTTGTCACACAATACCAGCAGAAAAACAACCATTAATATCTTTATCGTTGCTCTTTTTGCTTCCTCCTTACTGTTTATAGTTCCTTCCAAATCATCTGAGCTAAAGCTGGCTAATCAAACACAAAATAATATTTCTAACTTTGATCTAGAATTGTTTTAAATCAGTCAGACCTGCCGGACCGCAGACGGTGCTCCTTCAAGCTATGCAGATGCCATAAAGGGGACTTGTACACAGGTGCATTCAGGCTGATTATGGCTCCATATGGACAAGGCTTTGCTAAACAGAAGGAGGGATCTAACAGACCGAAAGACCCAGTAGGAGGGATTCATTCCCTTTATAGCTCAATGAAAGAATATGTTCCCAAATGGATCCCCAACCGATGCTGATTGCGTGAAAAGAGACAAAATGCTGGAGTCAACCATGCGTTTATGGCGCATAATCTATTTGATCATGTGCGTTTCATGTGGCTTGGTGCTGAAACATCACCCAGATACTCTCCACAGAGCGGCTGGCAAGCTAGCCATATTTTCCCCAGGATGCAGACTTGTCTGTCCATCATCCACCTGACCATTGAAACCAAAACAAAAACAGTAAAATCAGAAACTATCAAAAGCTTAGTTCAGCACCATGGACCACGGTTCACATAATCCTCAAAAGTGCCATGATGTTACATGCTGGATCAGATATGCACATTTTACAGTTTTATATTCAGGGAGAATATTAAAATATCAAATGTCTGGACTTTTCAGGATCAAAGGACCATTTAAAGATTCATGCCACCAGACGTCATGGGGTTAAATTAGTTGTGGCTTTGCAAATCTGAGCCAAAGAAAGTAGAAGCAGTCTGATCGTATAGTCCTAGAAATACTGATGAGGGCTGTGGATGACGTTAGGTCACTGTAAACAGTGACAAAACGACCACAGGAATATGCCTGCTGCTGTTGATCCAACTTTTAATTGTATCACATTAAATCACCAATTATTTCTAGTTAAGCTAATAATCAGAGCAACCAGGAGAGGGTTGGACAGGTAGAGAAAGACAGAAGCCAGTTGGAAACACACCCTTTTGCCACTCTTGCTCAGATGATTTGTTTAATGAGAGAACAACTGTCCCGTTGCTTGGGAAACTTTGACTATGGGATCAATGCTGGCACAAGGTGTAAAGAGTGCACTGATAGCCCATTAGACAAGGTCAAACAGTGCAGGACAAACAAAGGAAAGGAATCGCACTGATGCCTGGATGGGTGGCAAATAAGGGAAAATTCCCATTCTGAGGAATCAAAGGAAGCTTTTCCACAACACCTAGAGCAGAGCTTTAACAGAGAAGGCACAGAGATTCACATCAATTTCTTCTAATTTCTTTTTCCAGCAACAAAACCGACAGAAATCCTCGAGTAATAAGAAAATCTGCAATTATAACTGAGTGAAATGTTGGCCAAAGCCAAGCCATCATTTATCACCAATCTCTTCTGTGCATGGTTTTATATTAAGATAAAAAAAATAGAAATCACTTTTTTGGTTCACAAAGCTGCTGTCACTATTCCCTTTGTTTGTTGGAATATATAAAAATCATGGCCTACACATGAGAACACCGGATTTGACCTTTCACACACATTTAACGTATCCTTGGTGTGCTTCTAGATAACCGCTTATTCCACATCAATTGCGTCCTCAAGCCTCCTGAGCATGAATGGTTTTATGAGCTCTTAAGTGATATACTTAGAGGAACTCTCATCTGAATGCTTGCCATTACACCTCTCTTTAGAATAAAGGATTTTATTTTATTAATTGAAACAGATTGTAAAACCATTTTAAATTATCCATGGTAAGGTAACTTTGAAGAATGATTCCTTAGTGAAACTCTGAAGTGAGCTTGTCTTTTTAGTCAATGTTTACATGTTGGAAACCGTCTAGCAGCTTCAGTCAGGATACAGTTTTCTCTAAAATCATTGATTTTTCAAATTCATGTTTTATCACTCTCTCTCAGAGTTTAAGCAGTTTGTTAGGAAAAAAAACCTGATTTTGTTGCTGTTATTGGCTCAGTGTGGCATGTTCTTTAAACTTTGCTTCTGATTGGTTGAGCAGCACCTCGCTGTGCCCCAGACGGTTCCCAGTGTAGGTTTGCACCAGGGAGCTGACTGAGCAGACCCAGACACAATATCAAACCTAACAACAAACCCAGCTGGGTCAGTATCAAACTGGATCAGTTTGCCAGATTGGGCTGCTGTTAATTTTCATGTGCATTTTATTGTATGTTGCTTCTGGCGAGTTGTTGTGTGAAGGCAAAGAGTTATATATTTACCACTGCTGGAGGCTGGTGCCTATCTCCAGGGGCTATTTGGCGTGAGGCAGGCACAACCTGGACAGGTTGCCAGTGTCATACCTAAAGACCAATGAACCTAACAGTGATGTTTTCTGACTGTGTGGCCAGTGCTATATTGGACAGTTTAGAAAACACAAAAGGGGGCTGGGGGCCAGACATGTAGGAAGTGGCCCAGTCAATAACTGAACCCAGAATAGCTGCATAAAGGACTCGTCTCTGTATATAGGCTGTATAAGTCAGTGCTGCATCTGAAAACATCTTCTGGCTAAGGACTCTTCAGCCAAAATGGAAGTGCATCACTGGTCACCATGATAAGTGGTGTCCGAATAGTGCACTGAGTAGAGAATGAGAGTATATCATAGCTTCTTTAGCATTACAGGGTCCCTTACAGGAGCTACAGAGCTATAAGGAAACCCACAATCCTTTGAGGGACATGATCTATAAGCACAGCCCACCACACGGAAATTAACGAAAATGTCGGGAGAAGAGACCATGTAAGTAGTTACATTTTTTCATATATTATAGAATTTGTTGATCATCCATGTTGATCAGAGGCCTTTGCTCATCTCCGCCCTTGTCGACAGCAATAAGATCCGATAGATGCTGTAACAGTGTAACAGCAACATTTTACATCAAAGGAACCCATAAAATCCCCAGCTGTGATGAAATATAATGTATAAACGAATTAGCTTAAATTTAAACTGATTATTTATGCCGTATACATGATTTATTTAGCATATAATGTGCATACACCCTTTTCTGTTGAAAATAAAACCTAATTATAAAAGTAAAACAATTAAAATAGGTAATGCAAAAATAATTGCCAGTGTGTCAACTCTGTGTAAGAAGACAATAAGAAGAAATTGGACTGGTTATTGTTAGAAATAGAAAGTCTGTATGAGTTTACGTGCCTTCATATGTTTCGCTTTGTGTAATGGAGAGCTTCAGCTGTTTGTTACATTTGTCTAACTTGTGTGTTTTGTAGTTCTTTTCTGGAAGGCTGTAGGCCTGGATTTGACTTGCATCAACCATGTGTGTTTCTGTCACATAATGAAGTTAATGGCTGTCCAAAATCAGCAGAGTAGTTCAAAGCTCCTTTCATACCCACGATAGAGTTCTGACTGTTGACCTCATGAAAGGTCACGGAAGAGGCGCTAGGAGCTATAATTAGATGTTTTCAGATGCAGCCCAGGGGTTTACATGCTACAGCTTGGGAAGTCACAGGTATTGACATCATAGCTTTGTAAGCTTCTGATGAGTTGAAAGAAGCCACACCTGTGGATGTGTTATAGTGCAACACCTCAAACACTCTGCTTACCTGTGTGATATCACACAAAGGTCTAAATACAATTAAAAATTCAAAAATATTTGATTAATCCTAAAGGGAAATTAAATGCTGGTGTAACTCATGTTACAGAGGTTTCTTCAATGAGTATTGTAGATGGTGATGGGTGCAGGTAGGAAGGTTCTCCTGTACCGGTCTGTCTTACAGCGGTTCTGGAGAAGCCTCTGACTGAAGACGCTCTGTTTTAATTCAGTTGCTCTGATGCTGCTACCCCAACAGATGATGGCAGAGCACATCACACTCTGCACAACAGACTTCTAGAAGATCTGCACTACTTCCTCAGGAAGTAGTCTGCTCTGTCCCTTCTTGTAAACAGCTTCATAGTTGTGTCTCCAGTCCAGTTTGTTGTCCAGGTGAACACCAAGATATTTATTCTCCTCCTATTCCTGTTTCTCCTGAAATTTACAACCATCTCCTTTGTTTTATCCACATTCAGAATGAGATGATTGTTTCCACACCATGCCACAAAGCGGTCCACCAGCTCCCTGTACTCAGCTTTCTGTCCATCTATGATGCATCCAACGACTGCAAAATCATCTGAGTATTTCTGCAGATGACAGGAGTCTGTCTTGTATTGGAAGTCTGAGGTGTAAAGAGTGAAAAGGAATGGTGAAAGTACAGTACAATCTCACAAACCCAGTCAGGATATTAGGAAGATATTTGTGGACCTTTACAGGTCTGTTTCTCCTTGAAAACAATTTCTGAAGTTGGCACACTCTTCTGCTCAAACAGTTACATGCAAGAATAGCCAGCATGGGAACAGTACCCCTGAATGGAAGGAAGGACTGCGAGATGAAAGGCTTTCTGTGTGAAATGTGTTTATCAACCTCAGAACAAAAGCAACAGACTTTGTGAAGGTGTTGGCTAATGCTGGTAAAAATGTCATAATCAATAAAATGTGTCCTGTACCAAGATGGGCTGAAAGGCCTTAATCCGAGAGGAAGACGCCATTATTGTAAAAGTAACAAAAAAAGACAGATTAGAGTTCACAAACGCAGTCAGGGACGTTCATTTTTGGAGACATGTCCTGTGGTCTGATGAATCTAAAATAAAAGTGATAGGGCCACCAGGATCATTGTTACATTTAGAGCAAAAACGGGGGAGCCTGAGTCTAGTACCCATCCCAACTGTGAAGTACAAGGGTGGTGATATCATGTTGTGGGGGAGTTTTGCTGCAGATGGGACTAGTGCACCTCATAGCTTAGATGGGAGCAGGGGCAAATATTGAATCAACTACTGCAGACTGGGAGCCAGAAAGTTAAAGCTTGGGCACATATGGGTTTTTCACATGGGCAATGGCTTTAAGCACATCAACAAATTAGTTACATAGTGGTTTAAGAGGATTTGGTGACAGACCTGGAAAGAAGTGTGTAAGAAGGTCAAACCTGACCCAGTTCTGTCAGGAGGAATGGGCCAAATCTCCACCAAACCAATATGAGAAGCATGTGAAAGGACAGCCAACATGTTTGACCAGAGTCAAAGTTTCAAAGGCAATTGTATACTGAAAATTACGGAAACTTCTGAATTTGAAGATTCGCTAAAAACCTTTCTCCGTCTCTGTTCTGGCATTTAAATAATAGAAATTATGGTGGTCATTCTAACTGAACTAAAACACAAAAAGTTTGATTTCTGATTTCATATCAAACGGCGAGGAAAACATCCCTCCACGTTCTTTTTCAGTGAAGGTAAACGGCTGGTTCCCGCTGTAATCCCAGCCCACCAATCGTCCAGTCATAAATGAGTCCCACAAAGAGTGTAAAATGTTTATTGGTCTTTTCCCGAATTCCAAACGCCAAAAAATCACTGAATTAACAAAACATGAAATGTTAAAAAATGGAAATGTCAGATACAAAGGAGCGAGGTTAGCCACACTTAAAAACCCTTCAGCTGTACAAATGAAAAACGAGGAGAATCCAGCGATGGTCAAAACCGCGTGTGATGAGACCAGGTGGTCTCTGGGCTGAATCCCACCTGCTTCCGCATACAGACGTCTTCACGCGGTACCTGAATCGGTCCCTCGAGCTTTTCCGACTAAAGAATTGTTACAGAACTGAACTGTTTCAGGATAGAAAAGACGAAGGAACTCAGTAGGTGAACTGGTTCTGGATCAGCTGCAGTAATGGGTGGAGGCTGTACATGAGAGAAGCTGAGGAGCCATGGGCCTCTTCTTGAACCAGCTCTTTCCCAGCTGCACCAAAAGAATAACAAACGCTTGCGGGGAAACAAAATACTCAAATGAGTGAGAAGAACAGGTGTGAATTTTTCTCTGCTTGTCTTTGATTCACACGCGCGGTCTAAGCGGAGAAAAAGAAGCAGCGTGACCGTGCTGCGAGGAAGCTTTTGGGGAAGGGCGGGAACGAAACGGATCTCTTTAAGGAGTGCATCGAGCTCGCTTAAAGAAGCTCGTACAAAACAACCGAAAAAAAAAAAAATTCAAAATAGGGATGAAGCCATGTTCCAAGAGCATTTTTTTTTCCAAGCAGAAAAAAAGACGAAAAAAATATATAGTGAGGCGTCCGCTTTGATCTTAAAAAATAACACTGGATCTTCTGTCTGACCCATGCACTGTTTGGTGCCAGCTCAGCTGCTTGCCATTCCTCTCTCTGGTATTCTCATATTTTTTTTTTTTTGTGCAGGAGAAAATAAAATCTGGAACAGAGAAAGACAAACTAAAACAAGATTTTCTTATTTACACAGAATACAGGTTATTTGAGCGCTCCCCACCAACCCCCAGTCTGTGAGCTTTCACCTGCAGAGTTCAGACACCTGGTAGGTCAGAGGTCAGAGAGTCAGGGTTTTTCTTTAGGAAGGTGGATCTGAAATGCTCGTGATGAGCTGAGGAAGCTGAACAGATCCCTAAAACAAAAAAAGCCTGGCTGCTCCACAGTTCTTTTTCTTCTTTAAATACAGCCCTTCTGGGGCCAGTTCTGCCCCAGCCCGAGTCAACCCGAGCCCTGGAGGGTCGCAGGGTTGGGGAGAGAGGGGGTGGTTTTTGGAGCGGGCCGGTGTTTAGAGATTATCCCCAGGCTGGTACTGAGGCTCGGTCGCTGTGAAGTAGTCCTCCAAGAAGGCCTGCAGGTACTCGAAGGTGGGCCTCTCCTCCGCGTCCTTCTTCCAGCACTGCAGCATCAGCTCGTGCAGCGAGATGGGGCAGTCCTGGGGGGACGGCATCCTGTAGCCCCGCTCCACCTGCTCCAGAACCTCGCGGTTGTTCATGCCTGGGAAACAAAACAGGAGGAGAGCAGGAGGTGAATAAGGGCACCCACAGGCTCCTGAACAGATCCATAGCAGTCCCTTTAAGGCTGTCCGGCATGACTGTTATCATGTCTCCAGGGTGATCTGAATGTGTGTATAAATACCCAGTGAGGAGTAAAATACACCCCCACACGGCCACGCATTTAAACCTTCAAATTAGGTGTTTAGAGAAGCAGTGTTGGAAGAAAAAAGGAGGAAATGTGAATCTGTGGTGTCGCAGAAATCAAAACTAAAGAGAAAACTGGAGGCTTTTGTTTTTAACGGACTACTGTAATACAGTGACTTGTCTAGGCATATCTATTTAACATTTCCATTCTGTTATTATGACACACCTAAAGACTTCAGTGTATTTTACTGGGATTTTAGGTGGTAGATCAACATGGGCAATGGCTTTAAGCACATCAACAAATTAGTTACATAGTAGTTTACGAGGATTTGGTGACAGACCTGGAAAGAAGTTTGTAAGGACAGCCAACATGTTTGACCAGAGTCAAAGTTTCAAAGGCAATTGTATACTGAAAAGTACAGAAACTTCTGAATTTGAAGATTCGATAAAAACCTGACGCATGTCTTTCAACAATTTTGTCAAATAAAAGTCTGAAAACGTCTTTTTTCAGCCTCCCAGAGTTCAAATCTGTTGAAGCCAAAAAAGCTGAGGCTCTGTCACACATTCATGTCTTTTTAAGGCAGTAATAGGCTTTTTAACATTCCCAAAGCACAATGCCGCCCCCACCATGTTTGACAGTGTGGATGATTTGGTCAGGTTGATGTTCATTTTTGTCTCAGCCTGGTACCTGCTTTGGTCTAGTGGCACACTGCAAACTAAGTTTCTTGTGACTAGTTTTTCCAATGATGGCTTTGTTCTTGACACTCTTCTATAAAGTCCAGATTTGTGCATTGTCTGACTACTAGTTGTCCTGTTGCTATAGTTTCCCATCTGAGCAGTGGATCTCTGTAGCTCACCCAGAGCAGTAGGGCTTTTCCAGAGGTTCAAATGTTTCCTAACCTAATTCTGCCTTAAACTAATGAGGACAATTGGTTGAATTGGATGTTATGAAGAGGTTTTAGTGTAAAAGGGGCTGAGTACAAATGCACACCCAATTTTTGAAATCCTACTTGTAAAAACCTTCAACAACCAAGTATTATTTTCCTTCAACTTCACTATTACCCCCTAGTTTGTGTTGACCTCTCATATAAAATACGGTAGTTGTAATGTGACAAGATGTGGAAAAAAATTCAAGGCAAGGTAATTGTGTGAAAAGAACTGACTGTATCCGTTTTTGCATCCTGGTTTAGTATGCCGATGAAATATTTTAAATGCACAGACAACTTTTTAGAACAAAAATAGTTGTGTTGTTGCTATGGTTACCTGTTCAGGTTACCAGCTCTGAGTTCTGATTAGCAGAAATACCTTAAATTCAGTGAAGATTCACAGCAAGTCCCACCAAGGAGCAACACAACATACCCAAAGACTCTAGTCTGTTTTCGTAACAAAAACAGTTCCCTTAGAGATCCAGGAATGGAGCTACATCCGAGTTGCGCTTGTTCTAGCTGTAAAATAGCCCGTGCGGTCAGCTAATTGTTGTAGGGCTCACTACCATTAGCATACTAGCCGCTAACTATGTATAGCTCTCCGTTTTATGTGTTCTGACTCAGGGGTTCTTCTTGTTGTCCTTCTGACTGGAAACTCAAAGGGATCAACCCATTGCTCTGCGCTCATAGATGGAGTCCCTGGAGAATTGGACCTTAAAGGACGAGCAGGTTTCCAGGGAATGATGCCTGCTGTGTCTGGATGTTTTAGCCCGGATCATCAGAGCCTTTTAATGAGCCAGTAGCTGAGGAGCTGCTTGTGTTAACCCGCCTCACCTCTGCCTGAAGGCACAGTCAGTCCAACAACATTATCTGGCCAAACATGAGGCCCACCCTCGCGGAGACGTCTTCCTCTCTCTGTTTCTTTTGGAAATGAAGCTGTGGCACGGGCCGCAGGCAGCAATTAACTGTTATCGCCCTGTCTTCCTCAGGCAGTGAGACAAAGGTTATCCAAGTTGGAAAGGAGCTTTTATTCCCATAAACAGCAGGGAGGGGCGGATGGAGGAGTGTGTGCTTTAGTAACAGCTCTGCGCTCCGTACAGCACAGGCTTTCTCCTTATCAGGCTACTTAGTCAACACGGATCAGTGAAGGCGGCGTGCTGAGCCGAACCCTCTCACCTGGGTAAGGCACGCGGCCCTTGGTGACCAGCTCCGTCAACAAGATGCCGAACGACCACACGTCTGACTTGATGGTGAACCTGCCGTACAGCGCAGCCTCTGGGGCCGTCCACTTGATGGGAAACTTTGCTCCTAAAAAAATGAGAGCAGCAGATTATATACAGAGTAGTAAACACCAAAAGCAAAGTCTCTTGTTTTCAGACAGAATCATCTGAACCTCACACAAACCGACGTACGCTAGGATAAGCAGTTTTAGAAAGACCATTTAACCTAACAGTCATCATTTTAGACTGGGACGAAGCTGGAGTACCTGGAGAGAACCTGCAGTTACATAGAGATAACATACAAACTCCAAGCCCTCCAAGAAAGACCCCAGGCCAGAAATGAAACCCAAGACCGTCTTGTTACAAGGCAACAGTGCTACCAACTGTACCACCGTACATCCCACCAAAATGTACAGACAGAGCAAAAATGGAAAGAGAAATGGGAAAACCTTTCAGCCTCCTGCAGGGGTCAGACAAATTTCCAACCAATAAATTCAGATATCAGTTTTGAAATAGCTATTTTTAAGGTCAGAAATTGTTTTCAAATACTGAAATGAGAATTATAATATTTTTCCCTAATACTCAATTTTCCTTGGTCTTTTCCAGACTTGCAAAACGATAAAATCAAATTCCAGACATTCAACACTGCGTGGGACATTTGCTCCTGATGTACAGTGCTGCTAGAAGTATCCCAAAGTCTCACAGCTGTACTTGTAGTAAAAGGTGATTCTATGAGCCGTTGACGTTAGAAGGATGACCACAAATGCATGCCACACTTTTCAGATTTTTACTTATAAAACCACTTAAAAAGCCATGTATTGTTTTTCATCTACTAAACTAATGCACCACTTTGTGTTTCTCTATCACCAAAAACACAGAAACTCTGTAAAACTCTATGAACCGAAGCAATGGTGGAAATAAAAGTGGGCCAAATGTCCTCGGCGGTGATGACACAGACTGATGTCATCAGTCTGTGTCATCACACTAGCTGGTGCATCATGTGCTGCAGTCAGTCAATGGCAGATTTTCCATTTGGGCCTTTTCTCTGTTTGCCAAACTATGAAGATATGGAATCCGCTGTGTTTTTGCACACTTGACATCCGACTGAAACGGATTGACTTTCATATTTTCTACATTTCCGACCCTCCCATGATCGCAGACAATCACGTCAGGCTGAACGCCAGCTTGCAGCATCTGTCAGCTGCAGAGGAGGCCTGAGTGTTCAGGATGAAGAACACGTGTGCTGCAAAATGATTTCATTTGTTTAAGGTTCTGCTGGGAAAGCAGCCAACTAAGCAGCAGGGACAGGACTGTTTCTATTTTGCACCGCTTGTTTCAGATCCTTCTGTTATGACCGCTGAAACTGCTGCGACTTCTGCTCGTAGCAACACTGTTTGTTTTGCTTCATGTCTCTCCGTGTTCAGAGGAAAGACGCTTGGAACCAAGGTTCTCTGATCTTCATATTTCCTTTAGGTGAATGTGGGGCTGCTCTGTGTCCAGGTAGCCAAGCCCAGTTTGATTCCCAGTGACAAAAGCTACAGCTTAGTTCCTTACTTTGGAAAACGGTTCATCCTAAAAGACTCAAATAATATCTAAAACTCCATGATCACCAGTCAGCAGGGAAAACGCCTTTCAAAATCTGTTTTTAAGGTGAGGGGATGTTCTGTTTCTGTGTAACAGTGAGCAAATATTGACATCTGACGACCGAATTTCTGACTTATTTTGATGCTGACGTGCTGCACCATTTATCTCTCGGAAAAGATTTGCTCCTCGTGATCGAACGCACACAGGCAGCATTGCAGTGTGTTAAAGTGGGAGAAGGGCGGGAAGCCCCACCTTGCCGAGCCGTGTACTCGTTGTCCTCGATTAGCCGCGCCAGGCCGAAGTCGGCGATCTTGCACACCAGGTTGTCCCCTACCAGGATGTTGGCGGAGCGGAGGTCTCTGTGGATGTAGTTCATCCTCTCGATGTAGGCCATGCCTGCCGCCACCTGAAGAACAGAAAAAAAAATTGATGGGAAAGTTGAGAGGAAGAAAAAAAGTGTGGTAGAAAAAGATGCATAAGCAACAGGGATAGCAGCAGCACTGAGAGGATTGTGAAGCAAAGCCCACTGAAGAATTTGGTGAGATGTCTAAGGTGTGGACTGCAGCTTTAAGAAGCTCCACATAGAGCTATCCAGGACATGGGATGCAACTTTCTACAGGAAAGACTGCATGGGTCATTTTATTATCATACATTAAAGACAAACAAGTATCCTTGTGATCTACTCTTCGAATTGATCAAGGCAGAGTAGTCTTTTTACCCGGGGAGGACCCCAGCAGAGACTTTGTAAAAATATTTAGCCAGAAAATAATCAGGAAAATCCCTGGGCCATTTTAACACATGAATATGCTGCCATGTAAATGGTTCAGTTTAGGGTTGTTGTCCTGCTGCTAGCTGAATCTGAGCCCTGGTCTCAAGTCTTCTGCAGCCTCTAAGCGGATTTCCCCATCAACCCAATAACTCTGACCTGCTTCCCCGCCCCTGCTTAAGAGAAACGTCCCCACACGCTGTCACCAACATCCTTCACTGTGGGGGACGTTCGGAGTAACATTTATTTTGGTTTTCCATCACACAAAGCCTTTTACATGTAGGCCATTAACCATTAAACAGCCATAACAGGACTGCTTGTGGATTTGTGTTAGCAAAGGCTTTCTTCTTGCTGGTGTTCCATTAAGGTCAAATGTGAAGAGTGCACACCACATAGCGCTCGTGTCACCCAATAGTCCCACGTGAGCAGTACACCTCAGCAGCTCCTCCAGAGATACCAGGGGCCTTTGGTTGCTTAATCAGAGCCCTATGAGATCTTAATGATGCCGCTCTTTCTCACTTTTTTACCCTAACAGACCTTTGAGGCCTCCCCGGAACAGCTGCATTTACACTGACACAGAGCTGGACTCTGGTCTTTGAGAACTTTTTCTTCCACTTTACAATAATGCGTTGCTTTGTGTTTGTCTGTACAAAGCACATTAATGTTTGTGGATAAAGCCTGACAAAATGGGGAGAGGAATATTTTTGCAGTCATGACAGAAGGACACGGTACCCACCTGCGCTGCCATGTCCACCAGGTTTGGCAGCTTCAGCGCTCGTCCCTCTCCGTCCTTCAAGAAGTCCAGCAGGCTCCCTGCAGCACACAGAACCACACGGGGGCTGTTAGACGACACACACCGAGCTGAAGAAGCCATCGGTGTCCTCTTCCCTGTAACCCTTACACAAACCTGCTATTCAGCCTCCACAATCCACATGTAACTATCTGACAAGTGACTGAGTCTCTTGGGTTTGGACTGTCTGTCTGCTTCAGCTCATCAGAAGCAGTGACAGCTCCGAGGTAGCACCACGACTGGCTGCTCCACAAAGACTTCATTCAGAAAGCTGCACAGCGCTTTAGCTGCCTTTTAAAAGACCCTATGTAACATTGTGGTCTGCAGAAATGGACGCTCATCAGACACGGCGACGCACATCAAAGTGTTCCTCTGCTGAGTCATGCACGTCCAACGGCTCTTTCTGAAAATGACAGTGTGGATCCCTCGCTTTGATGGATTTAATAATCTGTCTGTTTCAGCAGACCACAGCACAGCCGAGGAATGAGAACTACTCAGACCAAATGACAGTGACTTCACACAGCCTGCAAGGGTTCACCGTTTTTATTGTTCTACACAGCCGGTCTGGGGAAAGGTTGAGCCTTTATTTGGTCCACAGAGGACGATTCACAGGAACACATGAGTCTTTTCTCTGTGTGTTCCAGCACTAATGATAAAGGCTAAAGTGGCTTCTGTGCATTTATTATTAAGGGAGATTGCTTAACAGTTCTATTTATGACAAACTGTATATGTGAAAAGGAGGTAAGTGAACCGGCTTGGGACTTATACAGTCTACATTGTGCCAACTAAGAAGTAAAGGTGATAACATCTACTGCACCTGCACATTGTTACATCGCACAATGTAGTCTATTAAGACTTAGAATGCCTGAAGTTGCAACAAATGGCAGCTGCTTTTTCAAAAACATGAGCATTTTTTAACAGGCGCAGCTGCAAAATTGGACATCTCCACGACAACAAAACACGGAGGCGCCCTGACGTGTGCAGACGTACCTTTGCTCATGTACTCCGTGACGATGTAGATGGGCTCCTCCGACACCACGGCGTACAGCTGCACCAGCTTGTCGTGGCGGAGCTTCTTCATGATCTGAGCCTCCTCCAGGAACGACTCGGGGGACATGGTGCCAGGCTTCAGCGTCTTCACCGCCACCTTAGTGGTGCCGTTCCACGTTCCTGGTCACACGCACACAGACGGCGGCATGAGCGCACGCCGCCATTCAGACGGCACCGTTACAGTCACACTGGACAGGCCTGCTGGGAGGCACGCATGCACGAAGAGGGTGGGGGGGGGTGGGGGGGGGGGTGGTGGTGGTTGGGGCTCTTTGTTTGGAATGACAATGAGGGAGACATGCAATGCAGAATGAGCAACACCAGGAAGTGGAGCTTTACTCCAAGCTGGTCAACAGGGTTCCTACATGTTTACTGTGTCAGGCTTTTCTAGACACAATTCTCTAAATCTCAGTCAGGTTTCCAAGTGCCGGTGTTTAATGTGTGTTGGTATGTTTTGAAAAGCTTCAAAATTGTGCGCATGTCCCCTTTTATCATCTGCGTCACAGTCGTGGATGAGAAAAATACCTCTGTGTAACCCTTTCTGTCAATAACATGCACAAGCTCATGTGAAAATGTCTCTTTTCACTTAAAAAGAGTTACGTTTAATTCCTCTCCACATTTTGGGATCGTGTAGGAACCCTGGGGTAACAGAAGACCTAGCAGGCCTCTGGGAACCACCATGCACCAGCGTGGGGACAGCTGATCCCCGCGTTGGTGGGGGTAGAATGGTGAAAAGGGTTAGCTTGATATTCTGTAAACACATCTGTGCCTCATAGAGCTAATGCGGTGAGGGGTTTCTCCACTGATCTCACTCCGTGAGTCAAAGCATGCAGTTAGGAGTGGGGGTGTTAGTGTGGCATCAACTAGCTATTTGTGGTTTTCTCATCTTAGAGGGATTCATTTAGTAACTGAGGTCTTTATCACAGTATGCTCCTGTTAGCGGAGCAGCCGTGTGAAGATCTCCCGCTGATGGAACAGGCTGGGTGTCTTCTGGCCTGAGCTGACCGTCTCTCCTGCTGGAAGGGTTGACATATTTAAACAATTACAGGGCCTTTGCAAAAGTATTCAGACCCCTTAAACTTCTTCACATTTTGACTCATTACAACCACAAACCAACCGTTTATTTCATTTATCTATGACCGAATGGTTTGGTGGTGCTCACGTCATTTGTGCACCACAGAAACCATGGGAGCTGGTGTTTGGAACGTGACAACATGTGAAAAAGCTGAGGAGGCATGGATCATTTGCCAGGTACCGGTTGCATCACTGTAAGGCCACATTTGCGGACGGCTTAAAGCCTCCGTCTGTTTTATCGGAGTAGGTTCCTGAGCAACAGTTTCAATTTTTGCATTTTCTTACCGTAAAACACTTCAGCAAAACATCCTGTGCCCAGCTTTACTTCCATCTGAAGGGCGTCTCTGCTGATCTCCCAGGCATCGTGACTCAAGCCCACAGTGTCGGGGATGTAGTTCATGCACACGCCCGTTAAATTAAAGCACAAACCATCCGCACTCTCTACAGGGGGAGGGAGGGAAGGCACACAGGGTTAACTACAGGGGAGAGGAGCATGCACTGAGGCTCGCATGGAGGGGGGCCATCTTTGTTGGGAAAGCAGAGTCTCCTGACACAGGAAAGGCTTAGCCTGGGGGAACTCCTGGCTAATAATTTTGCTACGTGATTTTCTCGGCTTCTCGCATTTCCCCTCTGAACCAGGACAGGAGCATCTGTTCGTATGCGAGGGTGGGTCTGGTGTCTCTGCCCCGTGTCTGTGGCCCCCCATCCATGCGGCCTCGACCGCCAGAGGCGACCGTATCCGTACCCATCCAGACCTCCCCAAACTGCCCGTTGCCAAGGCGCTTGATGAGCTGCAGCGACTCCCGCGGGATCTCCCACACGTCTTTGGTTTTCACCGACAGGTCGGCGAGGCGGGGCATCCCTTTGTGGCAGGGAACCACCAAGCGACAGCAGAGACCCGCAGCTCGGTCTGCAGCACGCCCGCACAGCGACACGCAAGCAGGAGCAGAGGGAGACATGTGCAGAGAGTTAGCAACGTGTCCTGCTGGGCAGAGAGGATGCAAGACAGGGACATTAAAGAGGAGGGGGAGAAAAAAACAGCAAGAGTGAAAAATAAAAAGCCTTTTGTTCAGGTCCCCAGGGAACGTGGACAAAATCCAGGTCAGAGAGTCAAAGAGAAGAATTTCTTTCACACTTCAACAGGAGCAGAAGGCGGGGAGGAGCTGAGGCAACACGATCTTACAGTGCACGTAAAACAGTATCTGCACCCTGGAGGATTTTGTTTTTTCAGTTTGCTTTTTTTGTCACCTAAATGTTTCGGATCATGAAAGTAATTTTAATATCAGATCAATATGACCTGCTTTATTATATGAAAAAGCTGCTTTCTAATGGAAATTTTACTTACTAAGAAAAGAAAAGCTATCCAAGCCAGCCTGGCTATATGCGAAAAAGTAATCAGCCCATAAATTCAATAAGAGGTCGCATCAGTCCAGGCAGCAACAACTGTCACTAAGCGATCCCTGGCTATGAGTCTTTTACATCACAACCAGAATAGTCCTTATTCAGCCACATTGGATGGTTAAAGGCCAGACTTTGACTAGGCCATTTTCATTATGTTTTTTTGTCTAGCCATCCAGAGTTAGACCTGCTGGTGTGCTTTGGGTCACCTAATTCACCAAAAATGTTTCTGATATTAAAATCTAGTTGATGACCTGAAACATCTAGGCGTGACAAAATGCAAAAGCGAAAGCTGGCAAACACTTTTAACGACGACGCAAGTGCAATCTGAAAATTCTTGGCTAGAAAAATCCTTGTGTTCGCTACAGGAGCAACATTCTGCGTGTTTCTCACTCATACTGGCTAATGGCTCTCTGTCTCATGTGCATTACTGGCACTGCCTGTCATTTACGTGAAGAGAACATTACGTCCTGGCCTAGCTGCTGTGCAGCTGTAGCTTAGTTCAGTCAAACATGAAGCATTAACAGCCAGGACTGTTTCCATTTCATGGAGCTGATGACAACACGCTACCTGGGTCATGCAATCAGACAGCTGCTTTTCCTCTGCACAACAGCTCATGTTTGCACACGATTGATTAAAGCAGTGGATTACAGCAGCGTTACCGCTTGTACCTTCATGGTGATATCTAGAGAGGAGAACGAACCCCTCCCCCCTGACAATAGGGCCCTCAGGTGTTTGCACGCCGCAGTAAAGACACAATAAAGGCCTGCGGATCGTTTGTGGGAGGATTAAGCCTGCAGCCTGGCCATCAGAACTCACCTGGGCCCATCCAGCTCCGATTAAACATCAATGTAGCCCTGTGCTCACTTTGATCATAAATCTGTCAATGCAATGTAGCTCTGAGCTTGAACTCTTCTGCAAATGACGCTTCAATTACTTCTGGCTGAACATCGATCAGAATCCTGTAAATGAAAATGTAATAAAAACCAACAGGCCGGCCGTTTGAGGTCATTTTGATGGCTTTTCTGATTCACGTGTCTTTGGTATTAACTTCAGCAGTGACATCACAGCCAGCCTTGTATTTATTTAAACAAAAAAAAAAGTGTTTTTTGATATGAGGACTATGGTGTTCTGCCCAGGGTGGGACAGCTGGTTGGAAGGGGGTGGTGCTAGAACCACCACTGCTGCCATGCATCCACAACAGAGGATCCTCTCCACACCTTTCTATCACCCTTAATGTGTTTCCTGGAAACCATTCTTATGTCTATATGCTATCGTCATCTTTCACATACTAAAAATCATTAGCCAGTCACAATGATGCACAAAAGGGGGACGAATCAATACCTTGGCATCCCATCACTACTGTGGACAGTGTTGCTGCAGTGTTTTGGAGAGCTTGACAAGCTAAGGGTTTTCTGCCTCGTTGTACCCAACTTTTCTTCCATCAGCTGTGAAAGGCAGGGCTTCAGCTTCACAGAGCTGCTGTAGGTGACGGTCCTGGGTTCTGAGCCTAACTCACCGGGGATGT
The DNA here is from genome assembly GCF_011125445.2 of Fundulus heteroclitus. Classification (NCBI taxonomy): domain Eukaryota; kingdom Metazoa; phylum Chordata; class Actinopteri; order Cyprinodontiformes; family Fundulidae; genus Fundulus; species Fundulus heteroclitus. Next base: position 27,956,190 of record NC_046375.1, read on the forward strand.
TTGCAATAAGTCGACGTTACGCCTAATCATTTAGTGTTTAAAACCATGAGCCTTTGGTGTTATTTGCTTTTGTTTCATAAGCAGAGCTGCATTGTGCTTCCATGTTCTAAAGAACACGTATGTTGCTGCTTCAGCGGATTGAAAGAACGGTGTGCGTGTGAAAGCCAGCAAACAGCAAGATGCCAAGATAGCAGAAGCCCTGAAAAGAGTTGAGGTTATATGCACGTCTGTTGTCGGACCCACACGTCATCTAGGGTGTCGATAAAGTGCAGGACGACGGTTAGTGCGCCATGACACAAGCAGAGAATCCATGGTGTTGACTTTATGGATCGATATGCCAATGTGCCAACTAGAGCGTGTCAGAAAAACCCCCCTTCTCCCTGTGGGGGGGAGCAAGAGGACGGGAGGGGTTCTAGTAAACAAGGCATACAATCATATCGGTCGTCATCGTAACTCCACTGGGATGCACAAATAAGAACAGACCTGAGAGAAAGGTTAGAGGAGCGTGACGCATCAGTGAAGGCTACAGCAGGAGCGGTCAGATCGTTTGGATCTAATGGTCCATCTCTGAGCAGCTTGAAGCCCACATGTGGATGGGCTCACAGAGAATCAAACTGAATCAGACTCTCACTGGAGAACTGCTCTGCTCTGTTCCTATATCTGCACCTAATATTTAAGAGTCTCTGCTCAATGCATTTGGGATCAGTTCACAGAACTGGGAGCCAGAGAGGACTTTGAAGTGTTGGTTTGTGCCTGTTCAGCATTAAAGCAGTACATTAGGCTTTTCTGGAACGACCCACCCACATTTATGGGCATCCCCAGAAAAAATGTGTTTGCAATTCTGAAAACAAGATTCCTCTTTTACTGGGGCAGCATAATCTTTTGCTGAGAAAAAATATATAGAAAAACAAAACATTTAATTTGAGTTTCAACAAAATCACCAGTTGGGTGATTTAAAAGAACTGTAACGGTTTCATTTCTTTGTATTTCTATCCTAAGCCCTTTGGAAACTTGTCAGACAGCATCATGAACTGTAAACCATACGGTCAAATTGACCCAGAGATGGTTCACCACACACCAAATCAACTGTCTTCCATGGTCATCTCTGTCCCACAAGCCGAGATCCTATATAGCCCCTGGGAGGTGAGCTGAAGACAAGACAGCAACAGAGAGGACCCAGGACTCTGCAGCATCTGAAGAGACTAATGGTAAAACATCAATACCATGTGCTGTCCTGTTGGCAGAAGAGGGTTCCAATAATAGGGTAACAAGGGATTTGATCAAAAAACACAATTCTTAATATCTCATAACTCCCCCACCTGATAAAATGAACTTAAAGATTGACATTTTTCATCTAGCTGTGTATTGATATTAAATGCATATCCAGTAAAAGGGAATGTAGACAGAGTAGACGGCTCCAAGCATTGCAACTGTATGCCTCCTGGAGAGAACACATGAATGAAGCAAACATAAGCAGAAGCAAACCAGCCACTGAGGAAACGATGGAAGGTATCCTGTTGGAATCGTCTCCCATCAAAGGTTTTGCAGAATCCTCATACAGAACTGCTGTGTGAGGTTACAATTAGCAGCAGGCCTAATTTTCCCTGAACTCCAGGTTTTAGGTATCGGTGTTTTACAGCTTAAGTCCTAAAACCATCCTGAAGCCACAGTAGACCGAACCTGTCCCCGTTAAACAGTAAACCTGGATGAAAAGCTCCACTGTTTTACCTGAGTAGTGCTGGACCAGCTGCTGCAGCGTGTCAAACTGAGCCCTGGTGGTGATGTAATAGCCCCCGCTGTCCAGCTTGCGAATCTTATAGTGCTTGACGTGGTCTCCTTTCACATCATCCCAGTCCCGTATGGACAGGGAGAAGGCCCCTGGGGGGGACAGACAACGGGTTAGGGGCAGGAGAGGCTCTCCCGCCCACAGGGACAGTTCAGACCAGTGACCAGGTAACCCCAGGGTGGTTGCAGGCGTTTGTGTGTCTGTGCTTTATTTACCCTTGGTGGTTTCGCTCTCTCGGATCAGATAGGTGCCCCGAGGATTGCCGGTGGACAGCAGCTGTCTCTCTGCATCCTTTCGGCCCAGCTTACCGAAGTACCAGCTGTGATAACGGCAAGAAACTTGTCAGCTCAGACAGCTCAACTGCACTTTAACGTCACTGAGGCATCTGAGAAGGTCACGGTGCGAAGGAAGCAGAAATCCCTCCAAGCTAGCTGACACTTGTACTGACTGAGCAAACATCCTTTACCGAGCAGAACGTTTATCCAGCCTAAAACTATACAATATCTGTAGGAAAACTAGGTCAGTCAGTCATATCAAAGAAATACTAAAAACACTCAAACATCAAAGCTGTACATGGATTAAAACCATAAAAATTAATAGAATAAGTTAAAATAGAGTGTAAAGCCATAAGTAATAAAGTCATAATTGGTTTTCTAAAAAAGGAGGGGGCACCTAAATTCAAGAGCAAGTGACAATAAATATCACAATTGCCATGTTATTTAAATTATTTCCAGAAATGTTTTCTAAAATGCAAGAAAAACAAGCAGCGTGTTAAAGGAGCACTAAGTAACTCTCGAGCGGAGCTCCCCCTACAGGACCTTTTGAAAATAGCAGTCATAACCACTGGCTTCCTTATGCCCTGTAGCGCACAGCCACAAAGCTCTCAGAGCAGCTTGCAGACGAAATGTCTGAAGAAATGGGTAGTACTGTACATTATGATGATCACCTGTGAGCAGTGTGCCGTAAAGCTGGTCATTTTACCACGAGAACAGAGCTATAAGAATGACACCAGGTTTTGGCACACAAGGTTGCTACTATGGTTTTCTGGCCAGAGACAGCATGGGGAGATGACAGAGCTCTCAATTATCTCATAAGCACCTAGATCACCATCATAGAGACTTAGAGGATATGGTAAAAATGTTACTTAGTGCTGCTTTAAATGGTTTGAATAATTGTATTTATTTAGCATCGTCATTAATCACTTGCTTCTAGCTTCCTCCTTTATAAGCCAAGACTCCCTAAACATCTTGACTGTCTGCACAAAGTGAAGAGATGCTCTGTAGACCTGCTTCCACTTCCATGTGGCCTCGCTGCTTCCTCCATCTCTGGTATTTAGCAGATTTCATTTTACCGAGCACTTTTCCCCACAGATTTTCCTCCTAAACGCTGTAGCTTCTCCTCTGGCCTAAAGGATACATTTTAATTAAAGATGTACAATTCAGGCCTTTCCTGCTTTCTTCCAGTATGATTAAGAATTTGACTGATTCGGTTGTTTTTTTGACAAGAGAAAATGTGCAGAAGGTTCGTGGACAAACTTGTTCTGTAAAAACACGTTGTGTTACCTTAGATTGGATGAAATAAATCTCGCTTTATTAACTGATTGATAAGTTGGGCGGTCTGAGTGGGCTCACAGGGCAATCTGTCCAAACTGACTCACACTGAAACTAATACCTTCCTAAGATCTGTCAGCTTTCTCTCAAAATACCAGTTCCATCCTTTCTGGAGTCCCATTAAAGAGCAGCTACAGATGGATGAGTGACTTCTCCTCCAGGAAAGCTGGCTTTTTGCATCCGCCTGTCTCTTCTTCTGCTTCAGGACGCATTGCACCTGAATTACCCCCCATACAGACACAGCACTTACTCTTCAGCTTGGATGGAGTCCACAGGGGCCACGTAATTACTGGGAATGTAGCCGCTGCCGCCGGTGGTCAGTGAGCGGGCGTCCCACCAGTCCCCTTCACTGGAAAAGAGAAAGGAGAGAGCAGAGACCAACATCAACGCTCGTTCAGCAGGACGGTCCAGGGGTCAGCAGCAGAGCTCTGCTGTGGGTCCACTGCAGAATGAAGTCAGAGACAGGGTGATCATCATAGTCCACCACACTACAACAACTAACTCCTTGTTATTGGTCTATTTATGATGCTTAAATAAAGCCAGAATAGGTTTTATATGATCAAACTTCAGTCATGTCTGTCTTTGGACTCCAGCTCTGCATTTTAAAAGACTACAAGCACCTGATATTCCTCTCCCACTCCCTCTCACACTGCAAAAACGGATCTAAAAACAAGTAAAATGTTCTCAAAGTTAGTCTATTCGTCCTTGATTTGAGCCAGTAAATAAGATCATCTGCCAATGGAATGAGTATCTTTACCCCTAAAAGAAGATAATTAGACATCCTGCACTTGAAATAAGATGATGGCGATGAATTGTGCCTATTTTGGAAAAATCTCGTTCCATTGGCAAATAGTCTTATTTATCTGCTCAAGTCAAGGACAAATACACTCATTTCACAAAAATGTTACTTATTTCTAGTTCTGTTTTTGCAGTGCACAACCCTGAGCAGGAAATATTCTTGGAATCGCACTGTGCAGTTCTCTCAGACAGGATTATCCTTCTACATTTCCTGCACAGTTCATGCTCCTCTGTTGCATTACCTTTTCCTGCTGGTTGAGCACTTAAGGCTTTATTGAAGATGTGACACTGCCTACAGGTTTGCTCCTGTTTCTCTGGAAGCCTTATGTTCAAGTTGCTTCCGGCTTCTAAAGGAAACTAGCAGGCATATGCGCAGACAAGGGTGTGTCTGTCTCCCACGTGGAGGCATGATGCTCAGATGCATTCTCAGTGAGTCAGAGCAACTGGTTAGAAGTAGGCGGTAGACTCTGACTCTGCTCTAGCTTTCCAGAATAACAGGCATGTGCTTTCGTGTGTCTGGCTCAGATTTTAGAGCGCTACTTCCCTGTGCTGCTCGTCTGAATCCCCGTCAGACAGGTTTTCATATCAGTCGCGTTGCTCAGAACTTCCTCCACCTCTGAAGAGCGAGAACAATCTGTAAAAATGTGCGCTCTCTCTGTGCCAGCTAGGCCAGGGTCATTGACCTTAAGCTCTGCTCTTGTCTCTGGAATAGTTGTTCCCCCGATAGCTGGCAGGAATTCTTGTGCAAACATAAAAGAGCTGAAGCAAGAGAAAGAGAGAACTCCTTTAGTCCCTTTCCCAGAATCGTCTTTGAACTTTCCCACATGTTGCTATATATTTCAGACATTTACGCTCCCGGTCAATGAGATCGATCAGGTCTCATTTGATCAGAGTGCCTTCTTCCACCTGCTTGCTGCGTCTGTGGATTTAAACACATCCTACTGTGGCGTTTCAACTACACCGTAAGGAGAGGCTGGGCGCCTACATGTGCCAGAGCAGCTTTGCTCTGCTAAACGGATATCTGGAGACGGTCTCCTCATTGGTTGCATCTGGCATCAGAATATGAACCTGTGTTTCTCATGTTTACGACATTATTATTAAGAGGTTTATTATTTTGATCATGGGCGTGTGATTGTGAACACGTGTGTGTGTGTGTGTGTGTGTGTGTGGTACAGCGCCTTGCAGAAGTACCTCCCCTTTGGCTGTTGTGTTACATTCCAACCTGTAATTGAAATGTTTTTTAATCTTATTGGATGGAATACATCTGCACAAGGTGAAGTGAGACGATAAAAAAACAACATATAAATCAAAGAATAAAAAAAATAATACTGAAAATACATGTATCCATCTCCTTTGCCGTGACATTTCTGATGCCACCAATCACCTTTGAAAGCCCCATTTTTAGTGAAATGAAGTCCACCTGTGCAATCTATGTGTCACATGACCTGTCAGTAGAAACACCTTTTGTGAAAGGCCTCAGAGGCTTCAGCCGCACTACATGGCATCACACCATGAAGACCAGGGAGCTCTCCTAACAACTCAGGGACAACGTTGCCTGATGACTTGCACCATCAGATCCATCACCTTCAAACAGAAAGCTCCTGGTAGCACAACAGACCTGCCAGGAGAAGGTCACCCACCAGAAGTCACAGTGATGTTAGCTGAAGCCACGGTGGGCTTCGCCTGGGGACATCCCAGGCACAAACAGGCAGGCCTCCTTTGTGTGGGATCCCTCAGGAGTGGAGGGAAAGATGGAGGCCAGTCCTACACACTATGATGAAAACATTTCAGATTTTTCCACTCAACATTCCAGAGTTCCCAGTCCTTCATTCTCAAATATAAAGTACTGAAGTTCAGTATGAAGCTATGGCAGATACATCCACAGTGGACATGATCCAGAATTATTTTGTCCTTTAATTTTGATCATCTCTGGGTTTAATGTCGTATTTCAAGTCTCTTCAGTTCATTTTTCTCTGCTCATTGTGGTTTTTAGGGCATTGCCATATCAGTCCATTTATTTGTGTCTAGTTTTTTTTGTGCTATTATTATGTCTTGTGTTCTTCCTCTCATGTTAGTTTAAGGCCTTTTGGCTGCAGTTTCTAAGTCTGATTAAGCTCATCTGGTTCATTCTCCACTCTTTCCTCAGGAGTTTAGCTCCTGGCTTTTCATTCCTCCTTGCAGGATCCTTCTGTTACATTCACACCGGTTCCATGGCCTGTTCTCTTCATGTCAGTATTTTAACAATGAAACAGCTCTGACCAGCCTGCCTCTGGGTCTTGCTGAAAACCAGAAATGACAGGACAGGCTTTAATGAATGAAAGAGACCAGTAAGGAAATAAAGGTTTAAAGACAAAAAGGAAGGGCCAAAGTACAAACAAAATGGAGTCAGTCTATAGGGAAGAAGGGAAGGACAGAAAGAAGGAAGGGTGCAAAGAAAGAAAGGGAGGAAAGAAGGAAGGACATAAGAAGGATGGAGGAAGGTAGGTCAGAGGGAAGTTGATAGTGAAGGAAGGATAGAAGCAAGAAAGGACTCAGACAGAAGGAAGAAGAAGTTCTTTATACTTTTCCTAACCCTATCTAGACCATGGAAATAAGTGAAATCCTCCAGACTGTCTGCACGCTGAGGGTGGAAGATATTTAGAGCTAGAGGACGTGTTTCTGCACTCTACAGTCTGTACTGATGGAGCCCAGCGGTGTGGGGGTGGCGCCTGCTCTGGTCCCCTTAAACCACCTCTGCAATGCCACAGAAAGAGAAAACAACAACAGGAGTAAACAATGAGCCTCCTGCTGCCTCCTTCCCTGCGGGGACTGCAGATGAGAGCGTAATTAAACAGAGGACCGTTGACCGAGACGAGCCATTCACAGTGCCGCTGTGTTTATTCATAGCGCTCAGGCGGAGCGGCGCAGCTCCGGCTGAATGTCAAACAGCAGAGACGTGTGGCGCTGCATGGCTCACCAGCCACTTTGTGAAAGAACGCACAGGCCAAGCTGAATGCAGCGGTACAGAAACGTGCAGGGATGCAGGTCTGCTTCCTAAATGACGCTGACACGTAACACGACAGCACAACTCTGTGACTCTGCGTCTTCCTCAGAGAACGTGTGGTCCCTTTCTGTCAGCTCTGACCGCCTGGAGCAGCCAGCTCTGCTTTTTTTTGGTTGTTCTTACCACTGCTCTCCAGCAGGGGGCAGTGCCAGCGGCTGGAAGAGGCCAAGTCCTCGTTGGAGGCTGGCAGGAAGCACAGTGGAGAGCGAGAAATGGAGCAAAGATGCAGCTCCGTCCGGCTCCTGCTGAGGAGGAGGAGGAGGAATGGCAACGAGGAGGAGGAGGAAGAGCGTGCCTTCCTGCTTCGGCTGGGGGCCAGCAGGGACTGAGGCGTGTGCAGGAATGCAAAAGTCGGCGGCTGGGACAGGATGCTAAGAGGGTGTGGTGACCTGGCAGGGCTAGAGGCCGAGGTGATGAAGCAGTCAAGGAGAAAGTGTGAACCCTTCAGCAGATGCTGTAAATGGCTGCTGGATTGGCATGTATTATTCAGCGTGTGGCAGCTTGGTACATGCTGACAGTGCCATAAAACCCCTTCTACAGCAGGACAGTATTAGTTATCATACTACATACAACACTGGTGCTGGTCTTGGTCCACTCAGCTTTGCTTTCTACACTACCTTGCACAGGTATGCATTCCTCTGGAACCCTTTCACATCTTTTTTCATGACAAACACAAACTTCAAGGGATTTCCTGTGAGTTTAGGAGACAGTCCATCAATCAGCAGTCCATAACTGTACTGCTGAAGGAAAATGATGAGTTATTTTTGACCAAGTCTGAACAGCATGCTGCTCATCTATATTCAGGATGTGTCTGTACCGGCTTTGCACATTTAAAGACTGGCATTTTATTTTTGCCCATAACACTTTTTAAAATAGCTCAACCTCACTCAGATTGGATGGAGAGGTAGAGAGGAGGATGGAGAGGTAGGAAGGAGGATGGAGAGGTAGAGAGGAGGATGGAGAGGTAGGGATGAGGATGGAGAGGTAGAGAGGAGGATGGAGGAGGATGGAGAGGTAGGAGGTTTAGTTGTCACTGCTCTAATGGAAGGTGAACCTCAGCACCTGAATCAGGTTTTTGTCCTTTTTTCCTTACATAAGATAAGATAAGATAAGATAGTCTTTATTGATCTCACAATGGAGAAATTCACTCGTCACATCGGCTCATACAAGAAGGTGCAGAGTAGGGAAGGTGCATTCAATTATATACAGTGAGTCTTCATATATACAATGGATCAGAAAGAATACCAAAAAAATACAAAAAAAAGGAAATAGGAATGGGCATATGATGTCTCATTTACATTCTTAGTGGTCTATATATATATATATAAACATATCTATATACTTAAATATATACATATATCTATGCGCCTACTTACATACGCACCTACGCGTATGTACGTGCATATACATTGTATACATTTGTACATACATACATACATACATACATACATGTGGGCTGACTTATGTTCAGGTGATGATAGCAGCAGAAGTCACTACATCAGGATTATTGCACGGGTTGTAGGACAGTGTATTAAATAGATTATTGCACATTGGTTATTGCACGTTAATTATTACAGTTATGGTCACAGTTATAGTGCAGCATTGTAAAATCTTGTAGCAGCAGGAATAAATGACCTACGGTAGCGCTCCTTTTTACACACAGGGTGTCTAAGTCTGGCACTAAAGGAGCTGCTCAGCTCCTCTACAGTCTGGTGCAGCGGGTGGAAGGTGTTGTCCATGACACATTGTCATGACATCCTCTCCATCCATCTTCCTAATGACTCTGACCACCTTCCCTGTCTCTTCAGAAGGAAAGCACCCCCACAGGGAAACATGGATATTGTATCCAGGGTAATGAGCAGAGGTTACTTTCTGCCACACATAGCAGTTTCTGTGTCCTCTACATGACCTTTTGGTTTTTTTTGCCATAAAGTCCTGATTTGCAGAGTGCATGACTAGTCTAATGTTTCCACCCATCTGTGTAGAGTTGTCCTGTCAACAGATTCTCCCACCTGACCCGTTGGGTTTCTGAAGAACCTCCAGAGTGTCCCAACTTATATATATAAGTTTGGTTTTCACCGACAGGTCGGCGAGGCGGGGCATCCCTTTGTGGCAGGGAACCACCAAGCGACAGCAGAGTTCATGGAAAACTATATATATATATATATATATATATATATATAGCATAAGTGTCCCAACTTATGCTATATATATAGCTCTAAATTCTGTATATATATATATATATATATATATATATATATATATATATTTTTTTTTTTTTTTTTTTTTTTTTTTTTCCCCCCACAGTGTTTTTACAGTAAATGCAGCAGAGGCTTGCAGCTTCACTGTTGCAGTGCTCTAACCGTACAGCCACACAGAGAGGAGTTCCCCTGCCTCCTCAAATGCCACTGCACCGCTGCAGTGAGCTCAACAAGCAGAGAGGCAGCTGTGGAGCACGCGCACACACACACACACACACACACACACACACACACACACACACACACACGCTCTGCCTCAGCCTGCTGGATTGAAACGCATCCCTGGACTAAAACCAGGACGGGGAAAGAAAAGGCCGATGACAGCACATCTAGTGTGAAACACACACACAGACACGGCAGGTTTGCACTTCTGCCGTCAGGGAGGGAGACGAGCCAACATCCCTTTGGGTGTAACTGGGCACTTCCTGCTCAAGTTCAGATGGAAGTCTGAGGCACCACACACCACACTCGTCCTTGCTGGCTGGAGACCCTGCTCCACCCTCTGTAAACCCAAAATAAACTTGGCTTACTCCATGCGCCCATAAAGCGTGGTGCAGCCTGTCATTTCAGCTTCGTCAAAATCGCCAATGAATCGAGAGACGCTGAAGCTGGCTCTGCTTTGGCTTCAAGCCTTTCTTGTGTACTCCTGGAATTAACAACCTATGTTGGAGATTTGTACCAAATTTAATAAGCTCCGAATTTGTCCAAGCTCTGCAAAACCACCAGATAAAAAAATTAATAAATAAATCCATTTGGGGTCCTTTGCATGTGTGACTGCCTCTGAATGTGGCGGTGAAGCAAACATTGTTTTCCTGGTTGGACCATTTCGGCTGGCATTACAGTAAAATGTGACATTTATAGTTTTACAGCTCCATAAACAACAGCAGACTTATTCTGGTCTCAGTCCTGTCCCAGAGTATGAAACCAAAACCCGGCCCCTTTAACCTGGGCTCAGCCGTGAAGGACGCCGGCTCCCCTCCCAGCAGCTTCCAGCGACTCCTTCCACCCAGAGATAACGGGCAGAACTGCATCCATCCTGCGTGCACGCGGCGTGATAAGCAGCTCCAGGGACTTACGTGCTGTTAAGGACTTGAAACCTTTCTCCTTTCCTGAAGCTGAGGTCATCCTCCGTCCGTGCTTCATAGTCATAAAGTGCCACAAAGAGCGTGACTCCTGCAGGAGGGACAGCAGAAGAGGAGGAAAAAAAACTGAGTCAGCTCTTACAAGATTAGCAAGAGAAAATGAAGCTTAAGATGGTTCGCTAAAGTGGAGGAAGCTGCCGTTTACCCAGAGTAAACATGTTCTACCAAACAAAACCCCAGCAAGGAGAAGAGCTCTGCCTTATTCATAAATCACACAAATGTAACCATTTGCTTTGGCAGAATCAGTTGTGATGAACCTGCATTTTCTTCACTCTTCTCAGATGTTGCCACCTATGGCAGCACCACAGTCGCTACAGTCTGCACCAGGTCTGGGAACCAGGGGTAAAGGCCAAATACATTACTGGAAATATTAAAGTCCGAGCAGTCCTTTGGGATCGCATCATGGCACAAACTGACACTGCAACGATGACAGCAAGGCGATATAATATGCAGCTGTGGTATAAACAGTCATGGTCTTAGTAAATAGACTGTTGTGCCTCTAGACATACATCTTGTCCATATTAAGGCTTCATATACAGTTAGAACATGGCTTTACCTATTCAGGCGGTACAATTTTAGCTCAGGTTCAGTGGAGGCCAAAACAAAGCTAAGCAGCAATTTACATTTTCTTTCATACCTTTGAAGTTTTGGTCTTTGGACTGCCATGGATTTAGGGCTGGGTGAAATTATCCAAAAATAAAATCTTGATATTTTTAGGCTGAATGCCAATATACGATATTTATCTCGATATGTTTTCATAAAGTAATGATAAAAAGCTGCTCTGAATCAAAGCTTCATCCCAAATGTCTCACAGGCACATTTTATACACAAACAGCTGTAGATAAATATGAGAAACAGCAGAAAAATAACCTACTGGAATACATAAAAGCATAAAAACTCAATACAGACCATCTCGATATGAACAATATAGTTTCATCTTATATCTCCTTTAAAAAAATCCCAATATATTTAAAATCTCGATGTATTGCCCAGCCCTAGATGGATTAGAGCAAGGTCTGTCGTATCAATACCTCGCTTCAAGAAGTGAAAACTCCAGTAGAAACTAAAGCAGCACTGTATGAAGCAAATTATATAGGTAGACTTGATGCTTTTTGGATCATCCCACAAAGACTTCTCCTCTTTCTCTCTGACGTTTTATTAATCCTAAACACGATTTCTCTCACTGGAAAAGTACAAATAAGAGCATTAGCTCTTAAATCATTCACCCCCCCCCCCCCCGCTGTAAGAGCTTGCTTTATGAAATGTGCATATTGAGCTGTGACTCATAGTGGTCTCAGGCTTTAGCTGAATCTATACAGATACAAAGAAAACAGAACTCAGTATTTCATGTCCAACAGGGTAACTTTCAAAGAATTATCGGCTGAAAACTTAGCATAGAGTGGATGATCCCGATGAATGAATCGTTGCTAATTTCTTTCCCTCATATCTTAAAGACATGACTTTTAGATATTAATAGACAGTTCTTGTCAGTCTTCTGTTGGTTTTCTCTCTTTTCCTTTCCAGACACGGCACAGTCAGCTTTCATGGTCAGGGAGGATAACGATGGGACGGGATAAAAGGTAAAGGTTAGATAAAGACAACGGGAGGTGAAAGAAAGAGCTCACCACTGTTCACTAGGAAGCTGCTGTGCATTTTCAGGTTTCCCTGTGGCTTTAGCTCTGGCCGTGACTCTAGCTGCATGGGGCTGAAATGATGCACAGGTGCAGAGGGTAGCCCCCTGCAGCCATTTACAGTAAGGAGCTGTGTCTTTTGCAGTTGAACGGCCAGGAAATCTTTGAATGCCTTCATGTGGAGACTGCCTGTTTAGAGATCCTTGCTAAAATGACAGTTTTAAGTTAACTGGAGCGCTTTTGTTTCTGAATAAATGTTTCTCAGTCCCTGTCTTTGCCAGAGCTGCTGCTTGTCTGGAAAAACCCTCCCCCAGCTGAACTGAAGTGAATCTAGCCGTGCAGGGCAGATACTGACGTTTTTATCGAACTGTCCAGTGGCGGACGCTGGGATGTGAGCAGCGTCGCTCCGATCACACAGGCACAAAAGACCTGAAAACCTTTTCAGTCACGCCAGCATTATGTCAGCCTCGCTAAAACAGAGCAGGAAGGCTCCCTCCAAGGTCCCTAACAGCAGAGATTGTGGGCAGAGAGACGACTGCAGCAGTCACAGCCATAGAAAAATGACAAATGGAACTGCAGCAGTCTGACGTAAACTCTGCATAGTAAGACTTTATGTAAGGAGGTTATGTGGGGCTAATGGGACTACGCATGTGACGTTTTACGTTATGAAGCGGGATGATGGAAAGCCTTTGGGTGTGGAACAGCAGCCTTCAAATGTTCCATTAGAGCGGCAGAGGTCAGTGTAAGGTTGAAAGCCCATCTATCGATTGGATTCTGTGTTGGCTGCTGGAATGCCAATCGATACGTTACATAACGTCTTGGTGCTGGCTCTGTACTCCAGTCTGGGAAATGACATCAGCAGATCCGCTGATCATCAATAACATGGCTGATCCAAACAGTGTGGATCCCATTGAAGGGCAACTGAGGTGACTCAGGTGGGGCAGCTGCTTTCTAACAGGCTAAAACCAAGCAACCGTTTATGTCCAAATCTCTGCCACCAGGACCCAATAAAAAAACAACAACTTTCAACTCCTGACACTCCGTGGATTTGGATTACAGCGCAGAAAATCCCCACTTTGAGTCGGAGGTGTCGTGTTAAGTTAAGTTAAATAGAAATGCTGAGTTCCACTGCAGAGCAGCTCGGCTCAGTCAAACATAAAAGATTTCCTCAGTGAGAATATTCTCAACCTAAACACTGAGCTCAGAGCACAAAGACTCGCGCTAATGCCAGCCGGATGTGCCTGCAGGGGCTGGTCTGGGGTCGGGGCGAGAGCTGGAGCAGTGGGATCAGGGGGGGGGGGGGATGCCATGAGAGGCAACTGTGCAGAGAATCCAGTCTGGTCTGTGTTAGCGGTGAGCATCATGTCCTCACGCAGACCTGAAGCACTGCACTGGGTAGGAATGACACCTCAAGAGCTCACGGTATAATGTCTCCAGGGGTACCCTTAAAAAGAAAATGTTGCATATTTATTAATATTTAAATTTCCTTTATAAAAGGAATATTTTTTCATTTATAAAAGGAATGTTTTTCATTTATTCATGCGACCTTAAGAGCATCTTAGTGTGGTTTTTGCATAAGCTTGCCCAGGAAAAGAAAAAAAAAGGTGGGATCCAAATGTTCCGACAAAATTAGGCAAACATCAGTTTATTTTTAATGTGAACCAAAAGAACAGCAACTAAGGACCGTGCTCACAGTTCTTTATAATGATCGTTAACAGCATCGGTGACGGTGAGCTGAACAGCCGATACCTGTTGCTGCTGGGATTCCATGTCAGCTGAACCTGCAGAGTTTTGTGGGCCAAATATTTACAAATCACAACTTTTTTCAGGTATGCAGTGTGTGAAATTGTGTTAGAGGGGTGACTCTGATTTTGCTGGTTAAAATGCAGATATTGCTGAGGGATTTCCACCCCTCAAAAGTGAAAGCGAGATTGTATTGGGTGCTACAGCTCCTGGTCCCATCTGTGTGACCCACACATCCCTGGCTGCAGCAGGAGAGCTGCGCAGAGAGCAGCTGACAGGCCCATCAACAAAACTGACAATATTTAAAATAAGAGATTCCATTTATGAAGCACAAGGGTGAGTTATTCAACTGCATTGACCTGCTCCAGGCTGAATTATTAATGCGTCATATCAACACAATGATGAAACATGCTAGCGGTAGCTTAGCATCCCAACAAACCGCTCCCCATGACAAACATCGGCAGCAAGAGCAGACATTAGTTCGCAGAAGACTTTAGATGTTTGTAGCGAAGAATAAAGAAGCGATAAAGCTCTGAGTGTTTCAGGGAACATCATCAGAATATTATAGTAGCTCCCCTTTGGCATTTTGTCTTATCTGCTTCTCTCCTTTTATCCCTCTTCTAACTTCCTGCTTCAGTGTCCATTTAACATGAAATAGTCCCAGCATAAATTCTAATACGGCTTATTGCATATATAAATCAAGAGGAGCACTATGATGAAAGCAGTAAGGCTCCACTTGTGAAAGTAAACTCTGTTGGGCTCTGTAGGGCTTATTGCCAGATTGGCAGACAGGATACACACACACAAAAAAGAATATTATAGTAGCTTAGTAGCTATAGTAGCTTCTTTCCTTTTTTTTTTGGTTGTTCCTTTTCTTTTCCCACCATATATGTTCTTTTCCTTCCTTTCTTTTCCCCTTTTTATTATGTTTTTTTCTTTTCTCGCCTTTTAATCTTCTTTTTGAAAAATTTACAAAGCAGGTTTGTAAATTGAGTTTTCACATGTTAGAACAGCATATTATTGCAGTCCTGCAGAACCTCCTTGATACAAAATACCCGTTGCTGTCTGTCATCGGGGAGCGAGCGAAGAGAGACGTGATAACATTGCTAATTTTAGCCATGTAATACTAACGGACTGCACACATTTCATTGTTAATCAGACCCAGACTTGTTATTAGCACCTTCCAAGTCTGAAGGAACTTAGATCAGGTAAAAAAATGTCCTGATTGGGAACCCTTAACACTTTACTGTGTTGGCACGTGGATGGATTAAACTTCAGAGTCAGAAGGTTGCTCTTTTTGATCTTGGCAAGTCTTTCAGAGTCTCAGAAAACGAGCAAGTTCAATTAACAGACTGAATTTTGAGTGATGCCCATCTTTCAAACGGCTGTCCTGAGTCAGACTCCCAGTCGATGCAATCTTGTCTTAATCTTCATAGCTTGCTTTTTGTTACCCGCCATGAACTGAGTTAGCTCTCAAAAAGTCATTCATCTGCAGGTGTTTCTCTTCAGTTCTTTTTCTCCACCGGGCCTACATCTAGGGTAGGTTTAAGTTCGTTTTGCAGTAGCTCGGTCCGTCTCAGGTTGACTCATGAAGTTAGTAAAACCTGAGTCACATTAGTGCATCATGGGTGACATGTAGGCTATGTTAGCATTTAACACAATTCAAGCTGTACTCTGTTAAGAGCAAAAACTCCACATCTGAGGCAGCACTTGTTTACGTGTTATGTCCCACTTAGGTTTGGAGGCTCACTGCTGCAGAACTCACTTTGACTTTAACAAAGAAATTCAGCTTTGCAGCAAATAAATTCTACATGTCCTGAGACATGTGATAAGGAGATCTAAAACCTTTGGTTTTTGATTCTTTCTGATGGTGTACTTTTAGTCAGCCTCAGGATTTCTACAACAAACTTAACCCCCCCCCACATCATTCTACAAATCCTAGCCAGAAACAACGATGCATTGCCCTGTAAAATGGATTCAAATCCCTCAGACATCAATGTACATTTGGGGGATTATATATAACAGACCACCAAAATGTAGCGCGGGGTTGTGTAGTGGAAGGAAGTGATACACATAAAAAAACCCTGAAACTGCGTTTGTCCCACTTGAGTCGATACTTTGTAGAACCACCTTTGTTGCAGTTACATCTGCAAGGCGTCTGGTTTATGTCTCCACCAGCTTTGCACATCTAGAGTCATCTGAAGGAAACTGCTTGCTCTCAGTTAAATTCAGGGGTATCGGAGAAATGGGGGCTGGATACAAAATGCCTGCCCCACTTTTAAGATTTTTGTTTGTAAAAGTAAATGTTAAACCCCCTTCACTATATGCACTAACCTGTGTTGGTCTACAGCATAAAATACAAAAAAAGCTTGTAGCTGTAAAGCAAAGTGAAATAATATAAAGGTTTAAGTGGTATGAATGCATTTGGAAGGTGCAGCAGGTATCCTTACCGGTCCCACCCCTCCGCAGGGTGCCAGTGTGAGCGGAAGTGTTGACCCCCCCAAAGACGGTCACCCCCTGTCCGACCGGGGCGTGGAAGTTGTTGTAGTTGGGAATGGCGGTGACCCCGAAGCTGGGATAGTGCTGCGGCGTGGGGTCGGCCCCATAGCGGTACCCGGCTCCCTGGGAGATGCTGGCGTCGCGCTCGTCTGTGAGTTTGGTTGCCTCCTTATCCTTGCATTGCACACAGCCCATTATCTAAAATCTGTTCACAACAAACACACAGAGACAGAAGGTTAGGGCAGCCGGCTGCTGTCCCACACTGAATATCAGCAGAAGCAAAACACAACCACTGCGAAGCCAGGAGTGTGTGTTTACGGCTTAAAGCACCTCCAACCAGAAAGTGACAGGAGGGGGGGGGGGGGACGTCTTCCACTGCTTTCCTTTGTTTCACTCTTCACAGGTGGCGCTGTAAGTCTGGGCTCGGCTTCAGCGCCAGAAACAGCAACAGGTAGCGCAGCCAACAGGCTCCTTTAAAGGTCCCACCTATGAGTCATTACGGATCCACCAGAGACACATTAGGAAACGACGAGTCAGTAGCGGCTTACATGCCAGTGTGCTCCCTAAGGACCCGCTCACATCTAATTGTGTGCTTGGAAAATGAAAACAGCTGCAGGAATGATAGATTAAAGCGTTTTATTTTCCCCGTGTTCTCACCCCGTTGTCTCGCTCATCTGCCTGCAGTGAGCGGCAGTAAATTTAAACACTCATTACCCGCTGTGCAGACAGATATAATGAAGCAGACGTGTGGGCTCCCCTCTAACGCTGTTCGCAGTAAACAAGCGGAGGACTGTTGGAAGAAACTCCCGTTTACCACAAATATCACGGCTATTCGCCATTAAGCGGCGATAACGTCACATGGCAACCCCCTGAGAGGCTGGTGATGCCATCCACGTGGTGCACCACATCGGTCTCCAGGCCAAATACCACTCAGAGTTCAAGCACGCCAGATTAAAGCCCTCCTTGCGTCCATAAGCGTCTTTATTCTGCCAAAACCCTCCTTGTAGTAATTATTATGACATTTACGCTTAACTATTTATGAGTTACAGTCACTAGTCATATTTTTCCCACCTTCCCTCATAAAAACAGGAATAAACCTATTCAGATTGAATAGGGGGCACCAAGGAAGACAGGATTGCATGGATATAATCTGGACAAGGAAAGGTGTGTTTGATTCATTGAGGCTGCAAGAGAGGGAGAGAGAGCAAGACTTTCAGCAGATAATAGAAAGGCAGAACTAGATTCTTGACCTTTTAACTTCTGTGAAGGGACATGCTGGAGGTGGAACTGTTGGCGGCCTTTAGGAAAACTCAAGAATTCAGGTGAACCTTTGTATATTATGGGCGGCAAAAATATGTTTTTAATGCGGTGTCTTACATTAAGATTCTTAAAGAAAGATTGGAATCTGCCAAAATTGCTACTGAAAAGTCAAAACCTCAAGAAAGAAGAAATCAGAAATTGTTAATAAAACTAATCAGAACCAGATTTGACCTTGTTACCCTTTTCTACAGCCACACAACTCAGTTCAACGGTGGTTGTAATGTAGGATGAGCGATCAGAGACCATATATGCCCGTTCTGACTCTGCTCCATGGTAGTACCAGTTTAATCAGGGTTAGAGCTTTAGCCCTGCACTGGCGGAGCCGCTCTGACAACGTGATTCCATGCTGATCTACAGGTGCCGTCCTCTGCAGACGATCAGAGCCAGGCATGCATACAAGCGCTCGGCTGGTGGAGAGATCCTGCTTCTTAATTTGCGTGTTGTTGCAGTAGCGAAAGATTACCAACTTTTGAACAGAAAGTTCATTTTTCATGTTTATGTGCAACAGATTTCTTTTCCTTTTTTTTAGCTTTCAAGTGCGGGAATTTAGGATTTGTTTAACAATGAAAGGCCTGAAATGTCAGCGTGGGTCAATCACCAGTGCCCTAATAGCACTTATAGAAGGACATGCAGAATGCGTCTCATGCAGAGCAGATGCAATCAGGAGGAGTGCAGGCTGAGCTCAGTGCTCTCTGTAATCATTTTGGTTTGATCTGTGTCAAAGGCGTGAAACAAGCAGGCAGAGAGAGCAGCTAAGGCTCACGCTTGCAGTCAGGGTGCTGTGGCACACACCGAGATATCTCTGTCAATGGCCTCCATAATCATCTGTGACAGGATGAGGGGAAGGAAGGGGGGACGCAGGGGCAACAACAGCAGCAATGCTACGCTCAGTCCAGGACTGCAGAGCATCTCTAATCGCGTCTCCTCTCAGCAGAAGCCCGCAACTGCAGAGAAAACAAACTGCTCAGCGCTCAGACCATTTATACAAGCCTTAACCGGCAGAGACAGACCGGATCGGCTTTTAATAGAAGGGGAACTAATGCATTGATTCTTCTGAACGGATGCAAAGGGGGCTCTGCTGCTGTTTTGAGATGTTAACCTGAGCGGGAATGGATCACGTTTAAGGAGAACTGGAAAAGCATTAAAGCAGATCTCACGACTAAGGCGTTCCTAAGACATATGTGCACGTTCTAAAGTGTGCAGAGTATCTTTTCCCACTGCAAAGACTGTGTGGGTGCTGTGATGCCACCAAGAGTGACAGCCTGTAATGGTTACCAGACGATCACATGGAGCGTTCCTATGCTGCTCAGCTTAAAATCTCATGCAGGCCGGCCAGACCACTTGGCAATAACATGTTAGTTTTACACTGTAGGAAAATGACCCAATATGATGTCGCCTCAGTTAGATCATTCTGAATCAATTTGCTTTAAGAAAGCTAATTAATGTGCGATGTCTCACACAGGCCGTGTCAGACATCGCACATTACAAATGAAATGCCATTTGGCTCCAGCAGGGGGCTTCCTGAGCAGCTTCTGTGCTTTTTGTCCCTATTCTCCAAAAATAATTGAAGTCTGTGCAGATGTAAGCCCTAAACACAGATGTGCAGAGCCACCAGTCCTGTCTGGTGGCCGGCCGACCACAAACAGAAACACTGGATCTTTTTCTGAACTGTGGATACGCCAAAACACCAGTGTCTATAACGGTTTGTACCATTATTGTGACTATTTGTGGGTCAGCTTTACTCCAGAACTAGATTTAGGTTCTGTTTTACATGGAAAAGGAAAAAAAGCAGAGAACTAAGATACTTTTAGACTATTTGATGCTACTTGTGTGTCTCTGTGTCCTTATATATCTGTGAGTGATATTAAACGGCAATGTATGCCATTTAGTCAATTTTCCTTGGAATGCACAGTTTTAGAAAACAAAGGCGCAAACATTTTAAATTATCACGATAGGTGTGGTATGGTATAAGATTGCGCTTTTTAGTTTCTGAGCGACTATTGACCGGTGTGGGCGGATAAAGTAAAAAAAACAGCAACAAAGAATTCCAGATGCCTGCTAATGTCTCTGTGCATACATATAACCGAGGGACTGACAATATGCAGCTGCAAAGCATCAAAAAGCAACGGTAAAAGCAACCCAGGGAGATGACCAATCACACAAAAGGCTCTTGAACAGGTCACAGAGTGTGATGAGCAGGGAACGATGAGAGGTTGCACACATCTAGTCCTTCATCTGATGGAGTGCGGGGGAGCTTTGTGCAGAATAATTTAACAAACAACAACATAATCCTAAAGAAACACTACACACACTCATTTAGTTTCCAGGTTTCTCTGCTGCTGCTGCTATTGATACGTGTTAAACCAGTCAGATTACTACAGCGGCACTGAAAGGAATCTCCAAAGCAGGTCATAAACCTGGATAGGAGGACTTCTTCCTCCAAGGCTTCTGCAGGTCCAATAAGGGCCGAGGTAATCGCCGGCTTCTCTCTCTCAACCAAAGCCTCTTTCATCTCTTTGCTCCCCACTTCCTGCCCTTGCTGCTGATTAATTATTCCTCCCTTTCACAGAGAGCCGGCACCTGCTTGCTGGAGGGGCTGTTCAGCTGCACACCCCCCTCAGCTTTCTCCTCTCATCCCACGGGGCCGTAGGGAGCCACTCTCGAGGCCAGCTTATCACCACCTACCTGTCAGCATACTACCAACGTTTTGGGTCAGTGCGAATGATTCTTCTCCTAAGAATAAAACCGAAAGGGCACCTAAAGCATCTTGAAGGATTCAGAGCCCACCTGACACCTCCTCCCATCCTTTCTCAACATGAAGTCAATCAACACTAAGCATAAATCCATTAACACAGCAGCATATGGCCAGAGTTGGAGCCACATCTCCAGTTAGTTACGGCAAAAGGCAGCTCCTATAACACTAGGGGGACTGAACTGATTAGGTTCTTTAATTAGAGGCAAAAACCCGAAGCATCTAACGGACTAAAAGGTTGATTAAGACTTACTGAGCGAGTCAAAAATAAAGTGCTGCCCACCTGAGCTTCATATGATCTAAAACAGAGGGATTAAGATGACTGCTGAGGGGTCTGATCAGAGCCCCCCCCCCCCCCCCCCCCCCCCCCCCCCCACCCCCATGGCCATGTGCCCAGATGAATTATTCATAGTGTGGTTTTGCTGACCTGAAGGTATGCTGTGGCGTCTCAGGGGAAGCTGCTGTGGGATCTTTAAGTGTGGGTGGGATTCAGTAAAAGTAGGAGAGGGGGGGCTGAAGGAGGGGAGAGGGTATAAACGACTGAGAAAAGGTTTGTTCGCTGGGCCCAAGAAAACCAAGAACTTCCAGACTATTACATGAACTGAGATGTTATTTTTTATCAAAGTCATAAAAATGTTGGAGCTGAAAAAAGAACCCAAGTTATTGTTTCCTTTGGTTAAAGGCGCAGGAGACCCTTTATCTAAATGGTTTACTCTGGAAAACAAAAAAACAATTTTTTTTTTTGCCTTGTCCAGAAAAACGAGGCAAATAAGATCCACAATAAGCCTGTTATTAAATCCTCATTTTACTCTTCTCTTTCCAATCTATCTTTAATGGGGCAATAGTCAACTCATTGGGGGGAAAGAAAGGAGACCACAGGCGCTGCTATTGATGCGGACAAAGATTTGCTGTGTTTGACCATTAACAGAACAACCAATCAGAAAACAACCACCGTAAAGATGATCCAACATGGAAGTCTAAAGCCTTGTCTGTTGTTCACTGCCCAATCTACAAGCTACACCACCGTAGCATCTCCAGACCTTCTGTGTTACATTAACGCACAGTCTACTGTGTATATAGCTCTAGATTCTGTATATATATATATTTTGTCTGCACCATCAACACCAAGTCAAATTCCTTTTAAGTACAAACCTACTTGGCAATAAACTTCATTCTGATTCTGATCTAAGGAGATCTGCTGAATGAGGGTGGCCTTGGAACACGTTTTTAAGGGCTACACCTGTTCTTTAACCCGACTGCTGACTGTTTCCAGTGATGCTGCGGATGACATCATCTGCATGACATCATCTGCAGCTGCATCAGCTGACCCGTTCTTACATTAGAAACCTTTAGGGTAAAACGGATAAAAATGGTGGTGTACATTCATTTACCTCTAGCTAGCTGCTAAATAAAGTCCTGCTGTTAATGAATTATTGAGCCAACTTGACAATGCCGACCTTTGAGCAACCAGAGAGAATGCAGGACACTGCGATGACAGCTGGGTGACGCCTCCCACTAGCGGTCTAAAAGCCAAGAAACGAAGCATCCAGCGCTGCAGGTTCCTGTGTCTGCAGTGTCCTTGTTTGGCCTGCTCACCCAGCATGGCTGCGGACAACCCAACCAAAGCCGCCGTTGCTCACTGGACTGTCAAACGGGCCGCGCATCAAGCATTAATTATTCTCTTCACACCGTCTGCGTGCTGTGTCCTTCATCACAGGATGAACAGCAGCAGAGGAGGAGGAGAAAGACTGCGGAGTAAATGAAGACACAAGTAATACAGGAATGAAGAGAGCAGGGGGTCGTTGGCTGGAACAGTCAATGTTTCAGCATGGGTTCAGATTCCGATTTGTTTTTGTTGGGCAGTGGAAACTGTGGAAACAATGCTAAGTACACACCAATTAGGCATAAAATTATGATTATGCTGAATGGCATCTGCAGCTATAATAGCCCTGACTGGTCGGCTCCGCTAGCTGTGCTATCTGGAACCCAGATGTTAGCCAGGGATCCTTTAGGACTTGTAAGTAGTGATGTGATGCCTTCAAGGATCAAGATTGTCTGTTATATTCTCCAAATACATCATTGTATTAAAGGTGCATAGCCACGTTATTTGACTTTTTTTAATTTATATGTCAGTAGCTCACTCTGGTCGCATACAAAGTTTTTATGAAAAATGATCATGTCCTGCTAGCGTATTAGTTGTTATCTTGGTGTTTTCTGCTTTGTTTTTGCTCAATTGGTTAGTAAATAAAGCCTTTCGTGTTAATTTTTAATGGCAGAGGAAGTACAACACTGCACATGCGCAGCAGGGGATAAAATAAGGAAGCAGCTAACAGCTATTAGCATCTCCCAGCGAAACAATGAAGAATGGTCCAAGAGCCAGTGAAAAATAAACAAAAAACGCCGAGCTGTCGCTTTACTGCGAGGCTTTGGCCAGGCATTATTTAATACTGTTGTATTAATTAAGCAAACAGGTATTATGATAGTTCTGCATTACTGCCAGTAGATGGCGCCAGATCTGTTTATATTTCAGGTCATCCCGCTCAGTGCTGGTTCTATTTTTATCCACAAAAAGGACCATCAAAACATTATCAGGATGGAGGCTTGGTGTACATAACTTTATTTTATCATGATCAAACGTTTTTTTGGTCTTTTTTTATAAGCATATAACGCAGCTATACACCTTTAAGATTAGTGGTGTTGATAGGGAAAATCAGCACGCTAAACACGTTGTTGTGCTCCACAAACCATTTCTGAACCAATTTAGTTTTTTGGTAGGATATCAACCTTCATCAAAGGGGCTGCAGCCTCAGGTCCTAATGCTGCCCTAGTTCCTGCTTCTACATCATCAGGTGTGCCAGCAAGATGTTCACCAGCTGCCTGTTTAATCACACCCATTACCAGCTGCTATGATGAAAAGATATTCATTATCCACTACACCTGTAGGCAGTCATAATGTTGTGCCTGATCAATGCACCAAACCTCTGCAGAAGGAGTGCCACACCGCGCTCTTTGTAAGCCCGTTCCTAAAGAGTTTCCTTGTGTTGTGACAGCAGAAGAAGATTCTCCTTGACTCCTGTCAGACTGACTCCATCTGAGGGTGACCCCGGTTCAGCCAGGGTCTGCTCCACTCAGCAGGGGTGACTGGGGCCACCTGGCACATAGCGAGTGAAACGCTGCGGTCACAACAGCTCGGCGGCCACTAGGAGTCAGCCTTAGATGCTCCATCATTAAAAGAAACTGTCAGTTCTCCACTACACCACCCCCAAAAACGGCAGCATTCTGCTTCGGCCTGCGAAAACAGAGGATGTAAAGGAGTCAAGTTTGGTTGTTATGGATCTTTGTTTTTAAGATGCTACCCATGTTGTATTGCACAGCATGTCCTTTTTGGTCAAGATTACAGATTTCGAGCTGCCAAAGCTGGAACAACTCTTCTTGCCTTTCTGTTCAACTGTAAATCTGCTGAAAGGAAGCCAAGAGGCTGAGCTCAGATCACAGCAAACAGCCCTAAACCATCTCTCCTCCAGACTTTCTCTCCCATCCCTTTGGCAGCTCTTTGCACATTGTGCAAAGGGCTCTGGCTTCCAGCTCCTGCCAGTCAAAACAACACAAGGTGGAGTCAGCCATGACACCATTGTGTCAGGGTGGCTCAGTTTCAAAAACAGCAGTGGCGGGGTGAAGAGTTCCAACACGGACAATGGAAAAGAGAAATCCTCCAAGGTGGAGACTGGGAAAACGTCTGAGAACAGAGTTAGATGCAACGCAAGCTTGAGCATGCAAAGGTTTTAACAAGGGCCAAAGCACGATGACTCTGGGCCGAAAATAGCTCTCCCTGTGAGCCTTTGAAAGGACGCTGAACAGCTCAAGTCTTCCATTACCTTAAACATACAGGTGGAGCCAACAGGTAAAATAATAGTGTTCTGAATCTGGTTAAATCAACTCATAAAGTCCCTTTATTTTATTACTAAACATAAAACACCTCCCCCCCAAAAAAGGACTTTAACACTAAGAGCTGAAGGGCTGTACAGTGCCTTGCAAAAGTATTCACCCCCTTGACATTTTTCATTTATTTAGAATTAAAATAGATTTTCACTAATTCATCTACAGAACATGCCAACAACTTTAAACTAGGATTATTTGATTTAGCGTGAAGCAAACAGCAAATAAGACAAAATAACAGAAAATGTCTAACATACATAACTGTTCACCCCCCTTTACAAGTGGAATTAGTAAAGCTGCTCCAGCTCCCTCATGGTTTTCTTTGTCAACAGCAACCTTCAAGATTAATCACAGATTTTCAATTGGACTGAGGTCAGGACTTTGACTGGGCCATTCCAACACATTCACATGTTTCCCCTTAAACCACTTGAGTGTAGTTTTAGCAATGTGCTTCAGGACATTGTCCTACTGGACGGTGAACCTCCGTCCTGGTCTCAAATCAAAGGCAGACTGAAACCGGTTCTGCTCCGAACATTCCTGTGTTTAGCACGGTCTTTCCCTCAAATCGGACTAGTTTCCCAATCCCTGCTGCTGAAAAACATCCCCGCAGCATGCTGCTGCCACCATGTTGCACTGCCGGGATAGTGTTCTTGGGGTGATGTGATAGGGTGGGTTTGCACCACACCTAGCGTTTTCCTTGGCGGCTGAAAAGTTAGATTTTAGTCTCAACTGACCAAAACACCTTCCTGTAAACATTTGGGGAGCTGCCCATGTGCCTTTTGGCAAACTTAAAAAGAGCCTTCTTATTTTTAACACCAAGTAATGGCTTTTGCTGGCCACCCCTCCATAACACTCAGTTCCATGGAGCGTATGGCTTGTTATGGTTCTATGAACAAATAGCTCCCTCAGGGAGCTGCAGAAGTCATTCGGTCTGTGAGTTCTGGTGGGTGACCCTCTCCTGGCAGGTTTGTAGTGGTACCAGGTGCTTTCTACTTGAAGGTGATTTGATGGTGCTCTGGGGGTACATCAAAGATTTTGATATTTTGTACAACCCAGCCCTGACTTGTACTTCTTAGCAACTTTATCCCTGAGTTGTTTGTTTGCTCCTTGGTCTTCATGGTGTGATGTCTCTAGCTTAGTGCTGCTGCAGCCTCTGGGGCCTTTCACAGCAGGTGTTGTTAGACCGACAGGTCATGTGACACTTAGATTGCACAGGTGGACTTCATTTCACTTATTATGGAGCTTCTGAAGGTAACTGGTGGCACCAGTACTTCTTAGGTTTCATCACAAATGGGGTGGGCACATATGCACATGCCTATTTTCAGTTTCATTTTTTTAGGCAATTTTCTTTATATCTTTTTCTTTTCACTTTATCAACTTTGGCTATTTTTGTGTGGATCCATCCCACAATCCAATAAGATAAGTTTTCTAATCCAATAAGATTACAAAACTTTTAAATCACAGATTGGAATGTGACATAAGAGGTTAAAAGCCAAGGGAAGTGAAGACTTTAGCAAGGCACTTTACTATGTGAACAGGAAGAGAACTCCTGAATGACTTCATGAGACTCTATTAAGCTGTTACATCAGACTTGTCTTTTATAACCACAACCAATATTCTTTATTTTAAATGCATCAACATCAGTTTATTATTGTGGCAAGAAGAACCAATTCCACTTGATTCCAACATTGTGTGGAGATGATAAGCAGTGTTAATAGAAATGGATTAGTCTCATATTCATGAACTGTCATGAACTGGCAGGAGGATAGGCAGATTAAGATTTGTTTTGACATTAAATAAAACATGTATATTTAAATGTAGGAATTGTGAGAATATTCACCTGGAGGTGATAATTCATGTAATCACAAAATAGATTTTTCTATTAATCACACTGGTATTTTTTGTAAAAAGAAACATAGAAAACAGATAACTGTAATTTACTACAGCTGAAGAGGGACATTTTATGAGGAAACTAAATGTCCAGATTATCCTCTAAGCTAATTAAAGTTTCTCTAGGCTTCTAAGAAACAAACTCCCCACTAAATTGAGAGTTTTTCTTTCTTATTCATGCTTCATTCGAAGGAAACAGGAAGCTGTGGAGGGTAGAGTAAGGCAATAATCAGACCTCGGTCACAGCAGAAGTCCCATTGCACAACTACCTCAGAGTACTTTGTGACAAATAAACAAATTTGACCAGCCTTTGATGTTGAGAGGGGATGGTAACCCTGTCACACTGAACGACCACAGACCTCATAACCACATCCCTTATTAGGATTCTTTCACAAAGGCAGAGTTTGTCTGAGGCGGTCAATAACTGCACGGCGACATGTGCCTGAACTTCTGCACCCAAACCTTCTCGTATATACGTAGGTGTCTGACAAAGCTAGAACAGATCTGCAGAGTGACAGGCTTGAACAGCTGAGGTGTTCAGTCCGTTTCTACCTCCGGGCCGTTTCCCCTCTTTGATGCGGTTGGTTTGTGAACATGTCGACGCAGCAGTCGCACTAAAACAATCGTAGCGAGAGCGCTTGGAGGAGGTGGCCTCTGACACAGCTACCAAGCAAGACATCTTCTCAGGACCATTTGGTATACGGCTCATTTAATGTCGCATGAAATAGTCAGAGAAATTTGCATTATGGGTTATAGAAATTGCTCTTCAGAGACAAATCAATCTATTTAATCAATAAACATGTTATTGATGAGACTGTTTTGCGTTTAAACCCTTCCGCACACGTTCTGTGTGTTCTTCTCATGGGCTGCTAAGATGTCCATGTGGCCTGCGTGTGCTCTGCGTGCTTCTCCGTCACTGGAGCTAAAAGTGTGAAATCTGTGCAGGAGGCTTTGCAAGCCTTCATTAAATGGCCTTAAAGGAGTGAGCCAGCGGCCCAGAAACGGCGCGAGCTGCTTGATGCGAGCCCTGCAGACGTGTGCTGACAGCTGACCTTCTGTTCTTCTGTTAATAATGCAGCTGTGTCCAAGACCTGACCTGGCAGCCCCCGCACTCCTGCGCTCCCCTGGGCGCCGGATGAATCAACACCAACACAAAACGGCTTCCTCCTCTCTCTTCATGGCAGCAAAAATGCAGCCAATTATCTTTCGATTACACTCGACTGCTTTTGTCAGAAGGAGATGGGAACGTAAGCCGTGAGAACACTTTGGGTTATGCTGTAAGACTGTCAATGATAGGGCAACTCAGTGAAAACGACAGATACAACATGATATCTGCAATAAACTAGTCATTTCTGTTTCTGCCAAAGCAGCAAATGTGTATTTATTCTCACCCAACATATCTATGGTGACTGTTTTTATTTCAATCACAGTCACTACAGTCAGTTCTCATGCTCACTGTCATTTATGAGGTGCCTGTTAAAAAAACAACAACCTTAAAGGTGATGGTGAAAATGCCAGACTCAAGACTTCAAACGGTCGTCTTCAGGCTCATCTTATAAGTACTCTTCATTTTCAGCTTCATATTTACCAGCACCAATCATTTGCTGATTCAAAGTGAGGGGAAACAGATAGGTTAAACATCTGTTGATCAGATTTGCTGGAAAGGGGACTGCCAGACGCAGTGTTTTAACATTTGAAAATGCCAAAACAGGCTTTCAGTTCAAAGCTGTTTACTTTACTTTAAGTCAGTGTGGACAGAATGAACCTTTTACTGGCTTTTGAAGTAAAAGCAGCACCATGCATGGAACAGATATCAGTAAACCAACAGCTATGCAAAGATGTTAACCTCATTTTTTCCAAGTCTGACTCAAGTCTGAAGCCTTATTTTTGCAACTCAACTCACCGTCTCTGCTGCAATGATCCAAAACTGCATGTAAGCTGTGATCTGATCAAGGATTATTTACAGTCTCTCTGATGCTAATGTCTATTTGCACATGATTTAGCTTCTCAGGGAGTGTTTGTTAGGACAATGAAGCAAATGACACAGTTTTGTTTTTACATCATTCTGTGAATCAGCTGCTGTTTTTTTTCTTATTTTCTAACTAGAACATTTCATATTTATTTGAATATGCCCTATTATCTATTAATAGTTGCACATTATTTTCCCCTTCTGATAAGTATCTCTTCTGTTATACATCTTAACTTTATATTTAGCATTATGTTTAGCATTTTCTGTATTCACTAATCTTGTATGGCAGTCTGGTGTCTTCTGTCCTCTTGTTTTTGCCACTGTCACATGCAAATTTCCCCTTTGTGGGACAATAAATGTTCTATTCTATTCCATTCTATTTTACCTTTCAAAATCATCACCCCTATTAGGATAACGCTGTCTTTAATCAACAAATAATGACAATATGTGTTAACCAGCTAATATCAGCTTGTTAGAGAGGCGCCATGCCTAAATAGAACTCACATTGTACTTTTAAAATATACATAAGATAAGCTTGACAAGCCACTCTGCCTTTATTGGCCAGTAACTTTATGTTCCAAGCTCTACTGACTTCTCCAGGAGAAAACAAATGAATCCACATTATAGCTGTAAGTAACTAGTCTGTTTAATGTGCAGCCTTGTGTGAAATAAGCTAGGTGGAAGAGTTGGCGGCATGGTGCAAATTCCCAAAGAAAGAAATGAAATTGTGGCCAACTCTTTCTGAACATATTACTGAGATTAACGAGAGAGGCGTCTGTGCAGTGTGAAAGACAAGTGGCAGCACCGAGCCTGCTTAGTGCTGCTATTCCATTCACTTTAATGAAAAACAAAAGGGAAGCCGGCATGCCAAGAAGACATCCTCTTGTGACCGTCTCCTGAGGCTGCTGCGATGCTGAAAGCATGCTCCACAGGAAGCAGAGCAAATAAAGCATTGTTACAGCACGCTGCTGCAGCTTCCTTCACCAGTCCCGTAGATTCAGCGCAGAGAAACCACAACAAGACGTGTCAGAGATGAAGGTTATTCTAAAGTACAATGAGCAAAGAAAATAAGCAGACTCCAAGCAGACTGGTCTCCAAACTTAATACGTTTGCATTCAGCCCCCCTGAGTTAATACTGTAGAACGAGCTATTGGTATAGCTGCAACTCTGGTGGGGTACATCTCTACTCCCCTAACGCAGCTAGAGATCTTAGGACTTTGACAAGGCCGTCTTCAAACATGACTGAGTTGATTCCTTCTATTCCACCACAGCGCTGGCTCCAGCTTTAAGGTCGTCCTGAGACAAAGTGAACCTCCATTCCAGTTCTAAGTCGTTTGCAGCCTCTAACAAATGTCCTTGTATCTAACTAACCCCATGAACTATTTATTTATTAAAAAAGGGACAGTATACCATCACCCCTCACCTATTGACTAACTGATGAGTTGGACATGCACTTTACTTTGCTACCTCTAAATAAATACAACCAAATGCCTTTAGAAGTCACCTAATCAGATTCTTTTTTATAACCATGTGTTCTTCTTGTTACTTTGTTTTTTTCCATTAGCTAAAATACTAATTAAATATGTAGAAAGCTTTAGCAAGGTACTGAGCCATGTGTGAGATGCTCTGACCAGTAATCTTGTGGTTTGTGTGTAGAACAGCCCAGATTTTGACAAGTGCTCTTATTACAAGGTAAAGACACTAGTCTGCCTCTGGGAGACTCGTCTATAGCAGCACTAATGTCAGACAAATAATACATTCCTGACCTAATTCTTTTTAAATGTGCAATAGAAACAAAGACACTAAAACTGAAAGCTTTCAGAAGTGTACATAAGATTAGTAGATTTCACCTTGTGGGCGAGGCATCTTCCTGTAAATGTGCAAATGCAAAGAAACTACAAAGCTGTGCTCTACAACCTGACAGCCCTGTCAGCACCGTCACTTACCCGCCGACCTGCAGGATGTGGTTAAAAGCACTGCTGAAGGCACCTCAGAAGCTAAGTTTCCATTCAGCCCCTGACAACAGTTACTGCACTGAGCCGTCCTGTCACATGACCGCCAGCATTCTTACCTGAAATCTATTATTCGTTCTATGAATAGACTGAGGTGGCTTTTTTTGGGACTGGCCAGCCCGGTGATGCACACTGAATTCACTAACTTCAGTTCTGTTTAACTTCTTTATTTCCAAACACAACAGCAACTATCATGTCAAGGACCTTTACAGAGAAAATGATGAAAGGGGCTTTGTCACGTAGTGCGACTTTGTGAATTTCCGTGCCAGTAGCTCACTCTGGTTGCATACAAGGGTTTTCAGATTAAATGTTCACATGTTTGCTTGTTATGTTTTATTTCTGTGTTTAACTGTCATGATTTGGGTTTTGTTATGGTTTGTTTGTTTTTTTGATTCTCTCTCCTATCTTTAGTATTAGCTCTGGTTTTTATTATTTGCTTGTTTAGTCTTAGTTTGCTTTTTCTAGCTTAGGTTTGGTCTTTATGGTTATTTTTGTTTCTGGATTAGTCTAGTTTAAGTTTCTGTTTTGGTTTAGTGATTCTCTTCATTTAACCATTTCTGTCATAGGTTTAGTTTCTGTTTTTAGGTTGGGTTTGTCTTGATTTATCCTGAAACTGTTTTAGTTTATGTGCTTTTCACCTGTCAGTCAACCAGTTTCACATCACAGTAAACATCCTGTCTGTTTGCCTGTCACGCCCCTTCACCAGTCACCATCCAATCAGCTTCAGTTTAATTCTAGCCATTTTCTTCTTCCTGACCCAATTAGCCTTTGGAGTTCTGAGCCAGCCTGACCCCCGATTGTCCTGTTTTAAATTCTGTCTGATCTGATTTCTTTTTGGTTAATAAATTTCTTTTAAATATCATCTGCTTGTCCGGCCTGAATACTGGGTTTTTCTGTCCCCGTTCGTGACATTTAACACTTTGTTTTGGCTCTATTTGTTAGTAAAGAGACAATTTTGTGTATATTTACCCTAACAAGTCCACATGAGCAGAAGTACGATATTACGCATGTTCATAATGAGTAAACAAAGAGAAGCAACGGAGCCGAGCGAGTCAGCAAAATCCAGCGCAGGTGTGGAAAGAAAGATGTTATGTAACCCTGGCCGTGTGGATGGCGTTGGTCTTCCACCACGCCAAGCTGTCACTTTACTGCGAGGCACTGCAGGACGGTCTGCTGCAGGGTTATTCAACTAAATGGCTTCAGGGGCCACAGTTACTGCAAGCTAACGGCTGCTGAGTTCCTCTACTGTTCTCCAATTTGCATTGTTTGTGGTTATTTTAGCTTTTAACCTTTTGTTCTCTGTAATTTTATTTCTTCGTAAGAGGTACACATGGCCTGGCGTTCTGTTAACTGTGACATCAACCAGGGGAGATTCCTGGATCAAGGTGTACTTCTGTGCTTTTGTGTCTCTGCTCTGTCTTCTCTAATCCTCAGTCGGTCGAGGCAGATGACCGTTCACACTGAGCCTGGTTCTGATGGAGTTTTTTCCTCCTTGTTAAATGGGAGTTTTTCTTTCCACTGTCACTTCAGGCATGCTCAGTACGAGGGATTACTGCAAAGCCATGGACAATGCAGACAACTGTCCACTGTGACTCTACACTCTTTCATAAGGTTTACCAATCTGTATGATTTGATTGAATTTGACTTTGTAAAGTCTCTAGAGATGACGTGTTGTGAATTGGCGCTATATAAATAAAATTGAACTGAACTGAACAGCTCAGGGGCTGGACATTCAACAAGTATGTAAAAAGAAAAAATAAGGTCATTATGTTACAAAAAAAGTATTAAAATTACCTTACATTTACCTTTTAAATTGTTTTATTTTACTGCATCAAACTGTAAAATGTAATTAGCAGAATCCAAATGTGTAATTCACAGAAAGATGTCACATGTTGAAATTGCTTTCATCTTTTATGTAAAACTGAAAAAGAAACATGAAAAAATATGTATCAGGTTTGTACACCTTACATGTTGTCATTCAACACACACAGATTAAAAGGAAAATGCATGAATCTCAAGTCATTTCAGCCAAAACATGTGGCAGTTTCACTTATTCCTATTCCGTTCAGATGGAAGCTTATAAATACTGGACTAACTAACTTGGTTGAAATGGCATTGCAAAATGTGTCATAACCATATTACTAGTTATGTCAATGATTAAATAGTGTCCCCTATCAGTCCCATATCCCTGATATAAAGGTTTTTATATAAAGGTCGCAACTTTAACGGTTTGAAACAGCTCGCTCTTGTTTCAAACTCTTCTCAAGAACTTCAACTTTTGAAGATTTAGAGGGTTATATCAACAAAAAAGTTAAAGTTGTTAAAAGATGTTGCTAGCTTGGCTGGTTTTGATTTACTTGGCATTACTTGGCATTATGTTCCAAAGTTGAACCAAAGTAATGACATTAACGAACTGTGGTCTGATTCCAAATGCTATTGAGAAGAAGCAGTAGTTAAAATGGGTGACATGCCTTTTGTTTTAGGTCGCTTCTGGAGGTCAGTTCTTTGTGCTTCATAGACACAGCTCCTCTGCTCTCCAGATGGCACCGCAGGGTCTGTTTGCGGGTTTTAGCTGTTGGTACAATGGGCCACACCATTGTACAAAGCATAAATGCATCATTTTACTTAGATGACTGGCAGATTTCCTTTAGTTTTTGGAGGGAGGGAAATCTACACTTTCCCAGATCGGGGGACTGATTTCCACCTATGCCTTAGAACAAAAGGAAGCGAACATAAGGCAGCCAAGAACCCAGAACAAGGTGGCTAAAAAGTGACGGCATCTGGAATGTAGAGATTTGGCTAATGTGCATAAAAAATCACCACCTCGGATTAAAGTGTCAGAAAAATCTCTGGCTAGAATTTGAGATCACAAAGTTCCATTTTACAAGGTAATTCATCCAGTTAGGAGGAGGGAGTCAGATGGCTGCTGTTCCAGTGCAGGAGCTTGATGAGCTAACAAAAAGCCCCTATGGAGGGATTTCATAGTGATCTGTGGCGAGCCTAGTCTGCCTGTAATGTACCACAGTGTGCAATGACTGGCAGTCAAAGCAGTGATATTGTGGATGCATTCAGGTTAGACACTGTCATTTCTCCTTTGGTTCTGACCGGCATTTTGCCTCTTCTTCAAACAACTTTGTCAAAACATTGCTTTACACGGGGAAGCCATGTGTGGATTATGCACTTTTGCCAGCCTAGTATGTCCATATTTTACTTTGAGGGGCAATAAAGTGATGTAGCCGCACCACTCAAACTCTATAACTCCATCTACATGTAGTTTTTTTTTACCCAGATTTACAGTTATTGAGGCTTGTGACCAATGAACTGATGTCGTTTTCTGAGGCAGTTCTGCATTTACAAGGATTAAAAAAACCCAGTAAGCCTTTCAAGTTGGCTGAAACTTTTTTAACTCTACGATTCAGTCATATCACTTTTAAAAAGCTCACTAACATTTCTTTTAACTTTAACTGTAACAGAGCTTTAATCATCTACGTCTTCGATGCAAGAGAAAAAAAAAACAATTCAAATGAATATACTAGAGTTTAAATCCTTATGCTCCAACGCACAAATAAAAACCACCACAACCCCTGCGCATCCTTTGCAGATTTCTAAGAAACAAGGAGCTGCTGTGTATGTCATGTTAATGCTCCTTTGGGAAACATCCATCAGGTTTTATTCATCCAATATCTCTACTCCACAGTGGAAATGCTCAGAGAAAGACAAAACATTCACTGTATATGGAAGTTGAGGGAAATCAAGTTCTGGGTCTCTGGGTTCAAATGCAGTTTGGTGGATATTACTGTTTAAATCTCCAGAAGGTATTGTGGTGGAAACATGCTATTTACTATTATTTTTAGGAGATAAGCTGCAAACTGTCACTCCACTTTGCAACCTACTACACTGTTGTGCTTCTTACAATTAAAGGCAAGCGTAAAATCTTTGATTGGTGCTAGTAGTAATAGTGTCTATTGTATCTACCTTTTCTAGCTAATTCAACAAAACATGAAGAATATTGACACCTTGTATGGCAACGGCCAGCTAAAAGCTTGGTCCACAACTGAGGACTTGATGTTTGCAGTCACAGGTTAACCACCTGAGAAAAAGTATCAACATAAGACACATTCCTGGTATAAAGTGTAGAAAGGAGGGCTAGCTGTGACTGACAGCATGTGAGACGCTCATCACTGACCTAAAGCTCTGATCTGTCTCTCCTAGCTCGTTGCTAGGTTACCACGTTCCCCAGCACAGTGCTGTAAGCGCGCTTTGTGTCCCCATGCAGCCAGACCCAAGCTGCCAGAGCTCCGGGCTGTAAAGATTCAAGGGCCCTTAGAGAATTAAGAACAAGCTACAGACATAAAGACAGTGAAATATCCATTATATACATGGTAAAGGGACATCAGTTCTAAACCTAATCCCATATAAAAAAATATAATATAAAATAAAATAAAACTCTTTACTGGTTCAAGACAATTCAATGAAATCATGTTTATATAGTGTCAAATCACAACTTAAGTCACCTTAAAGGGCATTATATAAAGGAACAGGTCTATTTCAGTCACAACAATCATGTTAAAAATGTAATCCAATGACAAAGAGTCTAAATTGACGCAATCAAACTCCAATACCTAACATTCAGCCCATTAGTAAAAACGATTACAGACTGCATCAACTCCTCACTTCAATGCAAACTCCCACCCTGAGAAAGCATGGGGTGACAGTGGAGATGAACAACTTCCCATTAACAGCATCACATGACTGGCAGTGTAGAGGACAGGAAAGACACATGTGGTGCTCAGAGATTTTGGAACTAGTCACCCTTTTATTTACACTATTCCAGGCATAGCCACCTTATTTCTGCAGGTGTCGCTCTCGGATTGATTCTGAGTGCAACTTCTGGTGAGATAGTGGCAGTTACAGAACAGAGGTAGGATGCTTGGACAGGTCAGAACATGACCACACGTTGCACTGTAAAATATCGCATCTATAAAATGAGGATGCCCAACTTGTGTGTGTGTGTGTGTGTGTTAAACGTGCACTCAATGTGAAACAGGATTGCTCGTGCAGTTTATTTTCCAACTGTTATGAAAAGAAGAGGAATCAAGGCGAATATGGCTGAAGAAATTACAAGTGACCACTGAAACCCTTGTATGTTCGCTTTACTGTTAGTTAATCTTTTCTGAAAAAGATTCAAAGCCATTGTACAGCTAAAAAAATTCGTTTTAGCTGTACAAGGGCTGGAGCATGGAGTCAGCTCTTGTTGGTGACAGCTTGAGAGCTCATTAATATTATTATCGTGTGGCAGCATCATGAAGTGGTAAAAGCTTTCTCTGTGGCTTTTGGACAATGTCTCAGACCTAAAACCAAGCAAAACATGGACACAACAACTTTATATGGACTTTCTGCAGTAAAGTAAACCCATTTGAAAGACCAAGAACATAGTTTTATATTAATAGCAACATAGAGTGACAACCTGCCACTCCTGGATTATTACTTGTGTATTTATATATCAGGGATTTTTTTTGCCTTTATTGAAGAGGAGTACATTTGGTGTAATGAAATGAAAACAACCTCAAAAACAGTGTTACAAGATGCTAAGGTGGGTATAAACTCCCCTGTGTGTGCTAAAAGCAGCCTCCACTGACCAGAAAGGTTACTAAAAATGTGCTCTTAGTTTCCGCCAGCTCCCCCACTGGGATGATGCTTTGTGCCTTTGTCATAGTTTCAGCTAGAAAACGATGGTTTATTTGTTTCCTGTGCTCAAGTGGAGCAACATAAAGTAACCGCAGACTATCACTATTGCTATATTTCTAAATACAGCAGAGGCACCTCTAATTATGACCGACGTGGGCCTGAGAAAGGTGGGCCTGATCTAATTTGTCTCCTGCTGCTTACTCTTTGTTTGCACAGAACAGCACCATGGGTGGGCGCCTTTTAAGTCAGTCAATAAATTATTGTAAACTGTAACGGCACGATGTGGGATCCAGCCAGGGAGAAAACTCAACTTCGAGGGGCTACATATGGAATATCTTTGTATCGGACTCCATCATGCAACTGAATCAAAAGCTTTAGTTCTAAATAAAATCCATTTTAAAATGCATTAGTTGTTATTTATTTAATAAAAAGACATTTTAGAAGAAAAACAAGACAATGGACAAACAGAGCTGTGTGACATTGATTAAAGAGATAAGTTCTTGGTAATCAGGTCATGTTTGCTTCCTCCTATGAGCCAGAGATAAATCTAGCGTGTCAGTAGGGTGGCTCAGTGAAAACGTGTCACTTCAAAACAAAAATCACTAAAACAGATTTGGCAAGATTTCTGCTTTAAAATATTTTATTTTAACAATGTCATGGCGTTTGCTCTATATAGTGAATAAAAAAACGACGGTTGAATATTTTAATTTTTAAAACTAAAAATTCCATCCATCCATCCATTATCTTGGAGTTGATCACAATTATCCACCTGCTTTTTGAAAACCCCCCACCTGTTCTCAGTGGGGTTCCAACTTTAGAGTCTGGAGTCCAAGATCTCAATATTCTGATGTTTAAAGGACTTAATCATCTTCTACTTGCCACACGATGCTCCATCATGGTGGAATAGTCCTACTTAAACTAAAGTGCAGCTTATTTCTCAGGTGGAGACGCTCTTGGTGCTCGCTGGAGACTCAACAACATTCTGAATTATTTTTCACTACAGCTGAACCTCTGATGCTGAAGTCCTGGTTTGTCCAGGAAATTGTTCTTGTAGTTGCAGAAGGTTTCTGCATTTACAGCCATTGCAAACACAATAAAAGAGTGATTTCAGCTGGACTGTAGCCGTGCTTTTATGAACGTGTTTCTCGGCAAATCTTGAAGTGTCGCTTTAGAAAAGGTGTCTGGAAATGGCATAATCTCAAATAATTTCGCAAAAACGTTTTTACCCTCGCTTGAGGTGGTTTTTGGCTTTTTCAAAAAAGTTATTGCGCAAAGCGGGAGATGGAAACACATTTCCAGAATAAGATTTGACGTAGCGAACATTTATCCCACATGACTGATGTCGGTATCTTCCCGGATATTCCCGTAATGCGCATAGATTTGCATTTCTTTCTCTACATCTCTGGACAGCATCACCAGCACTAGTTGACATGACAGAACAATTACAACGTGCCTGAAAGCGACACATTCTCATTACGTGTGGTAATGGTTACTTTACAATCTCTGCTTCCTGATTTTTTACAGCCATTAGTGACAAAATGACGCTTTGCGTAGCCTGGTTCATTTGCTCCAAACCAGCGGATGGAAACACGCCTAAGTAGCATTTTCATTTATTCATGAGTGAAATGCATGAGTTATAACTGTCAAGGCATCAGAATGCAAATGTCTGACATTCTTCTAATTTTTGTTTGTAAGAAATGTTGAAAACTATGTATCATTTTTATTGATTGATTTACTGTGGTCTATCACACAACCTTAATAAAATACATTCCATTTTGTAGTTGTATTGACATATTGTGTGAAGGTTTAAGGGGTATGAACACTGGCTGTAGCCTAGTTTCTTTCCTCCGTGCATTGCGGAGGATGGTTGTGCTGTTGTCCCAGTGTTGCTGTTTCTCACTTCTGGTTTGCTTTTGGGATTTAGCTTGTTGAATACAGCAGGATTTTTCCTGCTGCTGCAGCATTCTTAAAATAAACAAGAAAACGATTGTTATTTGTCACTTCCAGCCTAAGTCTTGTCAACATAGCTCCTTGGGAGCAACATGCACGGAAATGTGAGACATCTCAATGCTCTTGTGCAATGTTCTTATTGTATTCTGAAATGTAATAAGAACACGTTTGTGATTATCACCAAGTAATAAATCATGGTTTAAAATCCATCCTGAAATCTATAAGTTGTACTGTAATTAGTCTGTAAATAAAATGTGTCTAAAGGGGTAAAAATACTTTTGCAGGGCTGAATAGACATTGTATCTGAATCTAGGACTAAATAACAGGGGTGAAGTAGATGGAGTCCAGCTTTTGTTGGTAGACAGCCTGGGCTCTCCGTCTTCTCCACCCTTCATGAGTCTCTCCCAGCAGTCAAAACACTGCAGCTACCTAAAGCAGCATTAATTCCTGCTGGGACGCTCATTAATCCGCTGCTTTAGTCCCTTGGGACTGGAGGACGGCATATGGCTGCAGCCCCACCCCGATCATAATTAAACCCACAGTACTGCTAAACCTCCAAAATGTAGGGGGCTGATGGAAATTGTGGTCGATTACTGACAGGCCCCATGGCTCTGCTGCTGGTGCTTATCTGCGGTGAACCACTCTGCAGCCCAGTGCTGGTTAACTGGTAAATAACACTTAATGACAAAGCAGAGAATGAACAGAGACAGCTTGGACCAAACTATGTGTTGGATTTAGATATCTGAAGCTCTGTGGGAGGACCTCTGAAGCCTCTAAGATGTCACAGATGCCACACAAGTGTCCTCAGAGGGATTGATGATTGCCTTGGAGGGAAAGATTAGGCTAATTTGCAAAGTTCCTTTGTTGGCCCCTCTTTCCACCAGTTTCTATAATCCCCACTCCCCCCACCACCATCACCACCACTAACACCACCAAGTGTGAAGAAAACAAGGTGCACCCAGAGCTTCTAGCAGCTCCTTCAACGTCAAACCTGTCAGAGTGTAAACCAACAGATCAGAACCTCCTCAGGAAGAAGCCAGAGCAGCTGCTGCTGAGGCTGCAAAACTCCACACCCTTCTTTATCTAAACTGGCCATCGAAATACCTCCTCTGAAGACCTTGGGTGTTATGGTGGCTGTGTCCGCTAAATGCATGAGCTCAGAGCTCACCTACAGCCAAAAGCTCAGGAATGAGTGCAAGATTTAGAAGCACCGTTACAGACATCTGTCCTACCTCGTTGCTTCTATAGGGACCGTCAGAGTAAGCAGCAGACATCGAGTGCATTGACTGAACCGATCGTAGCTGCGTGAGCTTCTCGACACAAGCACAAATCAATGCATTGTGTCAGTGTGAAAAGCATCAGCAATGATCTTAGTTCAGAACTTCAAGCTAGTTCTCATCCAGGAAAGGTTGTAAGGGTAGATATATTTTAGCAATATAGAGTTTCTAATGGTAGGTGCCATAGACTATTCATAGATGGAAAATATCTGATGTGGAAGTCAACTTGGGTGTAATGGTACACATAAATCTCTGTTCTTTATGTATCCTGGTTCTACAGTCAAGGCTTGGTACAATTTCTGCATGCTTCAAACTATAGAAATAAATAAAAATAAAACTTACTTTGGGCTGCAGAAAATATTTTTTCTAACTTTACAAATTATTTTTATTGTATTATGTTCTAAAACTTAAAAACGTGTAAAGTATAGAAATGGCCAGACTTTTCTAATGAATAAGGTAGCATCAGCAGCCATAGCCAGTAGGCTACGTGGAGATATAGACTACAGAACAATATAACCACGAAAAAATTGAAATCAATTTGGAATTTTGATATTTCAACAGCCTACTGTCCCAGCTGTACCTGAATGCAGCCTGAATGCTCCATCATCAAAGGAGATTTCTGGACTGGTACTTTATAAATATATATATATATATATAGAGAGAGAGAGTTTGGGCTGACTGGGTACTATAGGTATCCAGTCAGATAGCTGGACTTGGAGCGGATTTTTCACCAGTACCAGTGATGTTTAGAGTCATGTTAAAGTTGCTTCAGGTCAGTAATTAAGTTAAATGCAGATTGAGCCACACATCTTTTTCCCTTTGAAAGATATGTACTCTGACATAAAGTTCTGCTTCGACCCACCTCTCTCCACTGCTGCTTCTGGAAAGAAGGATAGAGTTAAGTGATAGCTGGGCGTTGGGTCAGTCCTGATGTGCCGTCACTTTTTTAAGTTGACCTAGAGAACGCATCATTCTGCACTTAGGTGTGCACATAAATATTCTGCGTGGGGGTTCAGGTATAAAACAACGGCATATTGGTTCAGTAAACGTGCGTACGGAACGGCTATACCTAGTAGTCAGTCACCCCACAGACTGACTCCAACGCCTGTTTGGTTAGTTTTGGGAGAAAGGCAGCAACAGCCATTTCCTTGTTTTCACAAATAAGGATTTCTTGAATCAAAGACTGTGCAGTTTCAGACTTCCTTATGCCAATTAAGAAGCATTGAAATGACTCGTGCGTTTCACAAACAGGGAAAAGTGTTAATTAACTGTTAAAAGAATCTCTATTCAGTGAAGAATTAATAATCCAGGTTTGACCATTATAAATATTTCAGACATTAACTCCTCAAATGGAGTCTAGATTGCCTTCAAATTGTGAATTAGGCCTTTGGTGCAGATTCTAAAACAGAGAAGTCAGGACCAACGATAGTGTCCTTAGTCACTAATGGTTAGCTAGTTCCAGTCTTCTCACAGCGCTTACAAACCATCTGGTGCTGCCATACAAACGAGATTTCAGGGCAGAAGGAGAACCCCTTTTCTCTTTGAAAAGAACATAGCAGCAGGACTTCGATTTAAAAGTTGCATCTGAACAAACAGATGAGATTGACGATGAGAATTAGACCCAGGATATCAGTAGAAGCACCTCAAACAGGGTGATGACATGGGCCTGCTGGGAGTCCACCATGAACTCCTCTGTATACCAGGGAAGTCCCACATGAGGTCATTGATGTGAAACGTCCAAACTGCAGCAAACCTACAACAGAACGCAGGGGAAATCTAAGGGAAACAGAGGGAGTTGTTTCTTTTGTTACCATAACTGCAACCAGATGATCATGTGTCGGCTGCTATTCTAGTAGGTTGACAGGAAAGAAGACTAATGACACATGAATAAAATAAAGACTTCCCCCGCTTTACAGCGAGACGCAGAAAAAAAGCGCAAGAAAGGAAGCGTTTAGCGTCTCCTGCGCCCGTCTTCAGCGTGTGCTGAAGGGAAGGCGGGTTGAGGAGGGGGTAAAACAGGATGAGGTTAGGGTACGGCACCATCTGCACAGCAGGATCTCTGTCAGTCACACAGCCACATGATCCTCAGGCCTCCAGTGACAGCCTGTACGTCACACACCAACACTGCTGCACGCGGAGTGAACTTTAGGCAGTCTCTGTCAGACGGCAGAGGCCAACAGGCTGCAGCAGACCACACGCTCCATAAACATGCCAGTCTGCAGCAAACCTCCGGGCAGGATGGCCTTCCTCTGTTACCGTCATTACCTGGGTCCGTTTCACTTAGCCAATGGTCGGGACTAAAATAGGATCAAACCTCCTTTTCTGTCAGTGTGCAGGCTAACATCAGCTGGAGCCTGTGGTCCTTTCCAGCCTTTCCTCTGCCGTCTTTAACAGACACATTCAGGGATGAAGCCTGGATGAACCATCGTTCCCATCGCTCTGGGAAGTTCTGCTGTAACTGAGTCAGGTTCATGGGCCTTGCTCTGACATGCCATCACATTTATGCCTGCTTAAACAGGGGAACATGCCACCTTCAGCCATCTGGACATTATATCCAAGGATGAACCTGACTTGAAATACATCCACAAGTTTGCCTCTACTTGACTCAGATGTTGTGTGTGTATATAAATAAATAAATAATAAAAAAAACCACAAACAGGACATCATCACCTAGCCTTTCCAAATATGTGAAAAGCCACAGTGATTCTAAAGAGATCTTTCCAAAAAGAAAAAAAAAGCAGTGAGTGGAAACCGTCAGACACCAGTCGTCAGTGGTGAACAGAAAACAAGGCTTCAGCTATGAGCAGTTTCATCTATTTACTAATGTTTATTTTGTTGTTGTTTTGATTTTTGCTGTTTTCCAACTCCTTCTAGTCATTTTTGTGGAATTATGTGTGCGTATTATTCCGCGGTATATTTATGACAGGAGAAATACTGTGCAGACATGGTGCTGTCCCTTTAAGCCTGCTTGTACTGATGATCTTTTTTAAACATGACACTTTAGGAGTTTTTAAGGCTCCTACAAAGTCGGATCTCAGCATTTCCAGGTCTGGATAAATAAATTAGGAGCACCAACAAAAATATCTGTTTATCCAGACTTCAAACATCCATCTCTCAGCCCCTCCTTTCTCATGAATGTCATCCTCTCCTTCCCTTCTCCTTTGTGTCCTTCCTTCCTCGTGTGCGTCCTACCTCCCTTCATCATGTTCTTCTTTCTTGTCTTCCTGGTTTCCTTCCTTTTCTACACCCTTTCTTCCTTGTGTCATTACTTCCTTCCCTCTGCCTTTCATTTCACCTCGCGCCCTTCCTTTTAATCTTCCTTATTTCCTTCCTTCACTCCTCCCTTCTACCTTGCCTTTATCATTTCTTGTTTTTCTTCCTTTCATTTCTCGTGTCCTTTTTCCCTCTATCTCCTCATCTCCATCCTTCCTCCCTCTCTTATTCCTCACCTTTTTTCCCCTTCCTCCCTGGTTTGTTGTTTTTCTTCCTCCAATTATTTCCTTTCCCCCCATTTGTCTGTCTTTCTGTCTTTTCTGTGAAACACAGTGATGTGTGACAGGAGCTATATTAATAAACTGCTCTACTTCATTCTCCCCACAGCGATCCTACAGTCAGACTGCTGCCTAGTGTACGGTGGCAGGCGTGATGAGTCTAGTGAAACAGGAACGCATCAGCGGATAGATCTCTTCGCTCGCTGCAGAGGGGAAAGCCAAAAGGCCTTTTTCTGTGACAGAGTAATGGAGCAAAGTTTAACAAGGTTCATTAGCGGCGCTCCCTCTGCATCTTGGTACCACGAGCCAAACTGGGTTACCACAACTGTGACGTGTGGGCCTGAAGCTGCACAGCCCCGCGTGGCAGCCAGCTCACATCCAGCATAAGCAGAGGCCGAGTAGGTGCTGATTCCAGCCAGAATCACCAGAGGACAGCTACGTCCACCGTCTCTGCTGATTTATTTCTACATGTGGCAGAAACTCTCAGAGACACTGAGAAGTGTCTGACTGTACAAGATGATCGGAATCTGTGACTCATCTGCTGTTTCACACCAGGCTTCCCACGGCGCAGCCCCCACACACACACACACACACACACACACACACACTCTTCCTCACACCCTCCAACAAGGGTTCCCGCAGAAGGGCTGCGTCTGATGTGCCAACGGTGCAAAGCCTCGCAAGGCTTCTTCTGACGCCTGCCGCGCTGAGGACTTTGACACGTCTTCCCTCGCTTGGCATCGCCGGCCGCCACTCTGCCGGGCCTCCAGAAAGAGGCTGAGTCACACCCCGGGCTGCAGCGGCGCTCTGCAACAAGCCCACGCTGCCGCGCACCGAGGCGCACAGACGCTACGCAGGAAACGGGAGCACACTGGTGCGGCGATGACTGAGCCCGCATAATAAATTCACCGCCTGTGATGGGAGAGTACAGAGCTAACCCGTTTCCTGGTGCTTATCCCCAGCCAGCCACTGATCGGTTCTGTCCTGGTTCCTCTTTTCCATGATTGTTTTCCTTCAGATGAGCCTGCAGGCCATTTCACCGCTTCACCGTGTCGTTGCTTGATACCCGACGGTCATCAGGTTGCCAAAGGTGTCTTCAACAAGACAATCTGTATTGAGTATTGGCTTGTCCAGAGGTCATGATCTGTCATAAATGATTTGTGAGATTTGAGCTTGTGCTGTTAGACTGTATAGTTTATGAAAACATTTAACTGCCCAGAGACATAAACTACTAGATAACAGTCAGGTTCACGGGTCTGAAGGGTCCAGAGGGGATGCAGGATGAAACGGTGATGTGTGGGTAACAGAACGGGAGTATGAACAGACCCGCAGGTGCTAAAGCGGGATCCACAGTGTTTGAGGAGAACTCTGTTAACAAAGAGCCTTCGGGGAACATGTTGGTTTGTCTTTTTAGGATTGATGATGTTGTCAGAGATGTGTTCTGGTGTTTACCCTCTTTTCTCTTCCTCTGACTTCTTAAAATAACCATGTGTCTACGCACACTAAGGACTGCTATGACTGAGAGGATTTCCTCTTTCATGATTCCAAGGAACCAGCCTCTCTCTGTTATCTTTTAAAGGGAACCTCTAAAGGAACAGTTCCGTTTTTTCTGAAGTGGGGGTGACTGTGTGAAGGGCCATCGCTGCTGAGGGCCCAACAAGGAATGTGACTT
Organism: Fundulus heteroclitus; assembly: GCF_011125445.2. Taxonomy (NCBI): domain Eukaryota; kingdom Metazoa; phylum Chordata; class Actinopteri; order Cyprinodontiformes; family Fundulidae; genus Fundulus; species Fundulus heteroclitus. Next base: position 28,000,660 of record NC_046375.1, read on the forward strand.
TGGTTCCCCTTTGCTCTCGATGAAGACAATTAAAATACAAACATATAAAATGGGAAATCAAAATAAAAGCCTTTTTGTAAAAGTGTTTGCACGACGAGGAAGATCTGGTTGGATTGGTGTAATGAAGCATGGCGTTGATCTGAGTGCTCTCTCTGTGTTTTTATAAACAGCGCTCTGTAGCGCCGCCCTGGAGGTAAATGTCTGGACAGGTTGTGTGCAGGAGGTGTGAGGTCTGCAGAGATGTTAGCTGCCTCTATACCTGATCCTGGATCTGTACACGTCCTGGATGGATGGAGGTGATCCTCTCTGCAGACCTAAATGTTCATTGACTGCACGCTATATCTCCAAAAATATGTTGCGTAACAAACACTGAAAAGGATTTTTATCAGCTGCCGGTAACTGCGAGTATTGCAGCAGGAAATATACAGCCGACATATTTTTGTTTGTTTGTTTTTACTCTGGTTATCTGTGTCTGATATTAAAATTAGCTTGATTATGTGAAGAATCTAAGTTTGACCAAAAAAAAGCACAAATTGAAGAAATCTGTGCGGGGTGAAAGCTTATTTTTACGTCACTGAGGAGGTCAGTCGTCCTTCTGCACTGCAAAAACAGAACTAGAAATAAGTAAAATGTTCTTAAAATTAGTGTATTTGTTCTTGACTTGAGCAGGTAAATAAGACTATTTGCCAATAGAATAAGATTTTTGCACTCAAAATAGGAAAAATTCATCTCCATCATCTTATTTCAAATGCAGGATGTCTAATAACCCTATTTTAGGGGTTAAAATACTCATTCCATTGGCAGATAATCTTATTTACCTGCTCAAATCAAGGATAAATACACTAACTTTAAGAACTTTTCACTTATTTTTAGATCCATTTTTGCAGTGTGCAGGACTGTTGCTGAATCAGCGTCTAAGGAGAGGTATATCTGCACACAGCAACAGCTCTCAGTCCAGAAACGCTCACAGTGAAATCACACCAATCCAGCATTAATCTCAATAATCTTTGAATTCTTTTCAACAATCATGCTTTACCTCACAGTAACTCTCAGGAGAGTGTTACAGGTTGACCTGCCTGCTGCACTGCAGCAGTAAAAATGGAGCTTCAGGTCACACACAATGCAACGCCTGAGCTTTCAGCTGGTTGCATCTGCTGACCTGTGAGTCAGACCTGACCCAGCAAATGCCACTTTAACAGGAAGCACAAACCTCCTGTACCGTTTGGCTTTTGTCCTCGGTCCCCACTAATGGACTACAGGTATGGAGCCTCGGGTTGCCCCGCGGCAAACCATCTCTGACCCGTATTCTTTCAAAGAGGCGGAAACTCTCCAGAAGGAGCGGCGTTACCATCTGCTGCTGCAGCAATCAGGCCATATTTCAACACATGCATGTGAACAGAGACGCCTGGGTAGATGGATCTTCTGTAAGTGAGCTCGGCGTGGTGTGAAGAGTCGTACCTCTGGTTTACGCGCCGTATCAGGATCTTTATTTCCTCCACATTGCTTTGTGCGCTGCCGAAAAAAACACAGGCCCTGTGGGATACAGAGGAGCTCAATTATTCATCGCTGCATTTAATAAAATATGGAAGACAAAAAAAAAATCATCGGCATGTGCCAGCAACAGTCGCTCGCGCTTCTTTGTGAAAATGGAACATGCTAATTTCTTTTCCCAGAATGCTTTGGGACGGCACCATGGGACCACGGGCCTGTCAGAGCTACTGGTTTAACCTTGTATCACTATTTTGGTGGATTATACGCCGTATCCAGGTTACCCACTGATGGGAGAGAGACGGGGGTTGATGAAGACAGATTAGAGCAGCTGGGATGAATAATTCCATCCACAGGGGAGAGGGAAAAAAACCTCGCTGACACGGAAACATGTCAGCACCAATGTGACTGCTGTGGTTCATTATAAACCATGCACACGTTGCCAGCTTCAATCAAAGCGCAGCAAAGCATGGCCAGCAGGTGGCGATCATTAACCCATGCCCTGCATCCAGACCTGTGGCCATCTGGTGTAAAGGCTGCACATCGTCAGATTTTAGGGCCTAAAAGTCTTTAAATAAAACATAAATAAATCTCATATCGCTTCTCTATTGGTTTATAAAGCAGATAAAAAACCAGGTAATTTTAGTCACGTTACTAAGAACAGTAGGATAAGGATTTTCAATGCTGTCGTAGGATGCCAGTTTGGTAAAGGTGAACTGAAAAGTCTTTTGAAGCCAACATCGTTTAAAAATAAAAGCCTTATCTGATATAAAAGACGCAAATCACAAGACAATTGCACTCACTAGATTCAAACTAAAACACCCCGCCGAATCCGCTGAGCGCAAATATCCAACCACGGCTACAAGTAAACAGCTGGAAACTTACAGCCTTCTTGGTTATTCTGTGGTGTTGTAGCTCCTCCGCCCACCAAAATAAGCCCAAATCAACAGTTATTGACCACAATGCTAAAAACAAGTGATATTCCAGCTATGTCAGTATTTGCAGATTTGATTACAGTTCACCTTTGAGTGTTCAACTTACTGCTCCTCAGCAGATAAATCACCGTGCAGATCTTCACTTAGCCTCTAACTGCAGCCTTCGCCAACTCTACTTTTATCTCTGAGGCCCATTCTATCCGACCTCATGGTGCAATGTTGCCAAAACTAAATTTTAGTCTTCAGAATTGCAGTTTTTGTCACAAAGCTTTCCCAGTTTCCCACAGTGGTGAGCTGCAGACAGACCGGTGTAAACCCCTCTGTGGGATGCCTGTCTGTTAAGTTTGCACGCTCCTCACCGAATAAACAGCAGATAAATCTCCACTTCAGGAGGTGAGGGTTTAGCTATCAGACTGTTTACCCTGGGTGCCTGTTGTGTTATGCATCGATGGCTGATTTTGGAGGAAACGTACGGAAGATCACGCTACAGAAAATAGTTCTGAACGGCAGCCTCTGATCTGCCGTCTTCTTGGGCTCTTCATTGGATGTAGGGGGAGGGGCTGTATGCCACCTTAACAGTTTGGTTGTATTCTGTGATTTAAGATTACATGTTGAGGTCTGGACTGATTGTTTCTTTGTTTGAAGCCATTCTCCTGGGTTTGTTTCATTGCTCCATTGAACGGCTCCATTCGGGCTAAACCTTTACCAGCCTTACATCTGGCTCTGGAAACGTTGGTAGATGGAGGACTTCATGACTAAAAAGTGCAGTGCTCCTATCTCTCCTCAACAAGCCCAAACCATCGCTGTGCTCAGGAGCTGGTATGAGGTACGACTGCTTCCATAAAACGGCCCATCTGGTTGGCTTCAGCCATGGAGCATCGAGTTATGACCCGACACCTCCACCCTGGCCTCGTCTGTCTGAAGGACGTTCCAGAAGCCTTTTGCTTCATTCAGACAAAACAATTGCAGACCGAGATCATGCTGCTACATGTTAATGTTTTACATGGCACTACAGCCTAAGATGTAGCTCTTGTCTTCTTTTATTTCTAGTTTCTCTGACAATTGTTTGGTCCCACTCTGACTGTGATGTGACTCTCCTATGACATCCACTTCTAGGAAGATGTGAGATGTGGGGAAATGTTCTTCCACAATCTTCTGAATGATCATGAAACTGCAACTCCACCAAAGAGAAGTGGCAATGACATTCACACTGTGTTCAGTAGGAGTCAAACGTTTGCTATACAATTTGTACTACAGAACCATAGAAGCATAACGTGTAGGGATGCACCCATATGAAAATTTGGGCCGCTAGCGATCTTAATATTAGAGTTAGAAAATATGCTTACTGAATTTTTAATGTGGGTCTAGACTTACGCACTGCTTTTCGTATGTCTTCTTTCGACTCCGGGAAAACCGACCACACTGCTGACACTGCATCTCCGCTTCATTTAAAACCCCCACAATCCTGGCTGTGATGCATCACTGTCACAAAAACTGCATGACGAACCCTCCCCCTCCTGAAACACAGGCACCAAGGGTAACTAGATGGAAATAAACTGTTGGTAACATCGGCCCGATAAGTTCAGAAAACGACCAACCCCGACCAACACCGATGTTAATGGCGATATATCGCGCATCCCTAATTACTTATGTAGATTCCTCTATGAAGCTATAACTTTTAAAGACAAAAAAGAAGTCATGGAAATGTGTTAATTCCAAAAAAGGAGGAGTCGGTTCTTTGCAAACTAGGAGGAACAATGGTGGAGGGCACATGCCCTCGGCCCTTTCATCAACTCCTGCCGCTGAATGAGAGCTTTGTAAGTTTTAGATCTGTGGGGAAACAAAGTCCCAAAAAAAATCTGCACAAATAAACCATAAAGGAAATTTATGATCTGCACACATGGCAACTTTTGTTCAGTAGATAAGTGCAGTTTTCAGCTGCTGCCAGCTGACTGACTGACAGCAGAGTGGGCACAGTGGAGACATTGTGTGGCAGTATGGGGCCGGGGCTAACTGCACAGCCTGCCTCCCAGCTGACCTTTATTTACAAAAGATGCGCTGTCACTGCTGCCAAATATGCTCAAAGTCATTAGCCACTGATTTAACTTTAAAGCTCAGCCTCGCTAATCTAATTTAATCTGCCTCTGTAGATTCACCGATTGCCGGAGCGGGGCATTAATGGAGCCCAGATTACCAGCGGGCTTTGGTGGAGTGCAGCAGCAGACACCTGCACTGAAAGCTGCTGCAGCTGCTTCTGGCCTGTGTTTGCAAGGGTCCTCTGCACAAGCTCTTCCTGTTGTCGGGCTGAATGAGGCACCAAATCGATCGCGGCGGAGTACAGCTGGGGAACTCAGAGAGCGCAGAAACACAAAAATAACGAGGACAACAGGATGAGGCGGTGAGAATCTGCTTTGACGGGTTTCCTCTACAGCCTGTGGCGGCGTGCTCTCATCAGACGCATGTGGACAGCACAGCACCGAACGACCAGCGCAACTCATCACAACCAGCTGACAGGGTCACGTTGTGTTGGAAAATCATACGCGCTTTAAAAAAAAAAAAAAAACTGAAAAGTGTGGCGTACGTATAAATTCAGGCCCCTTTAAGACCGACCCAATGCAAACGATCGCCTTCAGACGTCCGCAGGTTGGCAAATCTAAACTAACCACGTTTAACTCAACCTGAGTCTGAATGCAGCTGTTCTCTTTCTGGGCCTCAGAGGTTCTTTACACAACAGTAGAGCACAGACAGCATCATGAAGACCAAGGGACCCAGCAGACAGGTCAGGGAGGAAGCTGTGGTCCTATTAAAAGCAGGGTTAGGTCTCACGCGCTGAACGTCTCCCAGAGCTCTGTTCAATCCGTCATCTGAACATGGAGAGAACCGGCGGACCTACCAACACGTGGAGGTCCACCTACTCTGAAGGGCTGAGCATGGATTAGACTGCCTTAGAAGAGTCTATGTGTGGTGGAGAACTAGCACCAGCACCCTGAGCTGTAAAACAGGGTAGAGGCAGCATCATGCTGAGGGGATGCCTCTGGTCACCAGGGATGCTGGGGTTAGCTAACTACAGGTTAGAGGCAGCAAAAGATGTAGAGGTGGAGGTTCGACTTCCTGCAGGGTGCAGATTAATGTATTAAATCAGATTAGGGGCCATAAAAAAGAACATCTAAACGTTTTATTAAAAAAAGAAGGAAAAGAAAACCACCATCTATTTCCTCCCACTTGTCAGTCACACACTCTGTGTTGTTCTATCTCCAGAAATCCTGTTAAAACATACTGTCGTCTGTGTCTTCCCCTTCTAAAAGGGGAAGAAAGTCAAAGAAAGTTGAATTTAGGCCATGGAAAGAAACATATGCGACTCTGTATCGGAAGCTTTTTAGCTTTAATGATAGAAAGCTGAAAGGGGAGCGAGGATTCAAGTCTTCATTAGCATCAGAAAAGAATGGGCGCCGTTTATGTGCTTCACGCCTGTCTTGGTCTGAGCTGGTCCGGACCCACATGGAGAGGGGCTACCGGCATGGACTCCTTTCAGAGGCAGCCCCCTCTGGTTAAACATAAAGGCAGAGCGGCAGCGGGGGTGAAGCTCATTCAGCCTCAGAGCCGTCACACGGCCGTCCACGGCACAACAAGCTGCCTCACTGGGCCCCGCCGCACTGAGCCCCGCCTCACTGGGCCCCGCCTCACTGGGCCCGCCTCACTGGGCCCCGCCTCACTGGGCCCCGCCTCACTGGGCCCCGCCTCACTGGGCCCCGCCTCACTGGGCCCCGCCGCAGCGCCTCACACAGATGAGTGGGCTGCTCAAGTGGCTGAACTCAGCAGGACCCGGAGAAAGGCGGCCAGATTCTAGGTGTTAGGGGGCCAAATGGTGGGAGGAACAGCGGCCCCCCCGTCCACAGCTCTGGGCATCAAGGACTCCAGGACCACAATCAGAGCTCTGTCTCTCCTGCTCCTGACAACAGACTATTGGTCCACATCAGAAAATAAAAGGGCCTCGATCAGATGTTGAAAGTGTGCCATGCCAACAACAATCGGTGTACCGTACCGTAACAACGTTCAGCCAAAAACGCCTTTATCTGAGCGACTACAAACTATACCAGTTCTAATAGTTCATCAGGGTGGGGGTAGTGCAAAGGTTGCTTCTGAAACGGGACATGTGGGCTAGAAAACAGAGAAACTGTGTCCACTGTCAATCGTTCTCAGTACTGGGGCATTCTCTTCTCCATGTGTCGCTCGGTTTCTTCTGCGGACATGTGGGGGTGTCCGCAGCTGTGTGCAGGGTTCCTTTAACCATTCCCATTCAGCGTGTGGGAGGTCCAAAGTCTCTGACATGGAGCCGTGTGACCGTTCCTGAGAGATGTTAGTCATTTTCATTCCAGGAGACAGAAAAGCGCTTCGCTGTCAAATGATGAGCCGGAACCTATTTGCTGTACTTCCTGTAATCTGGCGGATCACTGACTCACATCTGACTGACACACTTAGAGATCCACGCTGACCAAGCACTGATGCAATAATTTCTTCATGATTTGGGATTTTGGCTGAATCTGTTTAAGTGGAAGAAAATGCCGCTTTTATTTTTTTGTAACCTAAAACTTTTAAGATGACAACATTTCTGTACACGGCCCGAGTTTCCATGCAGAGACCCGCCTGCCTGATGAGAACAGCTGGGACACGACTGATGGGCTTCTGACTGCTTTAACCCTACTTCATCTCGGAGAAACTGTGGGAGGTCGAGGCTCCTGGTTCACATTGAAATTTTAATGTAGAGGAAAACAAACTGTCCTCGGTCTGACAGCCGGTACAGCTGCCTCCTTTCTCTATTCACGCTCTTTCTCATCCTTACTTCCTGTGAAGGTCTTTTAAGCAGCTCAGGAAACGGAGAAACAAGCAGGAAATCTTGCTGTGGATCGCGTGGATTTCACCATCTCTGTGTTTAGCCAGAAAACATGCAATTCTCACTTTTTTGTCTCGCGCATAAGAAGAAAAAAGAAAAGCCCAGCTATCTGAGCTCTTGTGAGAGTTCTGGCTGAGCCGGAGAAAACGCTGCTGGGATTGGATCCCAAGGCTGCAGGATGGTTGGTGACGGACCTGTCCAACGACATGGCAGCCTCCTACTTGTGCTTTTCTCAGGGTTATTCTCTGCGGGGCGAGTAGGACCCTCCTCCAGTCCAATAACAGCTACGTGTGAAAGGCTTCCGTGTTTGACACTTACACTGTAGACTGTGCACTGGATCAGTCATGTTAGCATAATCAGCTGCTGTATGTCTTTTCCTAAAACTCACATGCAGTGTAAAGCTATTACATGCTCCCGTGAGCCCCGGCAGCTGTGATTGACTGACACATGGCCACTTCCTGTGGGCTGCCAGCTCAGTGAAACACAGACCAGCGGTGGCTGCTGCCGAGCGGATTAAAATGAACAATTACCCCCCCAACCCCAGTCTGTTTCAACACTACAGTGGGAAGGATTTGCAAGTCGATTAAGAGACATCCTGGCTCAGGATCAGGAGCTCAGAGGCAGCTGGATGCAGAAGCGTTTGTTCAAGTCCCAGAAATGTCAGCATCTTGGGTTATGTAAGCTGCCTGCATCATCGGTGGCAGGTTTTTATGAGATAATCAGATGTTTATAGCTCGCACAAACATGAGCTACCTAAGGCGTTATGGAACAACAACCACTGGTGGCCTTTCCATAACCTGAGATATAACTTTATCTCTCACACACACACAAACACACACACACACACACACACACACACACACACACACACACACACACACACATATATATATATATATATAGCCGGACGATAATTCAATAAAGATATATATCGATCGATAGACGTATGGTTCAATATAAAAAACAGGGGTCAATAAAAAGTTCAATAAAAGAGCAGTGCATTCTTTACCTGACTCCGCCAGATAGATTTGCTTCGCATATCCATCTGGAAACCTTCCGTTGAAGTAATTTTGGGAAGGGGCGAAAATACTGGTCAGCTGATTGGCCTATGTTGGTGATAGACGGGCCAAATAAACCAATCAGATTCGTCGTCGCTCGTAACAGAGCGACGACGAAAACACAACCACAAGCCAAGCTACTCTTGCTGCTGCAGGTAAAGGCTCGTTAGCTCAGCAAAGAAATACTCTGTAATTCCGATAAAACTTGCTCGATAGCCGCGCTAACGCTAGTTTCATCGGCTGAAGCCGCCATGTTGTTTAGCCTGAACTGACGCGCTTCTCGTTGCGTCACACCTCAACCCGCCTCAAAGCCAACGCTGATTGGACGTTCGTTTGGTGAACGGCTCCAAATTTTCTTTAACGGAGAGTATCCAGACTGATCTGCGAGTGAAACCTTGAAAGCTCGCGAGATCAGGATGGTCTCACGAGGCTAGTGCATTCTAGCCTATCATGTAGGTTAGTACTACAGTCACTACTAGCATCCTCCCAACCAATCACAAACCCAGGAAAACCCCATCAGCCTTCAGAGAGTTCAGAGAGCACGTGTTCTTTTTTTTCTTTTTTTTTTTTTAACACTTACAGTTTTGGTAAAAAGTTGGTTGAATAAAGGGTTGTGTTTGAATCCATTTATTTAAAAATAGGTCATTAAGCAACAGCATTAAATGGCCAGGGCTGCACTTAAAATGTATATTTAGATTTTCTTTTGATAATTATCGATGTCAATCAATATGATTTTTATTTTATCGATATGCTTTTTTTCTATATCGTCCAGCCATATACATATATATATATATATATATATATATATATATATATATATATATATATATATATATATATATATATATATATATATATATATATTATAAGGGCTGGGTAATTGATTTTTATAGATTAATTTCGAATCTGCAATTCTTAATAATTCTTAAAAGTAAAGTTTTTGAAAAATCCAGATTTTCTTTTTTGGACAATGCTCTCTCTTGGGCTTCCATTAAACTTTGCATTTCATCAGTGCCGAAAGGGGAAATTGTCTTGGTAACAGCAAAAAGGTCCAGCCAACAGTTCAGTTTCAATAATACTGAGCCTGGTACAAAATCAAAATAATAAAAACAGCTAGCTGTTCAGGCAAAGAAACATTTTAAATTAAAACCTAAGGCTGCCCCGTTATCGTTAGCTCCCCTGTAAACCGAGAAGATATATATAGTTATATAAATTTGTACAAACAAAACTGATGTGGTTCCTCATGATGAGCTCTCCTAGCTCAGCTCAGGCCTTAGTAACATAATAATATAAGTTTAGGATAATGTGTCGTTAAAATGCTCTACAAAGGAAACAGTTTTACCCTAAGATGAGGCATTTAATTCATGTATTTACTCATTTTTCTAGGTTGATTTGAAGCTGTACAAGTGAAGTGAGGTCTCCTTTTAGATGTGCAATAGCAGCAAACATCTGTTATCTTTTCATTGTTTCCTATGGTGGGGCCTGCCATTTGATTTTGGCACGTGTCAAAGCTTATTGGTCGCACTTTGAATTCAGGTTGTATTTTATTTTATTTCACCATTTAGGCACGGGAACAGAACTCCCTGTGAAATCCCTGCTGGGTCCCAGCGGTAAATCTTCTGACCAAACAGAAGCAGCTCCGTTCCACGCCGGTGTGTTAAAATCCACACTTCCTCTGATGTCAGGACTGCCCCGAGTATGAGAGCCTCTTGAGACATAAACGAGTGTGGATCCTGTCTCCCAGGATCTTTGGCTGTGGAATCAAGGGAACACTTTCTAGTCAGCCAGGGAGGACGGCTCCAAAGGGCTCAGTAAACTTCTGCATGCAAGCAAACAATTAGAGAACAAAAGTCCTTGCAGTCGCTAAGCAATTATAGAAATGTTACTTTCCTGTCTTTTCTGTTTAATTAGCTAGTTTTACTTTGAATAGCCGTGTTCATCCGTCTACCTGGACCCATCAGGGCCGCCACTATGAGCTATGATTTCCTTAGTGGGCATCTTAAATCAGCATGAGCAATGCGGCTGCAGAGGCTGCAGTCAGACGGAGAGCAAAGCGGAACACTGCAGTGGAGGCTGGCTGAAGCACAGCCGAGTCGGAGGAAGCCGTTTGCAGCCTGCCTCTGCTGAAGCCACAGCTCATATCTGGGAAAACAGCCCGTCCAGGCGTCGTTTAGACAGACTGCAGCCGTAGTCGCTGCCACCGGTGGAAAAAACTCACAGCGGATTAATTATGGATGAAATCTCTCTGAGCTGTAGACGTGCACGCAGACGCTGCTGTTGTTGTTTTCCCCCTCAAAACCCAAACACTGTCATCCGTCCGCCTCCCACCAGGATAAACCTGTCATTAATAAGTAATGCGGCGCAGCCAGATGTGCTCCGTAGCCCACCTGTTTGAGCTAACGGCAACGAGCGCCGCGCCATGCCGCGAGGAGTGGAGAGCCCACAGCAATCCACCCGTGAACTGACCCAAAGCGACAGAGCCTAGCGGTTAAACTGTCCTCCGCTCCTTCCACAGATTAACTTAAACACACTCCCACGGCGACCTCCTGGCTTTTTCATCTGGTTAAATGGAATATAGTTTCTAATAGGACTCAGAAGCCGTGACTGCGTGGAACGCTTGACGTGTTTAGGCCACTGCTTTGAGAGGAGACGTCTGCTTAATCCTGGAGGACAGCGGTTCTAGCCGTGATCAGCTATTACCTCCAGTTACTGGTTCCAAACACCTTCAGCAGGACTCACTGGCCTTCTTTGAGGCTTGTGGGCCAGTGGAACAATCTGGCAGCCACCTGTGGGTCAGACCGCTCAAACTCGACCCACTTATGACCAGCTATGTTTACGTGGACAAAAGTCATCAGAATAAAGGCCCAATCGGTAGATTGTGATTGGATTAAGCTCAATCTGAATGAAACTGTAATCTGAATGAGAGTGGTGGTTTATGGTGACTGATAATGGGATCAGCATGCATGTGATCGCTGGTCAGGATCAAGTTATTCTGAATGTGGACACTGACCTGAGTGTGCATGTGTGCCCAACGTAAACGTGACGTATTTCTGCTTTGAGTGGTGGAAATGTTTCGGGGAGCAAAACTGTCTGGGCTCCCGATATAACCTTTCTATTAGAAATATTAAAAGAGCTCAAATTGTTGTTTATTCAGTAACGTTTCAAGAGTAATTAGAACCTTTGAAGAAAAAACAACTCGTACACTACCGCATTTATTTTGCTAATATTTGTTGTTCCACAAAGACAGAAGGTCTTCTGTCTTTGTGGAACAACAGGTTTATCCTGGTGTCATTCGTCATTTGTTTTTAGGAATATTTGATGACTGTGCATGTCAGAGTGATTCTGTTCTGAATAAAGCACATAAACATACATCATCATTGGATGAATTGATTTTGCGCCCATATAAAAATTATATGGGCGCATATTATTTTCTGGTGTTTAATCCAAATACATTTCAATTCGATCGTGAAATTTTGTGCATATAAACAAAGCTACTTATGTCACTCCTGGGCTCAGAAGTTTGCATACACATGGCTCCAAGTGTCATTTTAAATTTATTTGGGATGATTTCCAGAGTCAATTCTGGGACATCACTTTACTTTTGTCATTCGTAAAGGAAAGAATTTGAGGTTCAATGTTTCCCCCCCCCGATGGCACCCCCCCTCCCTAAAGGTCAAGCTGCTCTCCATTCCTCCACAGCACCAGGTCACAGCAGAAGTCCCTTAGTGTTGCCTTTGATGCAGATCAGGTCTCTGCTTTGCTCCTTTCAAAGACAACCCTCACCTTTCTAAAAGCACAGAGCAGATTAGCTTATAGGGCTAGTTTTATGCTAGAAAGGCAGAGCGGGTATAAAGATATGGGGGGGGGTCTCATTTTACTTTGACCCTTGCAGTGGAATGTCAGCCAAAGTGTATTTATTTCAAGCAAAGGAACGTGTACCACAAAATTGCCGAGCAGCTGTAATTACAGTTTATATGCTAAGATGGGGCTTTCACCTGCAGTTCAACCACCTAATTACAGCTTTATCCCGTTGGTTTGAATCAGACGCTGAGAAGAAACAGCCATGTGCTGCAGCTAATTAGCACCAGGGACCTGTTGGATGAGGAAAGTTAGCACAGAGTCAGAATTTATTGCTTTAATAAAGAACTGCCTCAGTTTCCTGATAAGTAGCCGGATTAAGACCACCACAACCTACCCCCCCCCCAACACACACACACACACCACCGCAGCTCATGTTGCTCTTTCACTAGAATGACTGGAATTAAAGGCTAGATTTAAATATAGCTGAAGCCAGGGGTAAAAATATACTCTATTGTAAGACCCGTAACCTTTTGCTCTCACTGTCTGACATCTTTTCCAGTTTTAGGTCGGGTAGGATTCCCAACGTTAGCTCAAAATACATAAATCCTGCTTTTAAGACATTCTTCATATTCAGCTCCTCTCTAAGATGAATTTAAGCAATGCGGGACCATTATGGCCCTCCGGCCGTTACTCCAAAAGCATCGTAGAAAAGACAGATTACAGTTCGTTTGTGCACTCAGGTGCAAATAAAACGTCTTTTCCCGTAGTCTGATGAAACTAAGGCTATAGAGTTTGCCCATTGTTACATTTGGAAGGAAAAGGGAGACGCTCACAAGCCTGAGAAGAGCATCCCAGCTGTAAGGTACGGGGGTGGCAGCATCATGATGCGTGGAGGTGCGCTACACAAAGCCGACGGCGTGAGGAGGAGAGAACGCTCTGTGGAAATATTGATTCTATAGAAAAAGAATCCCCTGCAGATTCTTTCAGCGACCAGCAGCTGCCCATTAACTTTCCATCTGCTCTTCATTTTCCCAATCAGCAGCACCGCAGCAGAGCAGCAGCGATCGCAGATTGGCAGCAAAGCTCCGTCCCCAACATGCGGCTGAAGCGTGTCTCAGTCACCTAGCATTAGCACTCCTCCGCCTCAGCAGCGCCGCAAACTTTCAGGCCAGGAGTGGAATTAAAAGGCCTCTGATCCATCTATTCAGCAGCGGAGGCTTTAAATATAGAACAAGGCGCTCCGGTGCACTGCTGAACTCCTGAATCCGTGCTAAACGGCCTTAAGAGCCAAATGGAATTGGAGCGATTAAGCCGAGGGAGATTAAAAATGGAAGAAATGTCGGGCAGGATACGAGAGGAAGCGCTGCTCGCCTGTGCACCAGATGCAACCCAGCAACTGTGATTCCTTTCAGAGCGAACCCAAGCCACAACCGAGAGCCATGCGCATTCAGAGCACGCAGCAATCAGGCAAAGAGCCGCGCTGTGGCAGGTGGAAGTGTACGGGCTGACGATAAGGGAGCGCGTCGCTTGATGCCATCAGGCAAACAGGATGCGGGTTAGCCCTCCAACAAAGACAAAAGAAATGAGAAAGAGCTGCACATGGACGTCTACTGATGTCTCCCTGAATACTGAACTTAAAAACACCCACTGGCACGACACAAGTCATTTTTTATTATTATTTTTTTTTACTAACTGAAACTCTAACTTGTGCTTTTAAACAAGCTGCCAACTGTGCAGCTGTGAGACGGGCCCGGTGAAGGGATGATCCGGTGATGGGTACCTCTGTGACAGCTCGCATTCATGCCCGGCTCCCCGCTCACTCTTCTGCAACAATAATCGTGCTGCAGCCTGGGAGAGGAGCACAGCTCAGCAGGACAAGGCCTCGCAGAGACAGAGACAGAGACGGAGAGAGAGAGAGACAGAGAGACAGACACAGAGAGACAGAGACAGAGACGGAGACAGAAACAGAGACAGAGAGACAGAGACGGAGACGGAGACAGAGACGGAGACAGACAGAGAGACAGAGACAGACAGAGAGACAGAGACAGAGACAGAGAGAGAGACAGAGACAGAGAGAGAGACAGAGACAGAGACAGAGACAGAGAGACAGAGACGGAGACGGAGACAGAGACGGAGACAGACAGAGAGACAGAGACAGACAGAGAGACAGAGACAGAGACAGAGAGAGAGACAGAGACAGAGAGAGAGACAGAGACAGAGACAGAGACAGAGCGAGGGGAGGAGCACGCTCTCCTCTGGCCACCGTAAGCGCGACACAAAGAGCGCCGTTGTTGTGCTCTCCTTCTGACCCCGGAGGGTTAGGCGTGACGTCGAGCAGCACAGAGCAGCAGCTGACCGGACCCCCGGTTGCGGACGTACGGGTCGGGTCCCCGCCTCCACGGCCTGGCAGGTCTACAGGACGACATCACCTCCTGGCCGCTCGTTAGGAGAACAACTTTTCATCTTCAGAGCCCGCATTAGAAGCAGTGGTCAATGAAGGCCGTCTTTGATGTGGAGGTGGCTTATTTGTGAGGGGAGGCTGGACGTGATGCTCTCCAGCTGCAAGCCTCAGCCTGGGACATATAAGGCTTCCAGACGAACTCTGAGAGGAGTCGCTTGGCCTATAACTCTGCTACCGATGGTTCTGCTGACTCCATTAAGTCCAGATTTTATTGCATTTTTCCAAAGCTTCAGCGTCTTCTACGTCTTTGAAAATGCATCTATGAAAAGTTTTATTATTTTATTTTCAAGCACAATAAAGCTCAGTTTGCTAAGGCGGTGAAGAAGAAGAAGAAGAAGAAGAAGAAGAAGAAGGGTTTGTGTCCCAAGAGTCCCGTGTTAACAGGGTCCAGTCAAATCCACGCAGGCATTGAACTCAGCATCTATACCAGGACGTGAAAACTGATGTTCAGAGAGGCGCTCCATCCAATCTGACCGAGCTGGAACTACCGCGCACAGAACGGGGAACGTGTGTGTTTAAAGACGGCAGAGACCAGCATCAGAGGACCTCCAGCTGGACGTGCAACACAAGGTGGATCTCTGAAGGACTGACTCAGGGAGCTGTATTTAAATTCACCTCACATTTCTCGGGGTTGTATTTGTGAAACTTCTTTTATTTTTTTTAAATACCCTGCATGATTTTACTTCCCCCCGTAGAGCTTTATGAGTTGGTCTGTCACATACAATCCCAGTGAAATAATAATAATAATTGAATAATAATAATTTAACTTTATTGATCTCACAATGGAGAAATTCACTTCTGCTTTTAACCCATCCCATTGGGGAGCAGTGGGCTGCCATGTCCGTGGGGTAAGGGTCTTGCTCAGGGACCCAGAGTGCAGGCTGTGGGGATGGAACCGGGTACTTGCATCCTTCTCTGAGTGCAAGCACACTGCTCTAACCACTAGGCCACCACTCCTCGGTTCAGATACACGGAAGTTTGGGGATGTGATGTGAGAACATGAGGATAGTAAATGTTAATCTGGAATTCCTACAAACACGTTAACTTACTTCCATTACAAATATATATTTGTATCAATAAGGAAAAGAGTCCTTTGTAGTTGAAGGACTCCTGCTGACACGGTGAGCACTGTGCTGCACTCTGATCAATCACTGAACAAGAAGCTTTACTCTTAAGTAGCTGATTATTGGCTTTCTAAAGGCCTTGTGATGCACAGCCTGACTTATACTGCTGCTGAGACCTTTAACCAGAGGAGCTGATAGGTAATACAAGTGTAGTAATGGTGTAATAACTGATCTGAGTAGAAATCCTACTTTAAAGTTCCAGATATACTTTTCTTTCTAGGGAACTCATGGGTTACATAACACGGAGCAGAACTCTTCACATATATGAATCCCTCATGTCGTCAGTATTTACTGGCCAGTTGGTCAATTTGGTCCCACCCGCTTGACATCATCAGAATCTTACATTTCTGTTGGTCTGACCCACGCTTCAGGAAGACTACGGTCCACTGAAGGGATTCTGTGGCACAATCTGGTCCCGGGCAGGGCACAGACCTGGTCTGGACCTGTCTGGACCTGTGAAACCATGGCGGTTCTGTGTGTCAGCTGCTGGTTTGTGTTCACTTAGTGGAAAAGCGGTCTGGAAACATGGATGAACACAGCTCATTATCCTTGAAGTGGGTTCTGTTATATTTTGTGATCATGAGGCTCAGCCCATCTCAGTTGGGCATTTTTAGCATTCCACTCATCGCTGGTATGGCGTTCTTCAGATGGCTCCACAGCTAATTAAAGAGGAGGAGCAGCTCCCTGTTGCTCAGGGAGTGGAGGATGGCAGAGACGGTTTGGAAGAGGAAGCTGACCGCTGACCAAAAACAAAACAACATGGCTGCTCTTACTTATTATCTAGGCTTTTCATTTTAGCAGATGATGATCTCCAGATCTCCAGTGTAAGAGGATCTTCACCCCGTGTTCAGCACAAGTCCATTCCTTTGTTATTAGCTTGGAATACAACCTACAACCTGCAGCACATGTGTTTCTCCTCCAGTATCCGTCAACGCTGGAACCGACACATCAGAGCTTAAAGAAAATTGGCGGTCGGTATCGGCCAGGAAAAGCCTGATCAGTGCATGTCCGCTGACATGGCCAGGATTTTCTTTTATGCAAGATGCAACATCATAATAGCTGAATGGTTAATGCTGCCATGCCACGGGCATGACATGATCAACGTGCGTGGCTTTGAAACAGGAGACTACCATCCTTCTGCTTTCCAAGACTACTCCTTCCTACACACAGCCCTGGGGCCCGCTGACAGATCCTTCTGCAGATAAATCCACTGCGCTGACACTCGCTGCACCTGCAGCACCTGAACTCAGCACGCCTTACCACGCACAACACGGCTGTAAACCACAAACTCCGAGCGCTGAGAGGAGCCAGTAAGCTTCAAGAGATCCAGAGCTGGTCAGGTCTCATCAGCTGAAGCAATAGATGGGGGAGGGGGGGCAGCCAGCACTGCTTTAGAAAGGAACTAGAAGGGATGAGAATAATTAACCGCAGTTAGAAACTACAGACAACCTGCTGCATGATGAAAACTTTAGGAAGATCATCATGGTTTCACCTTTAGGACTTTACCAGCAGTAAATATCAACGTCAATGAAAATCACTGCAGTTATTACTTTCTAAAATACAACCAAACCAAAACGGAGAGGTGCCAAAAACCCAGTTTTGAGTGAGAGCCGTGCTGCTGGCTGCAAAGTGAACACAGCAGCTCACCAACGCCAGCCCTCCCACTCTGACTCTGAAGCACGGGGGCGGAGGGGCCATGGTTTGGAGCAACAGCGCTAAGGCAACTAGAAGGTTTCCAGCGCTACAGTTGAGGCAATCCGTCAACCGGAAGAACGCGGCCAGAACTGGGTCTTTCCACGTGTGGGTCAGGCGTGGGCCGGGGAAAAATACGGCAGCTTCAACCCCACAGATGCATCTGAACATGATTTAACCTTTTTTTCTTTTTAAACAGAAAAAAGAAACTTTCATTTTTCAGCTGCTGGTTGAACAGGAACATAAAAAAGTGATTATTTATTTATAGCAATGTTATATTTAGGATTTCTTTACTATACTGGTTTTGATACAGAGCTCAGCCAAAATCTAAAACGAGCCCCTGCTACAGTATGAGAACTTTACTGCTTTATATAGCAGAGAACAAGTATAGCGCGCTGGTTTTAGCCCCACACAGCTCCTGTCAGGTGAAGTGACCTTTCCTGATGGCAGAGCGTTCAGCACAGAAACACGTGGGGGAGGGGCAGCTCTATGTTACTTGAAGACACATTGCCCATCGCCTTTTGAGACGCAGACCAGTCTCTGGCGCCTGATAAACCACACGGCCGTCTGAAACCCAAGAGAACAGAAACCACCTAAAGTGCCGGCAGAACAATGCCGCTCTCACTGTGTTTTAAAGACATCGGCCATATTGGATTTTGAGGTAGGCGTTGGTGGGCGACGGCTGTCTCTCCATCTTGGAATTCCTGCTCATTTTTATTTGTTTTGTTTTACAACTCGGAAATAAGCATAGCATTGCTGCCTTTCTGTTTGATGGGACAGAACCCAACAGATGGACAAAGTGCTGAGCCCCGTGGTGGTGCTGTTCCAAAGTATGACGGTGTGGTGGTACACTGCCCACCCCACCAGCCACTGTAGGTTGTAGTAGCATCAGTTTAGCATTTCATCGCCTTATGCACAGCCAGCCAGGCAGACGCTCTTCCTGACCTTCTATCACACTTTTATTTGTATCTGCCAGTATTTACTACTAATTGTTCTGTTTTTCAAAAAAATAAAAAATGTAAACCTTATTCCTAATATAATTACACAATAAAAAGGAAATGTTGTTAAACTCAAAATGTTAAATGTATTGTTATTGGTCTATGCACATTAGATCATTAGTAACATTAAAAATCAAACAATAAACCAAAACATATCACCAGGTGTTTACTTAAGTCTTTACTACAACAGTAGAATAAAATGCTGAAATTATGGCTTTTCGTTTCAGTGTGCCACCCCAAGAGTTTAATTAGCCCCATCTGCCCCCCCCCCCCCCCCCTATTAAAAACATTCTGCTGGGTTCAGGTAGGTGGCACCTGTTCTAAAGCCGTAATATAGCACCATACTGATGGAGAACATGCCTCTGTGAATGCAGGAACATCACCACAGCTCAAACAGGTCTAAGCGAGATCTCCAGATGCTTCCCACACCACCAACAAACCAGACCTGCACAGTATCAGCAACACCTTCTATGGCGGTCTGCAATTAAACAGCGTGTCTTTCTTTGGCCAATCAGTGGCCCGTCCCTGTGATTTAGGTTTGGCACCTGGGTCAGAAACACCTGCGGAGGTGACACACATGGAAACGTCCACGGGGATGGGTTGTTCCCGACAGGTCGGTCCATCACGCATGGCGTGGGAACAGTCCTTTGGGGGACGAGATTCCGCACATATGGATGTCGCGATGCACGACACGCAAACCTGCACTGCGCCGACCGCTTTTAGCGCGGAACCAAGGCTGCAGCGGAACCACGGTCCCCCCATGCCCCCCCCCCCCTCCCTCTGGAGCACCGCAGGGAAACCCAGCGGCCGAACCATCTGACTCCCAGAGGCATCAGTATGTTGATGGCATGATGGGGGGATAAGAGGATGAAGATGCGTCAGTGTTTCTGGGAGCAGAGAGCCCCCCACACCAGGCTCAGCGTGATGGGGAACACCTCCTGTGGCCAAGGAGCAGCCAGCAGCCTCAGTAGCTTCACCTCCTCCCATGGAGTCCAGGGGGAGGTGGAGCTGCTGGAACATCACGCTCCTAACAGGACTACGCCTGGGCTGCACGGCCGGCGGACGACGTGAAGCCCGGCGGAGCTAGCTAACGCGGGCTACGTGCCTTCATGTTCCACGAAACGTCAACAGAAGGGATCCCGTCTGCATGGGGAAACGAATCTCAGCCATTGACTGCGCTCTGGAGACAGGGCAGCGCTGCTGGATGATGTGGGGGAGAACCAGAGCAGGGCGTCACTTACCGACACTAGTGGCCCGCAGCGCCGTATTCCATCGCCTTGGAACGAAGAAAGCAGTGGGCAATAAAGGCTGGGCGGCTGCCGTGGCCCCGGTCTTCTGTCCCTCCGCTGCTGCGCTGCGCTCCGCTCCGCTCCGTGTGATGATGATGACGATGATGGCGTTAGATCCGCAGGGCCACAATGAGACTGACGGTGCCTTCACGAGCTGTCGGAAATCTCACGACAGACATCAATCGGTGGATAAATGTAGGCCCCAGAAATCTTTTAAGGAAAAAAACAGAAAAGAATCGTGTTCTAAAATGTTAGTAAGTGTATGAAAAATGCCCCAAAAACTTGTTTGCAATATTTGTATATTAAGCAAACTAATTCAAACTGTAGTTAAATGTCAAATTTATATGTGTCCCCTACAGCTAGAGGGATGCTAGTAAAAATACCAGTCTAAGCATGTTTGCAAAGACCGACAAATAATCCAGTTAACCCACTAACTTCGTCTGCTTGGATCTTTACCCCCACGCTCTCACTCGTAGCTGAAAAAAACGAGCCGAAGAGAACTACACATCAGAGCTGTGACGTGTGAGTGACAGCGGGCGTGTCCAATCATCGCTCAGACACTGGTTCAGCGGATACAAAGCTTTCTCTCTACCACAGAGTCAGGCCAGATGACTTTATTCATGTTCCAGAGCAAAAATAGTAATCCGCAGTGAAACACTTTGTTGAAGCGGGCGAGTTTGTTGTGGTACTTGACATATTTTAAAAACTCTGAATTTGTTTTGGGTGCAGTTTAGCGAGATGTTGTCTTTACTACTAAAATGATAAACAGCTGTGTGGACCGCGGTGGGTTTTAACGTTTGGACGCCCCCCTCTGGCTATTCTCGGTGCTGCATTCCTGCTTTTATCCAGCCAGTGAAAATCCCAGTCTAAAATCTCCTACAGCCTTGAACGAGTTTTGTTCCAGGATTGCCCGGTAAATTTAGTTTAGTCCGTCTTCCCATCACCTCGGTCCGGTTTTCCTGTTCCTGTTGAAGAAAAGCATTAGGCTTACACCGCACAACCTATCCGTATAGGTCAGGGGTCGTCCATTACAATTCAAAGAGACATTTTTCCACTACTCTGACTTAATGGTAAAATGTCTACATCTGTAAAAATCTATACAAACCTTAAAAAAGATGTAGCTCAACAAGTTTAACTACTTACCTTAAAGAATTTGTTCGTAATCATAGTTTAATTAAACACAATAATTTTTTTCTTCTATAGGTTTAGGAACAAAGAGAAACATCAAGCCTTACAAGAGAAGCGATACATTTCCTGTAATGGAATATTTCAAAATTGTGAAAAACCTAGGAATTAATGATGCCGTTTGTGGTTTAATGACAAAGGATGTGACTGAAGAAAAATAAAATGCATTCAAAGCACCACCAGTGTCATTCTATTGTAGAAATTCTATGCAGATAATCAATAAATACATATCAAAAAACTGCTAAAATTCTTATCACCCTTTTATATTAAAACAGTTTTGTTCCATTTCTCTTGGCAATTCGTTTTAATGCTTCAGAGCCTCCATAGAGGCTCATCAGAGCTAAACTGAAGATCCCTATTGTAGGTGGAAAAATGTTATCAAAACTGGCTGGCATCTGTGTTGTAGTCCATATTTGTTGAAATTGTAACTAATTAGATGACTTCTCAACAAAACTGGATGCACACAGTCTGATCTTGTAAAGATAAACTAGTAATGACTAGTATTAAACTAGTATTAATGGTGGATGGATGGATATTACTGTGGGTTTTAACATTTGGGCGCCATCTACTGCCCACATTTGTTATGGTTGAGTTTTGGTTTGGCTTTGTTTTTCTGTTATTTTCATTTTTTCATCTCTTTTGGGTTAGGTTTGACTTTATTTATTGTTAGTTTTCAGTCATCAGTTATTTTCTGTCAATTTTCACTTCACCTCCTCAGCAGTCAGTCACACCTGATAATCATTTACCAGTCAATTAGCCAGACCCTGGTTCCACCTGTGAAGTGCTCTATTTAAACCTCCCTCTGCCTTCAGTTCAGCACTGGGCCGTCATCATTCCACACCTCTCCATGCCAGTCCCCGGTTTGCCTTGGAAGCTTTGTTTTGCGGCTGTTGTTAAGGTTAGTCCTGCCAGTCACTCTAAAGACTGTTCGTTCACTGTTTGTTCCTGGAGAGGTTCTGCTCTGTGTCCTGGTGTCTCCTGGTGTCTCCAGAGAACTGCTAACTGGACTAGCCATCCTGGAAAGGCTCTGCTCTGTGCCCTGGTGTCTCTCAAGTTCTGCTAACCTGACTAGCCGCCCTGGAGAAGCTCAGCTCTGTGCCCTGGTGTCTCTCAAGTTCTGCTAACCTGACTAGCCGCCCTGGAGAAGCTCAGCTCTGTGCCACAGTGTCTCCAGAGAACTGCTAACCTGACTAGCCACCCTGGAGAAGCTCAGCTCTGTGCCCTGGTGTCTCTCAAGTTCTGCTAACCTGACTAGCCACCCTGGAGAAGCTCAGCTCTGTGCCCTGGTGTCTCTCAAGTTCTGCTAACCTGACTAGCCGCCCTGGAGAAGCTCAGCTCTGTGCCACAGTGTCTCCAGAGAACTGCTAACCTGACTAGCCACCCTGGAGAAGCTCAGCTCTGTGCCACAGTGTCTCCAGAGATCTGCTAACCGAGTGTGGTCTCTCTCCGGGCCGTCAGCTCCTGCCATCACCTACATCCCTGACCTTCTGCAGCCCTGAACCTCCGGTCTTCATCATCCGCCATCCAGCACACTTCCTTTAAATAAAAACTCTTAAACTTTAGTCCCGTGTGCGCTTCCTGAGTTCTTCGGTAAACAAATCATGACAACATTCAGCACAGCATTTTTCTGCTTAACATTCAGGCTATATCGATCTACCATTTGTTTGTCATTACTAGCTCTGTCTTTTAGGGAAAGGGGAAAAATGGTGGAATAGGCCTGGGATGTGCTTTTCTTAAAACCTAGCCCTCCACAGCTTTCGTTATTGAAACAAATCTGCATATCCAGACCATAACCAGGTCGATTGACATCAGATAGAGCCCCCTTAACACAGCTTTCAGTTACAGCAACGGGCAGGGTTATACAACTCCTTTAGTAAATCCATTTCCAGTCGGTTGTGTTTCAGATTTGGTAAAAGTACATACGAAACTTGAAAGCTGTGATCAGAAGGCATCTCCAGAGACCAAAGAAAACATAAAACCCACTCTACAGGAAATGAAAGAGGAAGGGACAACAAGATTCAGCATTTATTACAAAGCTGTGAGAAATCACCCGTGGAGTCATGGACAGAAAAGATGCATTTGTATCTGTAACATTTAACAGTTTTCATTTTTAAAATAGTCTTTGTGGATGCTATTTATATAAGATGCTTTACATGCAACTGTTATTTGTTCAACAGAATGGAGCAGCACCTGCATCACTGCAGATTCAGCCCCAATCAGTCTGTCCATCTCTCGTTCTACCCTACCATCACTGGTGAACAAGTCAAGACACTTGGACTCCTCCGCTAGAGCTTGACCCCAACTCCAAGGGACCAATCCACCTTTTTTGGTTGAAATAGGCCATTTTAACTTTTCAGCTCAAAACTTGACTGAAACAATGTAACAAAGTCTCAACAGCCAGGAACAAGGATGAGCAGGAAAACCAGGGCGTATATAAACTGTGGAGGGAGAGTAGAGACTGAGAACAGATGAGTGATTACAGATGATCGGCTGCTGTGGGGAGCTGCAAACAAATAACTGAAGGAATTGAAAGACAAAAAAATGGCGATACAGCTACAGGAATTCTGAAAAGCAAGGAATTAGAAATACAAAACTAACACAAAACCATCCACATAATGAGAAGAAAAAGCGGAGAGCAGGATGGATGACAGGACGAGCAACTAGAATGTGTCGATAGTAATAAAAAAGGGTTTAGCTGTGAAAGAATAGCTTGCTTTCTTGGTACAAACTTTGTACGAATGCAAACATCACATGCAGAAATTTATACAATAATCTATCTCTGGACAAAGTACATTCCAGCAAAAAAAATAAAAAAAAGATAGTAGCTTGTTGTAAGAATAGTGTGGAAAAGCCTTGAAATACCTCCCGTTTATATATCGAGACCAAAGACTCATGATGGTCTTCCCTGAAGAATACTGAAGCAGGAGAAATTGTGTTGCATTTAATACACATCATACCTGAAGCAGAACAGAAAAGCAAACAGCAAAGAGAGAAAAAAAGCACAGCCATCTCTGGCATTCCACAAAAGGAGCTAGGATACAGTGTCTTAGGATATTATTCTAAACCCTTAAACATTTTTATGTAAAACCACAAACTTGAATGTATTTTAATGTTATTTAATCAAAGCTCAACAAAGCGTGGTACATAAAGTGCAATGAAAAGGATACATGGTTTTAAACATCTGAATTGTCTGTCCTACACAGCAATATACATAGTCTCTGTAGTGAAACACAGGGGTAGCAGCATTA
This sequence comes from Fundulus heteroclitus, assembly GCF_011125445.2. Taxonomy (NCBI): domain Eukaryota; kingdom Metazoa; phylum Chordata; class Actinopteri; order Cyprinodontiformes; family Fundulidae; genus Fundulus; species Fundulus heteroclitus. The sequence continues at coordinate 28,024,830 of NC_046375.1, forward strand.
TGATATGAAGAGGCTTGGCTTCTGCAGGGACCTGGGAGCCTGTCAGAGATAATGAAAAGATAGATGGACCAGAATACGGCAGTACGATGCTGGACAAAACTTGTCTGATTTTGGTAAAGACTGGGTGTAGGTTCACCCCTCAGCAGGCCAATGACCCTACACAGCCAGAGCTGTATTGGCATGGATTAGAGCAAAGCATATTCATGTATTACAATGGCCCAGTCAAAGTCCATACGTAACTCCATTTTAGAATCTGTGGCAACACCTTCCATCCAATTTGGCTGAACCTGAACGTTTCAGCAATGAAGCATGAGCACAAATGTCAGTGAACATGTGCAAAGACTTTGTTGTATAAAGTACTGAAATCTCAGAGTCAAGTATAGGTACCTCTCCATGTACAAGACATTTCAGTATCTGAAATGTCTTGTCCTTAAGTATGAAAATGACTGTAAAAATAGATGTACTCAAGTAATGTAATGAAAAGTATAAGTAAAAAGTAAAACAAGGCAAATGCAGTTTTAATGACATTTTTTGTATTTTGGTAAACCTTTATGGTCAAATTCATTTAAAATAATATACACAACCAAGTGCAGGAGAAATTTAGACCAAGTTTTAAACAGAAAATGCAACCTTTTTGGAAGCTTTCAGTTTTCCTTCTACAAGTAAGGTCAGTGCTATACACTTTAAAATTGTAAACAACCAAGTGCAGGCAAAGGAGGTGTATACTAGGAACATGGTTAAGTGATAAACCAGGCTTAGTTAACCTACAGGAAGTGGTAGAGCTGCTAAAAGATACACCTGCAGGCAGCTTTGCTAGGGCCCGGGACAACACAGTCTTTTTGCCCCCCCCCCCCCCAACACCTGCCGCCACCACACACACACACACGCACACACACACACACACACACACACACACACACACACACACACACACACACACGCACGCACGCACGCACGCACACACGCACCAAAAAAAGTCAACTTAACTGTATACTTCATGCCTGGAAATCTCTGTATTTTATATCGGATATTTTCAACCCATCTATTGAATTTAGTGCACTAGTTCATCCTTTCTTTATAAAAGAACAGCAAGCACTGCAGCCAAAATATGGCTTTTTTTTTAACCTGCTGTATATTAGCCAGTCCCTAACAAATTTTCCCTTCCATTGCAGTAGAATATGTTAGATACTTTAGGAATTCTCTGCCCCCTGAATCTCTGAGAAAGGCTTCCTTATTGCCACTAAACACACAACATTCATTCGATCAGAATCAGTCAGTTTTGTTGGCCATAACGCGGGATTATTGATATTAACGGTGTGGTCCATCTCTGAGCCAGTATGCTCAGACTATCTGATCAGGCAGTAAGCCCCTCCACCTGCACTGTCTCTGTTATCACTAGGGATGGCTCTCTCTGTCTCCTCCTTAAACACACGCTGCATCCCCCCAGTTTTGCCCCCCCCCCCCCCCCCTCTGTCCTGGGCCTGGGACAATTGACCCGTTTGTCCCCCTTCATCAAATCAAAATTGGTGTCAAACGTTTGTGCTACGTTTATGCTGGTTTGTGCAGCAAAAGTTTTCGTTTGTTGATTGACACCAATTTCATTTGATTTGAAGAAGGGGGGGGGGGGGGGGGGGGGGGCTGGTTGACCTTTGATTACCTCTGAAAAAAACATTTGTTTATATCTTTAAAATGATAGCGGCACAAACGAAAATTTTTGCTGCACAAACCAACACAAACGTAGCACAAATGTTTGGCACCAATTTTGTCTGATTTGAATAGGGTGGGGGGGCCAACTTCACTCAGGTGTAGGTGGGGTCAAAACACTTCCTGCGTGCGTCTCTCTCTCTCTCTCTCTCTCTCTCTCTCTCTCTCTCTTTTGTAAACATTGAAAATGTATCGGAGTAAAAGTATGCAATTAAGTTCGAAGTGATATAGTGAAGTAAAAGTGAAAATTAACAAAAAAAAAATGTATACTTGAGGAAAGTATAAAGTACTCCAAAATATACTTAAGTACAGTAGTGAAGTATTTTTACTTCCTTACTATACAACACTGTGCAAAGCTGGTAGAGACATGCCTTTTTCAATTTACTCAGCAGAATAAATCACGATAAATGTGTGACAACATTGAACAGAGGAATACTCTCCTCTGTGAAAGGCCTGTATTGAATGAACAATGCCCTGCTTTTTGCCATGGCTCCCCAGCGCTGAAAGCCCCCTGCCGGTCGCCTTTGCTTACTACACCTACTGAAACTCAAGAATTGACAATCAAGAATCTTTTATTGTCACCGCATGTTACTGCGGTGAAATATTTTTCTGGGACATAGGGAACATACAATAAACAACATGCAATAAATAAACAATGGGTACAGGTAATACCACCGCAAACAATGTATACAGCCTTTTTAAAAAAAGAGATTAAAGCATGCAAAACAAAACTGCCTTTAGGGTCTGCGAGGGATCACACTGAGTTCCGAAAGTCAGTCCTATTTAAATATAAAACTCTGCAATGTAACATTCCTGATAATTAATGTGCAATATTACTAAAATATTGCATTAGACTGTGCAATGAAACATTAATGTGCAATAAACTTAAACCTTAATAATTAAATTAGTTATTAATATGTAGTAAACTTTTCACAGCCACTGTACGGTGTATATGACAGAGTAACTTTGCCTCTGAACACATTTCAGTCCATCACATTGACAGAGTCCAGCAGTGGGGGCAGTGTTCTGCCTTGGCTACCTCTCTGCATCAGACCCTCTGGTCACTTCCTTGTCAGCTGCTGTGCGATGTCTGTATCTCAGATGGTCAGTGATGACAGACATATTTACCCTTTGCCAGCTTCCCACAGCTCATAAGCTAAAGCGGATCCTTATTGGCAACAGAAGGACCACCTCCTATCGATTACTTGCCAACATAAGCAGCCCTTACCTCATGCCAAGTACTGTCTACTGAGAACTCTGTGGGAGTCTGGGAATTACAGTATGCTGCAAATCTATTCATACCTCTTGACCTATTTCACATTTTACTAGGATTATATGTGATGGATCGACAAAAAGTAGTGCATAACTACGAACTCAAAGGAAAGTGATACAGCTCATCCCCAAATCATTCATACACCCTCTAGATTTGGAATAAATCTTTTAACTTGTCCAACAACAAAAAGGTTTTTGTGTGACTTACATTATTGGTAAAAAAAAAAAAACATGCCTGGAAATGTGCATACCCACTGCAAAATGTGAGGATGTGTGGAAAAAAATTAAGGTTCTATCTACACCATTCCAAATAGCCCATGTTGTTCTAATGGATCCTAATTACCCCGATTAAATAAGGACAGGCGTTTCATCAACCCAACAAGTGAAAAGCAGTGGCGCTCTGCAGCTGGTTTGCAAGTCATGGATAAAATAAAATACTCTAATTTCTATGTGCTCTTAACTCAAGAAAGGGCTGCAGGGACACATCTATATGTCTTTAAGATCCAATGGCCACAGTTCAAAGGATTTACGATACACTGTGAAAAATCTCAGAGTAAGTACTAGGAAGTTAAAATTAACACCTGGACTGGCAAGGCGGATGATACAAGAGGTGATGAAGAATCAAATGCCCTTTTCCATGGTGACACTTCGATTCAGTTTGGTGGGTTGACTTGATTTAGTTCTACATTGGTGGTTTAAGCCAGGTTTATGCTTGACCCACCCACGAGGTCCGCGCAGCCATGTAGACATCTTTATGATTCGGTCCAAAAAGATCAATGTGATCAACAATTTGTTAACAAAATCGTTGACAGAAATCGCCGTCACTCATGGAAGAAAGGAAAAGGCTAAAATATTGGAATCAACTGTATTTTCTACTTCTATGTGTAGGAGTGTGTAGTACGCTTGGGGTAGGAGCGCAACACTCTAGTCTAGGAGGATAGTGCTACTTGGGAGGGAAAGCTGCATGGAGCAGAAAGTGCTTCAGAGGTGTCTGCACATCTCATTTCTGCGCAGAATGTATGTGCATCAAGCATATAGCAACTTTTACAACTGAGTACTGCGCCAATGTGGGCGTGGTCAACACACCAAGACGGCTGGCACCCAGCTTTCAATACGTAACAATTTTCATCAGCTGCCAAGAACCTCTGCACTGGACCACAGTATTGATTTAGGGGCTTTGATCTTCGTCCAGCAGCTGGTGTGGCATTTGTGTGTGCTTTCAGTAGCTGTTGTGTACATTGTGTTAAATGATTGGATGTCACAGCAATACAACCCTTCTGTGTAATTGCTGACCAGTTTTTGGTAGGTTCCCACAAGTTGTCAGGTGCACAGATCAGTGTAGTGGTTTTTGTGGTGTTTTTCCTCTGTTCGCTAGCACGATGTGTCAGGCAGGCGGCAGCCACAGGCGATCCTCATTAGCTTCTTCAAGCAGAGCTCAAAAGGGATGACGAGTGAGAAATAAGGTGTCAAGGGCGGTTGGTTTTGATGATAAACACTGGATGAACGTGGAGGGCGGTGATGTGGCACAACTGGGCTGTGAGTGGTACCAGTGGTGGGCACAAAAAACCCCTGAATGAAATAAAAACAGCATGGGAATATATCATCATTTGATATAATAAGTAAGCCACAGAGCCAAACAACAACTTGCAGCTCTGGAACTGCAGGTTTCAGAACCCTGATCTAGCAGATGAAAACCGTGATCCTGTCTCCATACGGCTGAAGCTAAAGGTGAATCACCTTAATTTTGAAATCATTGTTAAAGAAAAAATGTAATGGTAAAAAATGAAATTGGTCCAAGGGACCAATCAGTTAGGGATTCTCAGAAACGGGTTTAGTATAATGTCTTCAGTGCAGGGGCCAGAACAGTGGCACTGCCCCTCATTGGTCCCTGTCTAGAACCGCCCTTGAGTTGTTAGATAGACGTCAGAAGGAAATGACATGTCAGGAAGGGAGATTGGAGAAACAGATGTGGGTGTGAATGAGGAAGAAAATGGAAAAGATGGAATATGGTATGCTCAAAAAGCTAGGCGTAAACATAAAAAAATCAAAAAAGCAAACAGAATCTTTCGTTTCTGATGATGCTGTGGACCGCAGCAAGGGGAGGCAGATGTAGCAGCACAGTTTAAAATAGTCTTGAAGATGGTCAAACAAGGTGTGTCGTTTGGTGAATGGAACCTGATTACGATTATGAAGGACATAAACACGCTTGTTGGGAAAGTAAAAATTGTGAAAGTGACAAGAGACCAGTCTTTATTGATCATTTCCAATGACACCTAGCGAAAAGAAGGGACGCTCAGTTTAAACAAAATCCTGGGTGAGAATATGAAGGGCAGAATTCTACATAACTACATACTGTATGTATGCAGTGTTATCTCAGGTATTACACCGGAAGATATTAAAAGTAACATTGTGGGAGGAAAATAGCTGAAACTATGTGCTTAAAAGTAACCAGAAAGGGAAAAAGAGTTGATAGTATTTTTTCATGCTAAGGTTTGAAGAGAGAACCCTACAAGTGTATTTTGGTTATATGATTTTGGATGTTGGCCCATTTATTCATCCACCTATTCTATGTTGCAAATGTCAAAAGTGTGGACATGTCCTGGCAGTTTGTAATGGGAAGCAGAAGCGTGGGAGATGTGCGGGAGATCATGAGTATGCCAAATGTACAGAAGGAACCCCCATGAAATGTAACTGTGGAGGTGAGTTTATTGAGGCTGTGTAGCTAGCAGAAGAGATGGAAGTGTTGAGAGCTAAAAATCAAGTCTAAAGTTAAGACATGTGTAGAAGCAGCTTAGAAAGTGCCAATTCAGACAATGGTACAACCAAAGAAAATAAAGAGGCCCCTGCTCTGTCTGCCAGGGGTGTAACAAGATCAAAGATAATACCCAACTTATGAGGAAAGAGAACTTTTGTTCTTTTTATGGTAGAGGTTATGAATTACATTGCAAAAAGAATTTTTTTAGAAATCTGTCCACAATTACAATCATGCTGTGATTTACCTTCCTCTTCATGTTAGTTATTTTACAGCGGAATGAGAGTTGTCTCATCAGTAATGGTCAAGAACAAACAGAAAATATGTTGGGTTGGTTGATAAACTTTGCATTCAAGAAACCTGGCTTAAGTCTTAGATTTTATAATCCATGGAAATATAGCCATTAGGAATGACAGGACAGACATCCAAGGTGAGGTAGTTGCAACCTTTGTGCAAGATGGTCTGAGATACAAGGTGAACAGGATCATGAGTCAATAGTTGTTTCAATATGGACCGGAAAATATATTTTCCTAACCCCTGGTAAGAGGTTGAGCATTCAAGATCTAGAATCAGAGGAAGGTGTAATGATCTAGACAGAAGACCAACATATTCAGCCATAAACACAGAAGTAGGATTTAAACAGTTTAAAGGCTTGAGGTCCTGGAAGCCAAACTCAGGCTTAACTATCAGGGGGCTTGGCATGAGGCAGGAGTCAAGGGGCAGAACAGGGTTGTTGTCCAGAAGGCAGAGAAATCCAACAAGGGCTAGGAAAGAGAAAATCCGTGAAACAAAGACGTGGTCAAGAGCTTGGCCAGGTAACGTGAAGTGCTGGATACTGCTTGCTTGTTGTTGACTTATCTGGCCCCGTCTGCCTGCCACAGGCTGACTTATAACTGCTTGAGAACAGCTGAGAGACACGCTGCTGATTGCACTGCAGTGCAGCAGGCAGCAGCTGGGGTTGCTCACAGGGAGAACAGAGCAGGCAGACAGGCCAGAATCATAACAGAAAGATTCAGGGTAAGGGAGTATGGTGTGGAGATTTTAACTCGCATAATATATTATGGGGAAGTCTGAGTACAGATGGAAATGGATTGATCTAAGAAGATTTTCTTGATTCAAATATGCTAGTTTGTATTGATGATGGTCGAGCTACTAGATATGATTCTATCAGACACAATAAAAGTGCTTTAGATTTACCATTGGTGTCAAGTTAGGTGGCAGGAATTACATCAGGGGAGGTGCTAAAGGACTCACCTTTGGGTAGTGATCACTATCACAACAGTTGGAATTGAAGCAGTTAAAGAAAAAGGAAGTATGGACATCGAGATGGAGCCTACATAGAGCTCATTGGGAATTATTTAAAGTTTTAGTTGACAGCCAGGGTGATAAAATTGATGATGGGGTTTATCGACCACAGACCTATTTAATATTGGAATCATGGATATTATGATCCATACAGCTAAGGCTTAAATTCCCAAGACAGGGGGAAGAGGAAATGAACGGTCTGTTCCATGATAGTATGAACAATATAGTGTTCATAGAAATAAGGCATTTAAGCAGGCAATTAGGACTCATACACGTGAGCCTGTACCTGTATTCAGTATAAACAGGAACAGGCTGTTGTTAGGACTGTTAAAGCTGCTAAAAAGACCTGCTGGGGCAGTATGTCAATGGTATTGGGAGAGAGACTAAGCTGTCTGAAGGGTTGAGAGTTACTAAGAAAATGAATTGCATAAAAAAACAGGCCATTGGCTGATTTACAAGAATATGGGTAGACAGCTGTTGGTGATAAAGAAAAAGCTCAATTATTGTTGGAAACCTTTTGTAAAGTATGCAGCTCAGATATTCTATCTGAAGATGTAAAAAGTTTTAGAGCGAATACTTTAGCTGATAATCCAGGAGTCACTGTTAGAAAATTCTGCCATTCACTCAGTACGAGTTGGAAAAAGTTATCACTAATTTAAATCAATCAACTCCAGGCAAGGATGACATTTGTTACACAATGCTTGGACATTAAAGTGACAGTTTCCTTGAAATGGTGCTGAGTCTTCTCAGTTTGGTGCTGGGAAAGATTCCTGATGAATGACAACAACAGTTATAGTCCCAGGATAGAAACCAGGCAAAAGTGCTACTGATCCTTTAAATTATAGACCCATTGAACTTACCTCACAGTTAGGAAAGACAATTGAGAAAATTGTCTATTCTGTCCTCTTCAAAGTTCAATTGTTTTTTCCTCTTCAAAGGAAAAAAAAATGGTGGTGGCTGTCTTTAATGACATTGAGAAAACGTTAACAATGTGATGAAGCTTGGCCGGTCAGGACTAGGGAGCTGTGAATAGAGCATTGCTGGGAATTTATTACCAGACTCATATCAGGTCTTCCCCTGATTATGGATGAATAGCGTATATGAAAGCAAAACCCCCGGCACCCTTTTTCCTAGCCAGTCAATAAAACCGTTAAACTGTTTCTCTGCCTCCGTGTTTGTTGTCCCATTCAGAGTCATGATGGAAAAAACAAACATGACACAAGTATTTTAACTATTTATCTTTGGTGATGTGTTCTAAACACTGGAGGTTAAAAGGCCTCCTTCCCTACTACCCCATCTTTACCTTCCTCCCCTTGTCAGAGTCAAATCGGGACTCTGGCTGCGCCACTCCAAAACGACCGTTGATACTGCTTCCAGCCATAAGAAATATGTTGGTTAGATTTAAAAATTACTTTAAATATAAACCTACCAGGCATATAACTAATTTAGGGATTACTTGTTACTGAAAGATTGATATATTACTGGCCTAAGATGCCTTTGGATCTCCAGAAAGTGCTGAAGAGTGTGATTGAGACTTTTTACTCATTCATCTCATCACTGGTAACGGATGGATGGATGGGAAAGAATATGGTGTGGTCAGGTAAATTGAATCATGTTTGATCCTGAGACCAATCTTTTGGTTTTTTAATTAAAGCGTCCAGCAACCAGTATTCTATGCTGAACCAATCTTTTTTTGTTTTTGATTCCTTCAGAATTATTAAAGAATTGTTTTAGTTTTGCCTGTGCAGACTCTTGGTCGTCTGGGTCAACAGGCTTAGATCAAAGGCAACCTGACTTTGGCTCAGTTTTCCTGAGTATGTATGACACCTGTCTAGGAGTCTGTCAATTCTGGAGGCATGCAGTAGAAAAACTGAATAAGACACACTCTTAGAACACCTTTATTGCATAAAGTTGGTAAAAACATACAATATCAACAACATCATCTGAAAATGAACGTGAATGTTCTTTGTTGCATGCATTAGACATGAAACATGTTTTTTCACATATCAGGTATTTATTGTTGAGCTGCCAGAGAGGAGGTGACACCCTCTATCCACTAGGGAGTGTTTCCTCAAAGACACGTCTTTCCGTGGGTTATCCCTGTAAACATGGAGGTGCTTCACGCCTTCCTTTGCCTGCCTTTAACCAGGCCTTTGTGAGGCGGTAGAGATGCACCGTAACAACAGCAGCTGAACTGGCATTTAAGTCCGCAAATGTAGCAGCAAACCACGCTCCAAAACAAGATAATGAGGCAAAACACAGAAAATGAGCTCTGGCTGATAAGTTCCTACAGGTGCTGGATGTTTTTGAAGATTAGAACTCCCAGCAAGCCTGAAAAAGCCCTTCCCAACAGTCTGGGAAAGCAGATTCTTCACACAGCCGGCTTTGTTCACAGTGTAACCACCATGATTAGTGAGGAAGGTGCTGATAACAAACCACCAACAGCAAACTGGGAGAAAAATACTGAGGAAAATTCCACTGTGTCCTTTCAGTTTAGCAACACAAGCTTCAGACAACATGATGCAACGAAAAAAAAAAAATCAGGGTTGGACAAATATGTTCTTATCAGCCATAGTAGAAATCGAACAGTGTGATTTAACTAAAGTACGGTTGTATCTGCAGCTCTTCTCATCTCACCAGAACCTGTTTGCCTTATTATCGGTTTGGGTTTAGCAGGATCCAGATCAGGGGTGTCCAAAGTGCAACCAAAGGGCTCTTTGGGGTCTCTGTGGCCCACAACAGCAATCAGGAAGGATTCACCAGCACAGGTGTTTGAAGCCAAAGGAGGCTTTTTTTTTAAATTAGGGTAAAATGATTACCAGGAAATGTTCTTATATTTTCTTCCTTTTCTTTCAATGGAATATTTTAGGCACAAAGCATTTTGTCTTCAATAACCATGCTTTTATTATCCTCTTTAATTTTCATACAAAATAGGACCACATCCAATGACTTTTACTCAAAAACAGACTTTGAGGCCCTGAATAGCTGCTTTTAATGAATTATTTTAACTTGGGCAGATAAAGCAGTCATTTTCAAAGAAAGAATTAACTAAATCCTGTTCTTGTTGCTGTGAATAGTCAGTTTCCATTTATTTCTTTTCTTAATTCAGCTCAGATGAATTTCTAACTGGATGTCTTTCTTTTATTATTGAAATACTCAAAAGTTTAAAGTTTTAAGTTTTGGATCTGCAATGGTTTACAATAGTGAATGTACATCACTTTCCCACTAAAAAGTGACTGCTTTATTTTTTTTATCAAAATATTGTATGCTAAGTACATTTTTGAGCTGCTGAAAAAAACTAATACAATTTCTTAATGTTTCAAAAATGATAAGATTTCCTTTCATCCCATGAGTAATTGTATATTCCAATTTTGGCCCAAGTGGCTAAAAAGTTTGGACACCTGTGATCAAGATCATGAGAGTTCTTGTGAAGGAGACTCAACTGACACACAAAGCATTATCCGAACAATACTGTTAGACATGAACCGTTTCCTCACACCAGGACAGAGTTGTGAGGTGAAACTATGTCGGCTTTGCCTTTTCAGTTTGCACTGTGGTCCCAAAAGGCCTAAAAACACAAAACAATGCCACAGGAGGGTTCTTATCTGCCCCTTTTATAGCCATGTGGCTTCAGACATCACCAACTTGCCACGAGACAATTCTCCACCTACTTGAGGATATTTGTTGTACATACACGGATAAATTAGACTTTTAGAGTGTAAAAAAATTTAACAAAAATAATGGCACCCCTGTAAAGATTTGGTAACAGGTTGAATTATCTTTTAAAGCAGCCGAGCAATCTCTCTCACACACAGAAATGTTGAAAAATACAGCGCTTATAAACCCCATGTTGAGGAATAATTTTTTTCAACCAAATCATCAGCAACACAATTATCGGCTTCCCTAACAATCCCTTTAAAGCAAAACCATGGTCATTATTTATACTTCATTACGTTTTACGTTGACCAGACATTCCAGGAACTTCTTAGCAATCAATGACTTTCAGTTTTCCTGGGGGATAAATATGATGTCACACAAAGGCCAATTTCCAGGAGGCTGGACCAGGACCCAGATTCATTTAGCCACAACACACAGGAAGCATGATGGTCAAAAGGTGTAAAAATCTAAACCTCTCACTACTGGAGAACTGCAGCCAAGAGTGGCATCTTGAACACAATAGATCTCAGTGGCAACCACTGCACTCGTTTGGGAAAGGTGCTTGAAAAGAAAAACAACAAAAAAAGTCCTATCCTACCATCACAACTGAAAACATGTGGGGTGTGCGGGGACTTTCACTAGAGCTGTATGCTTTGAGATTAAGATTGAATTTTTTGTACCAACACCTTTAGTGGGTTGAGTGCGAAACAAAAGATGAAGCCAAGAAAGAGATGGACATTTCAGATGTTGAGTATGGTGAAGGCTCTGAGATGCTGTGGGCCTGTTTGTCATCTAAAACTGTGGCACCCAACCCTAGTCCTCAAGTACCCCTGCCCAGGCATGTTTTAGGCCTTTCCTTGCTGCCACACACCTGAATTAAAGGTGAGGGTGATTAGGAGACTGCTGCAGACCTTGGTTGCATGCAGAGGAGGTCATGCAACCATTTAAATCAGGTGGGAAGCAGAGACACGTCTGAGACATACAGGACAGGTGTACTGGGGAACCAGGGTGGGGAACCACTGATCTAAAGGCACTGAGAAATGTGTTAGAGTACACGGCATCATGAACCCCATGGTTTTAAATAAAACTTTTGTCGCCTCTACCATTAGAGACCAAGGGCTGTCCTGGTAAAACAACACAGTACAAAATATTGGTAGCCGGAGTGGTAACAATTGGGCCGCAGGAGAGATTGTAGAAACAATTTCCTAAGATTAATCCCCCCTCCCCCCAATGAATGAATGAACATCATAAAATTAAAGGTTCCATTTTTCTACATCTTTCATTGTGAGAATAAGCTACTGCAATAGACACATTTGTATTCTAGGACTTTAGACATCTTCACCAGAGTGCCACATTCTAACATATACAATAAAGATAACACACTGGAACAAGAGTAAAGGCTGCATAAAAAAACAGTCATACAAGAATGATCAAGGAAGAGGAAAAATACTTTCACACAAACCGATTTTTTTTAAAGAGTTTTAGAGTTTGGGTAGCTTGTAAAGACCCATAAACACAAAGTCTAACTGAGGCTTCCACTGGAGGCAAAGACGTATGTCTTAAAAAAAAACGTGAATGGAACAATACTGAATGCCGCATGAAATGCATCAGCTGGTGCTGGGGTGCTAGTCAGTCCTGGGGGTTTCCACGGGAACGGTCCTGGGATCAAAGATGCCCGCCTTCACACAGTCCTCTGCATCACTAAAAAAATAGAAGGAAACAAAACACAAATCTTTCAGATCTTTCTGAAAATAGGGTTAAAACTTTAATACTTTAGTCTAAACTCCAAACCCATTTTTCCAAAACTCTGTGTGATTGCTGGTTCATTGTGACTTTTATTGTTTATTGTTTTATTTTTATTGTTCTTGTTCATTTCAATGTCCTTGAGTGTTCTGAAAGGTGCTTTTAAATAAAATTTATTATTTTATTTTTTTACTGTGCCTTTTATTTTTTCATAATGGGAAATCAAATTGGGGCAAATACAGTTACCCTGCATAAATAATCATAACTTGAACTTTTCCACACTATGTCAAAATCAAACATTTCAACACACTTTTTTTTGGGATGGGATTTTGTGAAAAAGTCCATCTCACCCTCTTAATTCTCAGGTGATGTTTTTAACAGAGCTCTCTCAGTGTTTGGTTTTTATAACCCGCCCTGCTTTAAACGTCTCCACAACTTCTCCCTGACCCGTTGCTGTGCTCCTTGGTCTTCAAAACGCTGTTTTTTCACTAATTTTCACTAATAAGCCTCTGAGGCCTTCACAGAACAGCTGAATGCTTAACACAGTAGTGGGGAACACATATGAGTGCATGGCACAGTTTCTGATTTTTATGTATGAAAAATGTTGAAAACCATGTGTCACTTTGCTTCTACTTCACAAATATGTGTCAATCCATCACATAAAACCCCAATGGATTACTTCCATTTGGGAGCTGTGGCTGTTGGGGTCCTGTTGCCATGAGATGGAGAGCCACTTTCTGTTTATAATGACAAAGCCGTTAACGTAAAAATCACTTGTTTGTCATCTACACCCGGCCTCGTTTCTCTTGTAGACAAACCGAACCATTTAGCTGGACCAGATAGACATGCAGGGGGAAATATGACTGGTGTAAAATATTGTTGTTTTATAAAGTCACGCACTGACAACAATAATGTGAGGTTATTGTGGTTTTAAACACCTATCTGTGTAGAGCTTCCGATGGTAAAAGAAATGCTTTTAAAGAGGTAAACGGATCTCTCTCTGAGACAGGAATTTTACGGTATTTTGTGAATATTTAGCTGTTGTCGTTCCCTTTAGATCAACTAAGTGAATTGGGGCACAACAATGCAAAAACAATGGAAATCCATACATTTGGTACATTTCATCTGGATGAAAAGCTATAGCCGTTTGTTCTGATTTTTTTTCTCATCAACTTAATACATAAACTTCATTTACTGACAGTATATTAATTTAACCTCTGTTAAACATTCATGCCGCTCTTTTTAAGGGCTCCGAGATAGTTTGCCCATAAACCAATTGTTACATCAATTTTGGACCCATAAATAAACTATTTGAGTCCATGCTCCCTACCATTGCACATTTGTTGATTTCTTTCACAAGTTAAGTATTTTGATGAAATATGGATGGATTTTTAAAAATAATTTCTGAAGACTTTACATCTTACGTACATCTTATATGCACTTTCATTCAGTCTATTGTGGTTGTCGCTGTACAGACCAGCTGACTCCTGTTCAATACCAGAGATCAATCCCAGATCAAAGTATTCAGTTCAATTAAATTTTATTATTTAGCGCCAATTCACAACACATATTATCTCAAGGCACGTTACAAAGCCAAATTCAATCAAATAATATAGATTGGTCCAAAAGTTTCCTATCTAAGGAAACCCTTGATTGCATCAAGTCTTGACAAGCAGCATTCACTCCTGAAAGAGCGTAGAGCCACAGGGCAGTAGTCTGCATGATGGCTTTGCAGCAATCCCTCATGAGCATGCATAAAGCGACAGTGGAGAGGAAAACTCCCCTTTAACAGGGAGGAAAAACCTCCAGCAGAACCAGAACCAGGCTCATTGTGTCATCTGGTTCAACCGACTGGGGGTTAGAGAAGACAAACTAAAATAGCTCAATCTTGTCTCTGCAGTATACTATGATGACACTCCAATGAAGGACAATCTTTGAATTGTTTGTCAGTGCTGATACTAAATGTCTCCAGGCAGGCCAAATGCAGCTTGCTCAGTGAGAAGTGTCTTGTTGCAGACAGTTCATTCATCATTCATTTTTGAAAACGTCAGGTATGGAATGATTGAAAACTGCCAAGACATGCAACAGCAAAAGGGCGAAAGGAGCAGCGCCCCTTCCTCTGTCTAGAAGCATGTCAAGGGGACTCAGTGAAGACTTTCCCCAGTTTTGTCAGCGTGTGGCAGCCCATAACTCTAACTCTACTCCCCCTGAATAGAAGAGTAAAATCTGAGGTCAAACCTGAGGCTCTCTCCCTCAATGTCCTCGATCGTGTCAGGCAGAGGCTTGTTGGCCGTCTCAGGAAGTAGCAGGGTCAATCCAGCTCCCAGGAGCGGACACAGGCCAGAGAGAATCATGGGAGCATGAGGATTGATGTTTCTCAAAAGGTACATCATGGGAGCCAGAACACCTCCGATTCGCGCACACATGGATCCTATACCGATCCCGTTTTGCCTGTGGAAGAGAGTAGTGAGAGGTCAGATAGTTCAGTTATACAAACTTTTAAGGAGGGATCTGGAATAGCGTCTCGGTCATCTACCTTTTTTCCATCAATAGAAAGGGGCTGGATGGAAGGGTGAGGCGAGACAGTGACAGTACATGGTACGGGTGGAACGGTACACATAAATCACGGTATCTTGGTTTTAAAGTCACGGTTCAGTATGTTTTCAGAACAAATATTTTTCCTTTACCTTTTTTATTAGCAGCAAACACACTACTTTTCAAACTTGTGAAAATAGCTTGATTTTTGAATTTTCTTATGTTTTAGAACATGAAAAGAGTGGCGAGTAGTGAACTGACTGGAAATTTGCTTTGATTTAGGGTTATTCAGGGATAACCAGTGCCTGGATAAGGTATACAGCAATAAAAATAAAGGATAATGGTCAGGATTGCTATTAAGGGATGTTTGAATGAGGCTGTTCTGATATTTGAGAGTAAGAAGTCGTTACATCACTTTGGACTTGTTGTGATATTTAGGCATTCCAGTGTATGACTAGTCCCTGAATGCACCTTTAAGGTTCAGCTGCTGGGACAGCCCTTCTCTTTAGAGGGAATCCTGCCAACATGTCTGCTGCTATGCAGGGTTTTAGGCTGGTTGAATGCTTCTACAAGCAGCAGGATTTGGACCTTGGGTAGTTTTTCTCCAGAGTTTGCCTTCCACTACAGGTTGTTTCAGGTGAGTGATTAAATTAAGTGTTAAAACCTGATGACAAAACCTTTGGGTCGGTTCTTCTTTTCTTTATCATCACTATAGATGAATAAGAAACCTTAACTTTCCGTGTATAGCGGATTTTAGTGCTAGCATGAATCCGCAGTTTTGTTTTGGTGTCGCGTACACCGGCAGCAGACCGTAGCTTTGTGCCGTTTGTTCTGCACTTAAACATTCTGCATGTGTCCAGGAATATAACAGCAACAGACAGTGCTGCACCAAGAATGTCCGGTACGTATTCATGTGCTGCTACAGTCCTAGTATGTGGGTACATTAGTGCTTCTAGTCTGGACAGCTGAAATATTTCCTTACCAAGGAAATCGTAATGTGAATACAAAGTAATAAGATCCACGTGCACGCATCATGAGCCCTCCACAACTGTGCATTGCAGCTGATATGAGGTGTTTTTGTACTGTTACCTTTGAATATGCTGATGTCTGAATACATCATCACTTCTGAAACTTTATATCTCATGTATTTCCCGATACTATTAAGAGGGACATTTTTCTGTTGCGCTTCCAAAACCTTCATTTTTAGAAGTGTAAATCAGAAAATGTTTGGTTTGACTATGTGACCAAAATAAACCCTTCAAGATGCCAAAAAGTTTTTTTTTTTGTTTCATGTTTTCCCAAGAAGCTACCATTAAGTAATGGCTGACTGTACTGGATCAAATGTCCAGTTCTCTTACATCACACTAGCAGCTGGCTGCATTTCACTGCGAATCTTAAACGGGATTTCAGAAACTTTTTTACTCTGGAACACACAGAAATGCACCTCAGGACAACACTCACCTGATCACAGTTGGAAATACTTCAGCTGAGTAGACATAAATGATCGACAGAGACGCCGTGATCCCAAACTTCCCCACCATGGCCAGCACTGTTCTGACAATGGGCAAGTCTGAAGAAAAGGTGATGAGATGTTAAAAAATACCTTGAAATTGACTTTTTCTGAGTAAACAGAAGGTCTGTTGGCACAGAGTGTACGTACCGTTGGGGATGCAGGTAGTTAGAAGGCAGGCAGTCCCTCCCACTACCAGAAAAGCCAGCTGAGAGAACTTGCGTGAGCGGTTGAGGGTGAACAGTGTGATGGTGCGTGCAGGCATCTCCACCAGGCCAAAGATCATCTGGGTTAAGAAGATGTTCATTCCAAAGTCGGAAATGTTGAGGGACAGGCCGTAGTAAACGAGGACGTTGACGAACCTGCAACATGAAGGACGGGATAAGAGTTTGCCTTGGGTGACTTTTCTGGGACCACCAAACAAAAAGGCACACATCCCAAATCTGGGTAATCATTCTGGCTAGAAACTGCTACAAAATGACCATACAACCCTCACTAAAGCTTCTGACAAATACAAATATTTTAGCTCTGTTTCACATGCTTCTGTTGTCTGATGAAAAGCAATTCCAACATTGCAGAAGGTTTCATTCAGGCGAACACCTGGAGTCTTCTGTTGTCCATCTTCAAACTACTTGCATATCTTCAGTTGGTCCTAGACGTTTTTCTTAGACATAACTAACCAATGTCAAAAAGTTTTCTTCTTCCTGTTCATACAGGGAATTCACCCCCCCCCCCTGCTGCCAGTAAGGGCTGCACTGGTGGCAGCACAGTTGAGCAGCACATTACTCAGGAGGTGGACGTGGGGCTCGCTGGACACTTGGACTTTCTAGAGCCTTCTTTATTCCCTTGCCCTGACATTTTTTGCTGATTTGGCAAAATGTTTGCAGCTGCAATATTCTCAAGAGCGTTATTTCACGTGACAACGTTTTGGTGCTAGGTGTTCATAAATGCATACTTTTTCTTGTGATTTCATTAAGACTATTTATACCCCCCTCTGCCCAGATGTGACAAGTCAAGTAAAGGTCATCATTTTGTGAGAAGGCAATGTTCTCACAAAAATGTTTATTAGTGTTGTTAAAAGTCAACATATTTATTTAGTAAAGCTTAATTATTGTGGTTAATTATTACAATCTAATAACGTGAATATTTGCTGTAAAACCAACGCTTCAAACCAACAATTGTGTTTTGGCATTGACCATGCATGGCATTTTAAAGGTGTCATTCCTTATATGACCACAAGATGGTGCCATACAGGGAAATTAGAAAACTCCACACATAAGAACTTTCAAAGGCTTTTGACAAGGTTCTTTGGCTTTAATTCAATTAAATTAAATTCAATTTCAATTCAGTTTTATTTATATAGCACCAATTCATGAAACATGTCATCTCAAAGCACTTTACAAAGTCAAATTCAATCATATTATACAGATTGGGTCAGATTATACAGATTGGTCAAAAATTTCCTACATAAGGGAACCAGTTTATTGCATCAAAGTCCCGACAAGCAGCATTCACTCCTGGAGAAGCGTAGAGCCACAGGGAGAGTCGTCTGC
Source organism: Fundulus heteroclitus (assembly GCF_011125445.2). NCBI lineage: Eukaryota > Metazoa > Chordata > Actinopteri > Cyprinodontiformes > Fundulidae > Fundulus > Fundulus heteroclitus. Next base: position 28,042,861 of record NC_046375.1, read on the forward strand.
ATTGTCCATGGCTTTGCAACAATCCCTCATACTGAGCATGCATGAAGTGACAGTAGGAAGAAAAACTCCCCATTAACGGGAAGGAAAACCTCCAGCAGAACCGGGCTCAGTATGAACGGTCATCTGCCTCGACCGCTTTAATAAGGTGACGTTTATTCAGCTGGTGGATTAGTTAATTTGTTGCTTCATTCTCCTTCGTGAAGGGGAAAAACTTTGACTGCAGATCAAATTATTGAGTATTTTAAGCATCTACTGTTCTTAAATTTTCATCATTCAGAGCAAAGAGGAGCCCAAGTCAAATTCCTTGTTGTATGGAGCATCAAACATGGCCATTAAAACTGGTTCTGATTAAAAAAAAAGTCACACTACAAAGAATTTCCCCATACCATAGCTTACTCTTTTTTTAATTAATGAGACTGCTGCAGTTCTGAAGATTAGCTGATTAATAGCATTATTCAAAAGTTCAACTAAGGGTACTATGTGGTGTAACAATAGCAAACCAAAATCACTTATGACTAACTAACATTTTTGAACCAATTTGCCATCTGTAAAAGCACTCATAGGTAACTAAGAATGTTCAGATCACATGGGAGGTCTAAAATTGGAGCTACTTCTTTAGTGTAAACGCAAACATGACTTGGACTGGTTTTTCTGGACAGATAGGGTTTCATTCAAGCAGCTACGTTTCCAAAAGCAGATTTTCTTGCTACTTTTATTTTAGGAAACGCATTCTGCGAACTGATGATGGAGAATTGAATTAAAATATAACTCAACAGAAATTGGCGTATATTTGGTGTAGACCCAAATATAACCTATTTTTTTCTGATTAAATGGTAAATGGCTTGTACTTGTATAGTGCTTTATCAAGTCAGAAGACCCCAAAACTTACACTCATTCACGCACACATTCACACCCTGACGGTGGTGAGCTATGTTAGTAGCTGCAGCTGCCCTGGAGGAGACGGACAGAAGTCAGGCCACATACAAATATGAATTTGGCAGTCAACAGAACAAGAATCCACCACCATCCCTTGCACAAGTGTTTGTGTTTTTTTGCAGCCACAGGTCACACAGCGGCTGTAAGTGCTGCAGAAAGCCTCCTGGTTTGAAACCTGTCAGGGTTTCATGTAGAACTCGGTCAGGTTTTATGTAGAATGTATCGTGTACTGAACAGCTGAGAACTGGCCTTTTAACGTAGCAAAAATGAAAGGGATGTTTCACGGTTAAGTCCCAAGGCACAGGAGAGCTTAGGTCACTCAAATGGCCAATCTTTTAGACCATTTTATTTATTTATTTATATATTTTTTTCTTTAGCAGGGATTAGTCAGAATTTAGCTTAAAAGCTTCAGTTTGTGTCTTTGGTCAGCAAATGTGCCCTTGTGTTGGCTCAGCCTGGAATATGTATGATAATAAATCTGTTATGAACTCAACTCAGGCAAATGTGAAGGCATTGTCTGAATAATGGTCAAAGGAAAGGGTCTGTTAAGTCACAGAATTATCTGGTGACCCTTCATTTCCTGTTTGCTCCTTGGCTGAGTGTTTCATACAGGCTCCGTATTTACTTCAGCACAGAGTTAAAGGGACAGACCGAGTTAAAGCGGGACATGAAATGTGATGTCCGCAGCTAGCTGGATGCCAGGTGGGAGCAGGGGAGAAGTTTTGTCCAGTTGTGAACATGTAGGAAGTTGACAGCAACAAGCTTCAGCTCATTGGGTCCTAATAACCGTGATCGCCTGGGAAGCTGGTGGCCCCTGCAGCCTTGTGAAAACAGGTTTGGCAGGTTGAGACTGTCAGTGTAGCTTCTGTTGCTTTCTATTTACATTATTACAAGTACTGAGAATTACAAGCAAACCCTGATTATCTGAAATGCCCAACATTGTTTTGTTTTCAGTAAGCTGCAAGAGAGCGTCACACAAGCTCTACTGCAGTTTAAACTGTCTTCTCAGAAATGACACTGGCTGAATAGCTGTACACTGACAGTCAACGTCTATAAAAGTGATATAATATTTTACAAAATTGACCTCTATCTAGATTTCAGTTGGTGGCCATGTTTGAATTATATGTGGGGCAGTGGTTGAAAGAACTGGATTGCGTGGAATTGGATTTGAAACAGACCAGCTTCACCACGAGCAATTTTATCACCAAAAGCATCCACGTTTTCCATCACACTGTTTTAACAACTTAAAGTTCTTTTTCATGAGATGCGCTCAGGGCATCTCTGATTAATTCAGCGCTCCCTAGTCCCCCAACTTTAGCTACACACAGGTTGTCAGTTTACAAGTAAAACAGATTATGAATAGACCAGATATACTCCACCCACTCCGGGAAGGTGATGGGTGTAACCTCCACCCATCTCTCTCCTCGAGGTTTTAAAGCTACAGCTGTAAAGCAACAATGCCTGCAGGCTGATCACCTGAGCAGGTGGCTCAGCTAGTTAACGGCTAGTTGATTATTTCACCGAACACAAAAGAAAAATGACCTAAATCATTGTTTTTTGGTGGATCAAGATCAAATGCTGTACTAAACTCCAGAGGGCTAAAGATCACAGAGCATGCAAGAAACCTTATTGTTGTGTCGGAGTCAGATCTAGATTTGAATAACTGCTGCTTCTAGTTCAGCTTAAGAACATCGCTAGAATAAAGGCTTTCCTGTCAGCGCAGGACACAGAAACACGGATAATGAATCTAGTGGATACGGCTTAACCTGCAGCCAGAGAACAACACCAGGAAGGTGAATCAACTCACAGCACTTCCTAAATCACTGCCCTGGATCCCTGTTTGCAGAGGAATAGCTAAAGGTACTAAAGTACTAAAGTATCTTGCTTGTCAAACATGATCCATGTAGATCCCTCAGGTCTTCATAGATCTACTTCTTCAGGGATCCCAGGACCAGAACTAAACAAGGTGAGGCAGCATCTTGTTTCTATGCGTCTCAGCTCTGGAACCAACCCTCTGAAAACCTGACATCTAGATGATGCTGCTTCCCTTATATTAGGACTGACTAATAGACTTTTTCCTGGTAGAAGCATGAGACCCAAGACTAGATTAGGATTCAAAATTAAACTTCTGTCTAAAGTCTGACTGAAATTTACATTACACATCAGTATTTAATCATAATCATTTATGCAAAGCTTTTATAGGTTGTTATTTTCTTCTCATCTTCCTCTGGATGTCTTGTTAAGCACTTTGAAAGTATCAGCCTAATATTCTGGACAGTAAACTTGGGAATACTATATTCAACACACATTTATAGTATACTTTTGCTTCAGTCTCCAAATAAGAAATGTGTTGCATAGATAACATAATGTAATTCAGCATTAATATAGAACTCCAGTCTGTTTATATTACATGTGCAGCTGTCAGAAGTATTGCTGCTTTCCATTTTTAAACAAAAGGAATTATTGTTTGTTAAATACCTCAAAGCTGTTATTTTAACTAAGTGACTGTTTTTTTATTCTGCATGATCTATCATTAACTAAGACATGCTTCAACGAGTGTTGAAAGTATTTTGGAGTCAGATTTCAGTTTGTATTGAGCAGAGGCGTGTGTGTGTGGGTGTGTGTGATGGGGGTGGGTGTGTTACTCCACCCGCTGTTGCAAACAGATCTGCATTTGTATCAAGTTCAAACCACAGATTTCAATTTGTTTTGTTGGGATTTGATGTGGCGGACCAACACTAAGTAGTGCAGAAATATCAAGTAAAAGAGAAATGATGCACGGCTTCCCAGTTCAGCCACAAAAATATTATTGAGTATTTTAAGCATCTATTGTTCTTAAATTTGCATCATTCAGAGCAAAGAGGAGCCCAAGTCAAATTCCTTGTTGTATGTGGGGTGTGCATTACTCTGGAGCAGCTGGAAAAACCCACAGCTCGGGTGGAAGAATCTGTTGACAGGACAACGTTTGGCCATGTACTCCACAAAGTGTCATCAAGAAAGCCAATTAAACCAAAATAAATCTCCCTGGCATACATGCAAAACATAATATGGAGCAAGTTCTGCATGTGAACCTGTCCTGTGACAGAGGTTCAGTTATGTCACAAAGAAGAATGGGTACAAACTTCAGCCTGTAGATGTGTGAAGCTGGTTCCACAAAGGATTAGCTACAGGGGAGCTGAACCCGTCGCACAAATCACTGTTCACATTTATGTTTAGAAAATGATTTTCTTTCAATATGAAAGTTATGCCCTAGTTTGGTTTTTTAGTTATGAAAAAGTGTGATAAAAAGAAACCCATGAGGGCGATAAAACCATGCAACCTTTCCATGAAATGCAATTTGAACTCTAAGAACTAAACAGATTACAGGAGTGATACCGAAAATAAGAACTTTCTCTTTGTGCTTACCTCGGCCTCTACTACTTCAAAATTGAAAGCATGTCCAACACTCTGATTTGTTTGCAAATGTCCTTTTGCACTAAAACAGTTGCTTTTCCCTCAGCAGACCAGAACCTGACAGAGTTTGGGAAAAGCAAGTGGACGGGAGACGCTTCCAGACTGGGAGGAATGTTGGAAGGCCGCAAAACTCCGGGAGCTCCGCCCTCGCAATTTATACAGGAGCAGGAAAACATCTGCTGTTTGGGTTTGAAATGGTAAAACAAAGAAGAGATTGGAAAATGAGTTCAAATCCAATTTTTTTTTTATCTAGAACTGATTATTCGCTCCTCTCTGTCCTACTGTATCATAATATGATCACTGGAAGACGGAGTCAAGTTGGTTTGCTCCAAAAACCCCGCCTGCAAAAATCAAGAATGTGCATCTGACTCTGAGAAGTTGTACAGTAAGCAGAAAAACATCCTCATTGTGGCGGGACGTTCCGGTCCTCTGCATCTACTGAATGCATGTAACGGGGAAAAACTAAAAGCAGTAGGCCAGGAATGCTGATTTTTACCGCCACAGCGAAATGTGTACTAGTCCAAGGAAGAAACTATTTAATCAGACTAAGATCACCCAGCAAAAGAACATTCAAATCCACAGTTTGGAAAACATTTAATAAGTTCTCCCCAAACAATATTGCATGAATTTAATCATGCAGATGACAATTATTACTCACACTCGGCACCCTGGGGCTCCAAGCAACCAAGGTTGCAAAACTGTGTGGTATTCAGTGAATGGAGGGTTTGTTAATGTAGTACAGAGTACAGAGGCAGGGTGGAGATCTTGGAAGCCAAGGCAGAAAATATGTGACCCAGTTAGATAGAAATAACTCTTGTAGCATTCATGGCAAACATGCTAGCTGGGAGTTTTTGGAAGCGTATTGAAGAAGCAGACAGTCATAGGAGTCAGTTAAGCCATCTGTCCATTTCTTTTCCAAACCTGCTTATTCCTGCAGTATCTAGGGAGGTGGTTGGTGCTTAAATCTCCACTAGGCGGGGGACACAGGTTGTCGGTTCGTCACAGGGCAACACACACACACACACACACACATCCTTGTTTAACGTACAAAATGAGGACTGTGCCCTGACTTCCGTAGACTTCCATTCATTGTCAACCCTTTGTATGACCTAACCCTAACCTAGTGCTAACCCTTACCACTATATACCTAAACCTAACCGCTAGCCCAGAAAAACAGTGAGGACCAGAAAAATCAAAGTCCTCACTTTACCAATAAAATTATAAAAAAAGTGTCCTAGCTCAGTTGCAAGTAGAAGAACACACACACACACACACACACACACACACACACACACACACACACACACACACACACACACACACACACACACACACACACACACACACACACACACACACACACACATTGATTTAGGATGGCCAATTTACCTGACATGGTTTTGGATCGTGGGTGTGCTACCCACTGGTCACTGTGCAACCAGAAAGGAAAGAACTGATTAAAAAGACCAAATTTCCTCCTTCAGGTAAGGCCCCTCACACATCTAACTCTGTTCTTACGATTGTTAGAGATATTATTTCAACCCATTCCAGGCCAGAGTGTCTATAAAGCACTCAGTGAGACTTTCAGTAAGAAGGGACTCCGTTCCTGCTGCCACAGACAGGCGGCTGAATGGTAATGGTTATGTTCGACGTACTCATTCTTTTTTTTATTCCTAAAGTAGGTTTGTAGATTGTTAAAAAAAAACCCTTTATTAACTAAAATAACTTTAGTTGGCCCCTTGGAGAGTGCAGAATGCTTTGTTCAGTGGGTAACATGCAACCGACTCATTTGGGTTTCCTGTTCTCTTTGGAATTGCTGTTGGATCGCCACATCAAAGGAAAGAGTCCCCGCTGCATCAGTCCTTCTTAAATAACAGAACCACTTGAGTGGGTCATACCACCGTCTGATTGAAAGGGGAGGGGAATTTATTCATTGTTTCTTCTTCTTTGGGCAGATAGCCCTTACCCAAATATGTCTGTTTTTTAAATAGATTACTAATTAGCACGATTTGGATCAGTGTTTGTTTGCCACTGAAGTCTTTGCTATTTTCTGTTCTTGGTACTTCCCCTGTTTTGTCCACAGTGGTCTGATCTGCCACGCTAAGTTTCTCTCTTGTCTCGTTTGTGAGGTCAGTTGGCGCTTGAGTGGCTTGTTTTACTACCTGAGCAGAAGTCTGTTATGTTGACCTCGGTTTTTGGCCCAACTCATCATTTTGAAAAACTTCTTTGACATCGTTTTGTAAATTAGGAAATCTTTTTGAGAACTTCTTGAGTCTCTCTGGCCGGTCCCTAACAAGTTTACCCACCTTGGCAGAGTTTCTACTTTTTTTCACCATTTTACAAAAAGAAAACAGAAACAGGAAGCTTCCTTCACTCGTGGTTGGTGGATGGCTGAAGGTGTTTCTTTTCAAACAGTTGTGCTTACTCTTTTGAAATCGTCTCGAAAACAGACACTTTCCAGCCACGTGGTTGGACAGCGGCAAAAGGAAGTCAGGATTTGTGGTCTGCTGATATTGTGATGACTTTTTCTAGTCTTACTCAGCTGAAACGGGTCAACCGCTGTGCTCTCAACAACAAACCAGAAATAACTCTTAAAGGCAAACGTTCCTGGATCAGCATTGTGAGCTATATCCAGACTAGGTGAAGCAACCATTAGCTGGTAGGTTCTCCTTCGTCTGACAAGAACTCGAGGGCACATTCTGGTTGTAAACAGGTTTATACAAACAGGTCCCTGCAAGTATTTTCTGCACGGAGGAAAGCATATATTGTAATCCATGGCACAGGCTAACCTTCGTGCATAGCAAAGGTTTTAGCTGCAAAACTTTGGAGGTAACAGAAAACCATTTGAAACAAGTATTAAAAACCAGCTAATTTTTACTGCACTCCACGGAGGAGCGACATGGAGTGGGTCCTTTACCATTACATCATCATTGTTTCTTAAGTGGTGATTTAACAAACAAAGTAGGTGCAGTAAGTACAGTAAGTAGAACCAAATTTTACAATGTTTACTTTTAAAAGAACTTCTTACTCCCAACAGACCAAGAAAGGACCAATGTCCTAAATCATAAACTCCTTATTTTGACATGATGGTGAGCTCAAAGCGGTCAAATGTCTCAGGATGGCAACATTCTCTGGTACTTAGCGCTTTAGTCTGAACAGGGAGCCTAGCCCTGGACATGAGGCTCAGTCAGCGTCAGCGTGGGTGTACAGGGCCAACGTTTTGATCAAACCCAGGTTGCTTCAGACGAAAAAAAAAGGGAAAAAAGCTGATATAAAAAAAGAAAACGAGGGAAAGTTCAGCGAGTACTCACCAAAGATAAAAGACAATCAGGGAGCGCTTCCTCATTGTTGGGGTTCGAACAAGGTCAATGAAGGAATGTTTTTTCTTCAGCACGCTTTTCTCATCAGTCTGATAAACCTGGAGGAAAAAGGAAAAAGACGGGCACAAAGCTCAGACGAACGTCCTGCTCTTCAAATAGTTTGCATGTTCAAATGAGAGCCTGTTATCAAAAGCATTTATTCAAAGTCACTATGGATGCCATCGTGTCGCACAGTCATTGGTACGGATACTAACTAACAACATGAGTGGCCCATCACTACAGCAGTATCAACAACTAGTATATATGTTGTCAATTCATGTTTGTTTGCACTTTATTAGTGACACACTGCACTTTATACTAACTAAAATGAAGCTAAACTTTCTTGAAATTAGTATATTTGTCCTTGATTTCAGCAGGTAAGCCAATGGAATGAATATTTTGACCCCTAAAATAAAATAATTAGATATCTTGCACTTGAAATAAGATGATGGAGATGAGTTGTTTGCATTTTAAGTGCAAAAATCTGATTCCATTCGCATATCATTTAAACTTGCCTGCTGAAATCAAGGACAAATATACTCCTTTAAAGAAAAGTTTACTTACTTTTAGTTCCCTTCTTGCAGTGCATCTTTTCTGGACTGAGAATGTAACACGAGCAGCCCGTTAGCAGAGCTGCAGAGCCAGATTCACACTTTTCTGTGTATATGTATACAGAGGAGACACTGAAGCGCAGCACTGATTACTGGCCATCATAGCAACTGTAGCCTCGCTCATTAAACACAGAGAAAGCAACCTGAGGCATAGAAATAGAGGCTGGATTGAGTTTACAGACAAACCTGGTGGTAAATGTATTTGTAGCAGATACTTGACCTGAGGAGATCTGCAGTCAGAATGAAATCAGAGATGTTTAGGTTAACGGCAGCGCCCCCTCTGACAGAGAAAGCCCACTTGTCTGAGTGTGGAATCTACTCTGAGGATGAAAACCTGCCTGAACTACTGGTTCTGTCAAGACAACTCTAAAGTAAACATTTAACCAAGCTATTAGAGGAGCCGAGAGGAAGGGAGGCTCACCATCGCCTTTAGGATGATGCTGAATGTGTGAGACAGACACGAAGGTACAGTTGAAACCAGATATTTAACAGATATGACCAAGACACATATCCTTTCATTTTCACGGTCTGATATTAAGTCAGACTGGCTTTTAGGTCAGTTAGGATGACCAAAATTATTTCTATTTGTTAAATGCCATAACGAGACAACATTTTATAGAGACGTATTTTTTATTTTTATTTAATTTTTTTTTTACAAATACACTATTAGAGTAAGTTAGAAAAGTTAGAAAAGTCTCTTTAAAGTTATTTCAAAACATCTGAGTCACATGGAGGCACATCTGTGGATGTATTTTAACGCCACACATCAAACAAACCGCTTTCTTTTGTGACATTATAGAAACATAAAAAAAGATCAGCAAATATATCAGCAAGAGATTTGTCGACTGAAACAGGCGTGTTTGGTCGCAACGATCATCGTTACATTCGGAATATGAAGGGAGAAGGAAGCAAGCTGTGCCAGTGCTGAAGTACGGTGGTGGCTGCATCATGGATGGAAAATGGATGGCATCAGAAGGAGATAGAATGCTGTGTAAATATTGAAGCGGCATCTAGTCATTAGCTAGGGTTGTCCTGGAGAAATGGAGAATGACCCTAAACAAATTACTTTGAAAATGCATTAAGAACAACAAAGTCAGTGTTTTGGAGCAGCCATCACAAAGCCCTGATCTCAGTGCCGTGGAAAAGTTGTGGATAGACGAGGAAAGCCGACCCGGCTCCATCAGGAGGAGTGGGACAAAATTCTGTATCACCAACAAACAGTGAGAAACTTCAGAAAGGACACCCACAACATGTGACCCAATAAATGGAGTTTAAAAGTGAAGTTACTATTATAAAGTTACTATTAAAAGCCATGGACACTTCTGTATTTAAAAAGGTTAAAAGAAACTGGAAAAATGACATCCCTCATTGTGAGAGATATTTAGGAAGCACAAAGGATTTTGGTAACCCTAACAGGCCTTGACAACTATGATATCAAAATCTAACAACACAGATGAAGATAGTTATAGCTGCAGAAATCCATTCTCCTTATATGTTTAAATTGATATGATTCAGAGAAATCCATGGTTCTTTGCTTGCTTATAGCAGCTCACCTTGTCACTGAGTACATAAGTTAGTGAAACCCAAGTGGCTTTCCATATTGTAACTAGATACTGTTAAGCTGGGTTCTAACTTCTGAATTACATGGAAGGCCATAGGTAAATAGATGTGTTCAGTTTACTCAGGAGGAACGTTTTTGGACCTGAGAAGGAAGAATCTATCTGATGTGGACACATTCCAGTCATACTAATAATCTCGAGAAGGAGAAGAATTTAAATTTCCCACCAGGAAGTCTGACTGTTCCCGTTAAAACGTAGTCCCAACTTTCTGTTCACACTAAACTCGGATAACTCCATCAAAGGAAGTTGTCCAGCTTTCGTCTCTGTGGTGAAGGAGGATCACAGCTGGTGCTTTAACAGGCCAGCATCAAGTACTGGGACCTACTCTAGGAACCAGGCTGGTTTTCCATGACTATTGTTACGGCCTGAGGTTCCACTCAGTTTACCACGATAGAAGCTAATGACCTGGCTAGAACTGTACCTAATAAAAACAGGCCCTGGATGTGAGGCTGTTCTCTTCTACTGGCAACATTTGGTTTCGACTTGTAGCAAATCAAAACTAGTTAAAATTTTCCAGCGTCACAATTGGTTGGATAGTCTATAGTCTGAAGCAAGGGTGTCAAACTCATTTCTATATGGGGCCACTTTGGCGTCATGAAGTCATTAAAAGGGCCGGTTGCATGTGTAGAGACGATACTTTTCATTTCATTTCATTCCAGTTCACATAGTAGTATAAAAAATGCACAGTAACATAAAAGTAGCACCTTTAGGCACCATTTATCTGCAAAAAAAGTTGATATTGGGTGAGTTAGACTTACAGGAGGCACAGTTTTAGCCACTTTATACACTTTAAAAGGATATATACCTCTACTTTATGACATGATATGCCTTTTTTTTTTTTTGGCTCTTGAGGGCTGGATAATTTTTCTTGACGGGCCGGATTCGGCCCACAGGCCTTGAGTTTGACAGCTGTGGTCTAAAGCCTGAATCCTTCACCAGAGGGGTTTTATATCATTCGGCGTTCTGAAGCCAAAATGAAAACGATCACAAGTCTGGTGCATGCTTAAACGATAAGCGATGCACTGTGTGTCTGTGTGGGTGTGTTCCATACTCCTTTGGAACCGGTCACTCAGGAGTTTTTCATTACATGACTGTCAATGTTACAGGTTTCCTCTGACTTGGGTAATTAGAATACAGTTCCACAGCGTGAACGCTCTCTCTCCTCTTGCACCTTTCAATGTGACTCAGTGTAGCTGCTGTTACTGAATCATCAGCGGTGCTTTTAATTGCTCGAAACCACTGACAGCTCCAGGACCAGGTCTTCCAGGTATCATCGCTGGCATGTGCCCAGAATGTAAGGGTAAAGCATGGTACTTAGGGGTTTGCCTATTTTGAAATGCACGTGCCGTTACTGTCAGTCTGCATTGTAACAAAGCAAAACACTATCGTTTGGTGGCAGGGTTTATAATATAGCTCCCATAATCTCTTGATAGGGAGCGTCCCCTCTGGATCAAAACCGCTGGCTGCTAATTTGCATCAAAGCTAATTTTGGCAGCTGAAGACCAACCTGAAAGCCAGCACACCGTGCTGCAAAAAACAGGCTGTGATAATTGCTCCACCAACTCCTCCAGGCACAATACCATCACTCCTATAAACCAACGTAATCGCTGGGAATTTGAAGCAGCGGCTTTAAAAGAAAATTCTTCGCACGTTCGTTTACAGTAAGCCCGTGTGCAATTTATCTCTGCTTATGGTACAGCAATATGGCATTCATTTATCAAAGCAGTGAGAGTTATGATGTCATGATATGCTGTTTGGGCTTCATGTTCAGTCACTTGGTTGCCAAGCTGCACAATACAATGCAGATGGGTCGCTTCTCTTTGCTCCTCTGTTTGGTTAGACATTCTGCTCCTCAGTCAGTTGTACTGATGTCCCATGATTGAAACGAAACAGCCCCGTTATTGCAAAGAAGGAAGCTTTGCAGAAAAGGAAGAAGGAAGCCTAACGCAAACATTCCGTGAGCAAAGGACTGCTTAGTCACCAATGTGGAATATCAAATTACACAATCTGAAACCACGAAAGGAAGAAAAATCTTCCTCCTTGGAGAAAATGCACCTCACTAACTGCACTCTTTCTAATTTGTGGGATGATCAGCGTGACAAAAACAACCCTTTTTTCACTTCCTTCATGGATTACTGACGGCAACCTGGAGACAGTTTTGGGTCTTGTTTTTCTGAATTTGCATCTGATTTCACCTTAACATCATTATGTGAATAATACTATTATAAATGTACCTTCATTCAGCAGATTAGATACAGCATCTTACAAAATAATTCACACCCACTGAACATTTTCACAATATGTCAAGTTGCAACAACAAGGTTCTCCTGGTTTTACTGGGATCTAATGTCGTGGACCAAGACAAAGTAGTGTGTGACTGTAAGGTGGAAGGGAACGGATAGATAGTTCTGGAAAAGTCTGGGGTTCAGCTGTATTCAGCGCACCCCTGAGTCAAAACTGGTCTCTACCCTCTTTACGTGCCTGACGTAAAGAGCTGAACATCTAGAGACTGAAAAAGTACACATGCTCAGTCAGACTGGATGGAAAATGTCTGTAAACAGACTTATGGCAGAAATTCTCATTTAGGTTTACACTATGAGTTAAATGTTTGTATTTGATACATAAATCTATATACCTTTGAGTCATAGTTTTGATGTCTTCCCTGTTTATTTGCAATGTAGTGAGTAGTAGTAGTAAGGAAAAGCCATTGAATGACAGAGGTGAGCCCTGACTGTTGAGTGGAGATCTGGACTTGGACTGGGCCATTTGGAAAGGGAACTGTACCTGGCTGCACCGTGATGCAGCAGTGTGCATTAAATCAGTCAGAACAAACCACAAGGAAGAGCCAAAGAAATCAGCAATTCGCTAACGTACCAAAGCTGTTTTAGGATGCTAACTTTCAGGGTTGTAGTTTTGATCATTAAAGATGAAATTTATGAAGAACAAATTCCCAGTCCAGAAAAAAGTCTTACTATGCAACAAACTCCAAAGTTGTGGCTGCTCCTGTTAAACTGCTGCTTTCAAAGGTTATTGAAATTGCAACCTGTGCAGATTCAGACAGCTTGTATCAAAAACAGGGGTGGAACTTGGTTACCAGGGAATGTTTGAGCTCAAGTTTTGACAGATGTGGGCCTCAGTTATAATTGACATTTCATCAACATAAATCGAACCGTGACTTCATCAGAGGGATAAATCAGAAAACCCACATTCCTACCTGACACATCTCCAGGTCCTTGCTGATTGGTTTCCCATTCATCTCTGCTGCCTTCAGGATCACTTCCCATGCTTCCTCGTTCCTGTCGTTGGCCATCAACCAGCGAGCTGATTTAGGCAGAACCCTGAGCACAGCGATAAATATTAATCATAAGCATCACCTCCAAAGTCCTTCAGGGCATTACTTGACTGACTTGTTCAATAATCTCACACCTTCACTGGAATGAAGCCATTAATCTTTTTTTTTTTTTTTTATTGGTTGCTTGTGTGAACATAAATGTGGATTATAAATAACTTGTTCGGCGAGATGCATGCGAGGCAACCATCAAGAAGGTTGATAATCCAAGTGGAAACAAGTTAGACAAGCATTTTGTCTGAATATGTTCCTACTGATAACTTTTTTGGTTATTTTTCTCTCCCGGTGCAGACTGCAGCTCACTCACCAAATGTAGACGATGAAGAGGAAGCCAGGTGCAGATATAGCCAGCTGTAGCTTCCGCCAGTCTCTTATGAGGTACGCCACACCGGCCAGTATGATGTACCCAAAGCCGAAGAAGTAGTCTGTGATGATACCAGCCAGCATGCGCTTCCTCAGGCCCGTCCACTCCGTACCTGTGTGGCAGGGACTCATGAGTACACAGTGAAGCTCACGCACTGATGACCGAACCTGCACAACGACGTCCAAAGCCGATTTTACAACACGCGTTCCTCTGTCAGACGTTAGCTTGGGGTATTTTTGACAAACGGGTCAACCCCTTGACCTCGCTCACAAACCTGCTTTATTTCAGGCTAACCCCTGGGGCTCCGTCCTACACTCCACACAACCCCAACGCTCCAAAACAAACACCCTCGCGCCAGACACACACGGGCGTCCTGCGGCTGTCACCCCAAAGGTCACGGACGCAGAGGATGAGTATTTTCACGGCCGATAACTTTGGACCAGTGATCTTAGTCGCTATAGCCACAAGTTATACCTGTTTCCACCTGCACAACATTCAGTCTGTGTTGAAGTACTTTATTAGAAAAGTTCTTTCAATTAAAATGTTTCACCCTTAAAGCACATATGCCTGGAGGTCACTGTGCAAACTTTATCTAACAGCAGACTTGGTTAAAAAGAGAACAATCTGTTCACGCAGGTCACCTTGGTTCGTGATAACATTAGTTTTTAGAGCTGATTGTGTTGCTTGGTGTATGTAATTATTTATGAGGTACGTAGAAAGAACCATCACAGCTCTGGGACATCTTATCGTGGCTTAACTTTATAGGCGTCATCAACTATTTGTTTTCTTTAAACTGAACTTTGGCTTTAGAAAGAAGTAAAGAATCAAACTTTGCAAAATGATTCACTTTCTTCCTTTCAGATGAGCCGTTCACTAGCTCCAGAGATTGTCACCGATACGTGGCACTTTTACCAACTGATTGTTTTACTTCTGGGCTCAAATATCCACGCAACCAATATATTTTCTAATTCTAAAGCACATGAACAAATCGTTTTTTGGGTGGGCCCAGTTTTCAGCACCGTCACCTGGCAACAGGAGGTCCTGAACCCCAACCAGGACCTTTCTAAATGCTTCCTCCCACTATCCAAAAACATGCTGTGAGATTAACTGACCTCTGTGAATGGCCCTTAGCTGTGTGTTCATGCATGCCTATTTCTCTCTATGTTGTCTGGAGAGGTCACCTGGCCTATAACGTGTCTCCTGCCCACTGACTGCTGCAGCTCAGCACCTGCCTAATGTGGCCCTGCATGGACTGACTGGCAACAGAAGAAGAAGAAGACTTTCTCTTTTACCGACAAGGTGGGGGTCTGCATGCGACTGACCTAAAACAAAGGCGTTCATGATGACGCCGGAGATGGATGTTCCGACCATGAAGCGCAGGGCGGTGTAGACGTAGAAGTTTGGAGCGAAAGCAGCAGCGACACCAAAGGTGGCTTGGATGGCCAGGCTGATGAGGATGATGATTCGGCGGCCATATCTGGCAAAGACAGAACAGACAAACAAATTTAGGGAGCGACACACACAAACAGAGCAGGAATTCTACACACGACGGACGGCCTAATTCGCTCAAAAATTGTCAATGACTTGTCAAACACTCGTTAACTTACTTATCGGCCAAGTGACCGAACAGAACAGCTCCGACCAGGAGTCCGAACATGTAGATGGACGAGCCAACATTGTTGAGGCTGGCGTTGGAACAGACCAGGTCCCACTGGAAGAAGCAAAGACAGATGTAGTTGAAAAAGAGCTGCAGCTCTTCACAGCTGATCCTTAACTGGAACAGAGCTGGAGAGCATCGGTGATCAAATCTGTAACTGATTTCTAATTAAGCTGTTTGATAGTGCCTGGACTTTCTTTAAGGTCAGGCCTGAAGCTCCCTAGCTCCTGGCTCTGATGTTTCATGCACTCCGAGCTTTCCTCCAGCACAACATTCAGACTGGAATGTTATTGGTTGTAAAATTTGTCGAGAACTCTCAGGAGGTCAAATAGGTTTGCTCATGTCCGATGGCATTTGCCTTCAAGGAACGCCACGAGACGAGCAGCTGAAAAACACTCGGTTCTGTTCAGCACTTTGAACGTTCTGTGACGGTTCTCTTAAATCAGCTGGTAACCAGAACGCACATGAGAGGACCCGGCCGGCGGCCCCATCACTCTGGTCATGTAACTGCCCAACCCTCACCTTCACGTGTCACAGACCTAACCCTGCCCAGCCAGGGTATGCAGGGAAAGATGCCTGCACTGCACGTGTCCGTCTCCTCACAGTCTCAGATGTCACGGAGTCTTCTGCAATAAAACTGCTCAGCCCGTCCACGTTCCGCAGCAAGCGTGGAGTTGTTGCGTAAAACACGTTAAGGGAAGCGGTGGATTTTCAGAACCTTGAAAACACGTCAGGTGCCACTCACCTCAGTTGCTATGGTGCTATGGAATGTCTCCGTGCTGTACTCCCAGCCACCCTGGCAGCTCACGGCGGGGTGTCCGTCTCCGCCGGCTGCAGCGCCGCTGTGGTTCGAGGCCATGGTGCAGGAGAGTTCAGGACGGCTGTCAGGGCCGCTCAGAAGGCTGAAGTTCAAGGTGGCGGGGGTGTCCGCTGAGGGCCAAGCAGAGCGGCACAGATGAGGAGGAACGGCTCCGGTAAATACAGACACCAGCATGTGGAACGCCAAGAAGATCTGAGGTATACAGATCCAAACGTACAAGAGCTTCTGGAACTTCCCAAAGCCTCCAATTCTACTCAGAATTTCATCAAAATTCATTGTTCTGGCCAGTTGTAGATGCAAACTTTGCTTGTACCCGATCTGGTCTATTGGAGATGATCCCAAGGTGCTAATACAGTGAAACTGACCAAGATGGGCGCTCAGCAGCAGTCAAATGTCTGCGATAAAAGGGCTGCAGCAGGGAGATGATTAACAGGCAGAGACGGTGTCCGCATACAGACGCAGTCACACCTGTGCTGAGCTCAGAGCGACCTGTAGCTGTGCCGTGCAGGACCGTCTGAGGCTGCTCTAACCTCACAGTGATGGGAGTGAGCTTAAAGCTGGAGGGAGGTGTCTGCAGCGTGTGGGTGGAGCCCGGGGAGGATGCTCTTTTTTTCATCTCTCCACCCCTCCTAAAAAGTTTCATAAGATTAAATTAAGTAACTAGTTTTGAGGAGGAGGCGAGGGTTTGGGGCAGCCTCCCTGTCAGCACAGACATGCATGCGTTCGGGTGGGGTAGCATTGAGGAGGGCAAAGCCCTTCTGTTTGTGTGGATTATGAAAACGCAGGGGCATCAGATAACGGTTGTATAATGCCTTAGATTACACCTGTTAAACTTGTTCAATTGTTCTCCGGAAATTCCTGCTCGTATGAAGTCCTTCAGCCACTACTGAACGCTGTGTGGGTGGATTGAGTGTCTAACAGGGTGACATAAAGGGAGCGGACAGATAGCAGGGGGAGATTAGGTAAGCCTTCACTCTGCTCCCATCTTTAGTCATCATTTCCCAACCTTTTCACCTCATCTCCTGGCCCGTGGTGTTTGTTGGTCAGCACCAACACTGTAGTGAATTCCTTCTGGATGATCCTCGCACGTGCTGCTGGGCTTAAAGGGGCAACTCCTATCGAAGCCATTCACAAAAGTGGAGCAGAGCCCGTGGGGGTAATCTGAGAGCTCTGGCATTCTTTGATCAGGATCAGGACAGCAGGGACCCAGCCTCTGTGTTGTGTAAAGTTCATTCTCAGAATCCTATTGAAAGGGTTTGGATGGTCGAGTATAAACAGGGGGGGGGGGGGGGGGGGTGAAGGAAGAGACAACCTCACCACAAGACTTTCGGTTAAAAAAAAAAAAAAATTTAAAAGGAGGAAGTACGAGTGCCGCTTGTTACAAAATTAGTGCCCCGCTGTCCTAAAAAGAGTTTTTATACCACAGTCTCCCAAAACAGAGAAAACTGTCAGCTAAATGCATTTTGTACAGAAGAGCAGCTTTATTGAAGCCTATAAACGTGGATAATTACTGGGACTTCTGTCCATGCACAAACTCCAAATCCCCAAAAGCCGCTTTGACCAGGATGCTGTTGAATGAAAACCTCTTGAATTCTTTTATTCAGCTTTTACTAACTACATAAATGCTTCTCCATCACCACAGAGATCACCCCACATGCTGATGCTCACAGAACCTGATGTTCTGCTTCCTCTAAATGTGCCTACACAAAGGGATTCATTGGCTTCCTCTCATACTCACAGGACTCATTCACTGTCATTTGTGGTTAGTTGGCACCGTTTGAATCAGCAGCGCAAACCCCGCCTCCAACCAGGGCCTTTAAGTAACTAACACACACGCGCGTTACACAAGCCACACTCACGTGTGTCTGCATCAATTATGTAGGCTCTGTGGTAATCGGATAACCAAGTTTTCACTGTGCTACGGCAAAAATGGCACATAGAGTTCTAGGTATTACAGTGCAACAAAAACGTTATTCCCGAAAAAACAAAAAAAAAAGATTTATATATATATATATATATATATATATATATATATCAGCAAATAACTACAGCATTTAGCAATGTACATTGCTCCTTCCCCCCCCTTTTTTTTTAGCACATTATACCTTGAAACCGACGGATTAATGTAAAATTGTGAGGTGGAAGAAAAATGATACATGGCGTTCTACATTTTTTAGAAATGAAAGTCTGAAAAGTGTCACGTCTACACACGAATATCCCTAAAAAAAAGCCAATGCCTCCAATTTCAAATAAAGTTACACATTTTTGTGTCGCTGTAAAAAACCCTTCCCTTTTGCTGAATATCTTTCCGTCGAGTTCTGTCTTGTTGAGCAAAGTCTCACTAATTCCTGTTGCTTTCATATTGTCAACGAATCAGACTGCCTTCCTGCTATGCTCTCTCCTTTCCAACACACTCCTAGACTGCTGGCCCGCCCCTGCTAACTACTGCAGGCTGCGCCAATGGTAAAGTGTCAGTTTTAATTAGTTTATATCAACATGGGAACAAGGGGGAGACGGAGTCCTTTTCACACGTAGAGCTCAAAGTTTAGGGGTCCAACATTTATAAAGCTCTGAAGTTATTGGTGTGTTAGCCAGCTGTAGTCTCCGTCAGTTTATATGCAAATGAGTTGAGAAGGAGAGGAGGCAATCATATTGGTCTGTTGCAAACAGTGGGGTTTGCTCTGAAAGATGCAGACATACGGGAAAATATGGGCAATACAGGACTTTAGGCAACCAGCGGCTGAGACAAAAATGGTCACTTTGACAAAATCTAAGTGAACTTAGTTCTCTACCCCAACAAGCATTTTACTTCTGTGTGATCAAGAGAATAATGTGCTGCATCTCTGGTAATTTTCTAAAACCAAGAAAATAAAATTTGGCAAAATCTGCTGTTCTGAATAAACAGTTAGCATCTATGAAACATCCGTAGGGAAATCGGGAGGTCTGAAAGATACTGGGAAATAGTAGCACATAGTGGAAATGACTACATTACATGCATTACCAGGATGCCCCAAAACACATTCCATTTGTCCTCGATTATCGGACTTCTTGACCTCCGGGCTGGGAAATTGAACTGGAACGGCTCCTAAAGTTGGTATTACGAGTTGGAAAGCCAGGATAGTACCTGACATTGGCATTCATGAAGGCTGCTACCCGCAGCAACATTGAGTAAACCTCATAGTTTGACTGTTTTAGCAGCTCTCTGTTATTTATGTAACATTTAGTCATACAGGTGCTACCTTTCAGCGTTTATCAGACAGGATGTTTGAGCTCTGTTTATTTGTGCAAAATCTGGCCTAGAACAGCGTTGTTGTCATTGTTATTGGTTGGTGTGTGTCTCTTCTTTCCCTCTCTGGGTGTGACCGGCAGGTTCAGCTGAAGCTCATCAAAGCTCATCTGGAGGAGCTTAAAGAGGAGCTGCCTGCCCGATGCAGACATTAAATCTGCCAGATGAACTCCAGGGTGTTTGGCATGGGGGAAACAGTGGTGCTAACCGCTTGCGTAGGTATAATGTGGAGTGAATGCGTGGCTGGGATGGCAAAGGAGGTGACACAGAAAGATGAGGTGGAATTCAATATCTGTTTGGCCAGAGGGGAAGGGAAGCATGTGATTAAGAAGGAAGTGGTTTGGCTCAGGCGACATTACCGGAGCACATCAGACGAGGACAGAGCTGAATACATTTCTGGTTAATTAGTAAGCGTCACTCTGGTTAATTTCTGTCATGAGGATGACAGATGGAGCTTGTTTTGATTAGATGTGCGAGGTCTGATAAAGAGATGTGTTCAGAAGCCTTGACAAGGCAGGAAGTCCATCAGCAACTGAGAACCAGAGGTGTGGAGGAGGGTGGGTATAGAGGTATGTTACTGTTTTTTTAACGGGATTCACTCTCAAAGAGGTGGTGATGCAACAGAGTGGATGAAATCCACAGTAAAACACAGAAGAAGAGGCAGATGCCAAACTGCTTTGCTCACATGGGTGGTGAGCACATTGTTATTGTGCACGCATGTATACAGACATTTTGGGAGGCTGGTGCTCAATATTTATTGATAAAATAAAAAAAATTAACACTGTTTGATATATTTAGGCTTTTGTAGCCTCTTCTTTTTTAGCATTATGCTACAAAATCTGTAAATGTAAAAACTCAATGTTAGGCTGTGCGTAATAATCAAGGGTGACTTACAGTATACATTATTTGTTTTTTCTTTTCACTCAAGCAGAATCTTAAAATATAAACCATATTTACCACATCACGCATGGAAATCCAAAAAGACCACAGTTCAGTAAAGTGATGTTTATAGATGGGAAGATTTCAGAACATTTGAGATGCACACATGCAATTAATTAACTTATTATAAATAAATTGAAAACTTGTTTTTTTTCTTAAAATTGTTTGTAGTTATTTAATAGACATTTTTACCCCATCATTCTTGCTACAAGAAAGTCAGTTATATTCATTATAATTTTTTTTTATTATTTTATATAATCTTGAACATTCAAAGAAAATGAGATACAATAAAAACATCTAAATAAACTAAAAATCACAAGTGTAATGGAACCATAAAACATGTATATAATAAGCAAAAAACAAACAAAAAAAACAAAAACATAAGCTCAAGAAGGAGCAGAACGAAACTAAAACTAAGAAGTAGAATTCACATGATCACGTTATGATCATGTGATCATTCACATTGTTTCAGTTCCAGGTGAAATTTAAAGATCATTCTGTCCTGTATATTGAGTACTTTTTTGTATTTATATTAGAATTGTTTTAAATTATGAACTACTTTCAGTTTAGATTCAATCTTTTTTTTTCATTATCGGCTCCCCTCTGATAGGGCAATCGTGAACGTCTTCTGCATGTTGTCAGGTATTGTTGTATTTACAACTTCAGGCATCCGTTCTGCAGTTTCAGCTTTTACAAAATCTTCAGACGTTAAGATATATGATTTTAGAAACAGGATTAGTGTGATTTAAGAAATGCAGCATTACTGATTATTCACCTTGTTCTTTTAATACTGTGCAGATTTGTTGTGGGTTTGTTTTGGAATTGTTTCAGCACTGCTAAACGGATATGGATGGATTTGTTATGTTTTGTAGTGTTATAGCTGGACCAAAATGCAGACAAGAAGCTGGGAGCCGCATGGAGATGTGAAGAATAAGGATTTATTAACTGAAAACAACAGGACCTACAGACTGAGCAGGGATAGATAAAGACCTGGACCAAGCATGAACTAGCACAACGGAGGATCCGACAAAGAGGGAGAGAAGCTAGCAGTATAAATAGAGGTGGAGACAGAGGGGAAGGCAGGGGAGAGTGATTAGCAACAGGGGGTGACGTAAAGAGCTGAGGGAGGAGTGCAAGGAAATGGCAGAAGATAGGGAGCAAAACAGAACCTAAAAAGACTTCAATGAATAAACAGACTTCATGACAAAAAAAACCAAAAAAAAAAAACAAGTATACTAGCTGAACTGAAGAAAGGAGTCAGGCTGGAGAAGAAAGATCAAACAGAAACAAGAATAAACTAACTAAATTCAAAATGAACAGAATACTGTATTATGAACTGAATCTAAACAATACTAAAAAGGTGAAAAAACTGAACAGACTGCACAATCCCCAGACCATCAAGACCATGGTCTCAGATTTGGAGGCACTGATTCTCATCCCGGCCGCTTCGCACTCGCCATGAACCGCTCCAGTGAGAGCTGTAGATCCCGCCCTGATGAAGCCAATAGGACCACGTCATCCACGAACAGCAGAGACGCAATCCTAAGACCACCAAAATGGATCCCCTCAACACCTTGGCTGCGCCTAGAAATTCTGTCCATAAAAGTTATGAACAGAATCGGTGACAAAGGGCAACCTTGGCGGAGTCCAACTCCCACTGGAAACGAGACCGACTTACTGCCTGCTATGTGGACCAGACTCTGACATCGGTCGTACAGAGACCTAACAGCCCTTATTAAAGGGTCCAGTATTCCATACTCCTGGAGTACCCCCCACAGGACCAGGTCCAGATCCACAAAACACATGTAGACTGGTTGGGCAAACTCCCATGCCCCCTCCAGGATCCTGCTGAGGGTGTAGAGCTGATCCAGTGTCCCATGGCCAGGAGAAAAACCCACTGAGCTATATAGTACACTGGAGTGCTAATCACCGTCTGTTTGAACGAGTCGCTTTGAAGCCACCAGCCGCCATATTGGTACTCCCTATTTCCCCCCAGTAACTAGGGAATATGTGCGCTACAGCATCGAATAACGAGGATTTTCTCAAGTTCAGGGGGGACTTAAGACTTTTAAAATGTCAAATGCCAAATAGTTTTATGTTATGTTCTAAAAAATATCAAGTAATGAGAAAGTCATGTGCTGAAATATTTTGCATTTAATTCATTTAAATATATATGTTTAACATTTATAAATATATACATAACAATATACAAAAACATATATTTACATATGTGTATACATATATATACATATATACATATACACATACTTATATATACATATATATATTTACTATGAATAACATGTAAAATATTTCAGCACCTAATTTCCTAGTAGTTGATAGTGTTAGTACATCCACTGACTGTAGAATTACCTGTGAAACGTTTTCACTCAGCCAGAAAACTGCTTGTTGTTGCAACCAAATCCTGTGGGATTCTGTGAGAGTAGGGAGTAGCAAGATGGCGGCCTGTGACTTCAGTTTTTTGGCAAAATCAGCACTCTAGTGTATTATATAGCTCAGTGCAAAAACCACACTGCTCTTCCTGAATCCGAGATTCAACTATCCGACGGACCCTCCTTTCCAGAACCCCTGAATAGACCTTACCAGGGAGGCTTAAGAGTGTGATTCCTCTGTAGTTGGAACACACCCAGGGGAACTGCCCCCGATGTCCAAGCAATGCTGCAGAGCCGCGTTAACCAACACAGCCCCACAACATCCAGAGCCTTAAGGTACTCAGGGCGAATCTCATCCACCCCCGGACCTCAGCACCAGAGAAGGGAGAACCCGACTCAGAGTCCTCAGGCTTTGCTTCCGCAATGGAAGACGTGTTGGTGGGATTAAGGAGGTCTTCGAAGTATTCCGCCCACCGACGCACAACGTCCTGAGTCGAGGTCAGCAGCACACCACCCCCACTGTAAACAGTGTTGGTACTGCATTGCTTCCCGCTCCTGAGACGCCATATAGTGGACCAGAATTTCTTCAAAACGGTACCGAAGTCTTTCTCCATGGCCTCTCCGAACTCTTTCCACGCACGAGCTTTTGCCTCGGCGTGGCAACTCCAGAGTGAAAGAATGTCCAACCCCTCTCAAGGAGACTGATTCTAGAGCCAGAGCCACGCGTTGAGGTGAGTCCCACTATCTCTAGTCAGAACCTCTCAACCTCGCGCACTAGCTCAGGCTCCTTCCCCACCAGAGAGGTGACATTCCATGTCCCAAGAGCCAGCTTCTGCAGCCGAAGATCAGAACGCCAAGGCCCCAGCCCGTGACTGCCACTCGTTGTACAATGCACCCAACCCCTTTGGCCCCTCTGACAGATGGTGAGCCCATTGGAAGGGGAACCCATGTTTCCTCTTCGAACTGAACCAGGCCGGGCTCCGTGGGCAAAAGCCCGGCCACCATGCGCTCGCCAACGTGCCCTCCTCCAGGCCTGGCTCCAGAGTGGGGTCCCGGTGACCCGCATCCGGGCGAGGGAACACAACGTCCATTAATCGTACTCATCATAAGAGGGTTTTGGGGTGCTCTTTGTTTGGTCCCTCACCTAGGACCTGTCTGCCTAGGGTGACCCTACTAGGGGCATAAAGCCCCTGACAGCATAGCTCCTAGGGTCATTGGGACACTCAAACCCCTCCACCACGGTAAGGTGGCAGCCCAGGGAGGGGCAATGCTAACTAATTTATTTAGCAATGCTAACTCTGTTATCCTCCAAAGTAAACGTGCAGTCCACTTGCTGCATGTAATATTATGATTTCTTCACTTTCTTCTCAAATTAAGCAACAAAACGTTATGTATTGATATTTAACAAACTCTTAATTACCTCTGTGTTTTTCCTGTTTTGCCTCCTCTTTTCCCCTCTTTCACTCCTGAGCAGCAACAGCTTTGGCCTTTTTGATATGATTCCAGCACACATTCTTCGGGGTAAAAAGACTGTGAAGTAACGACAGCGTCCGGCTGGTTGCTGTGGGGCTAATAAAAAATAATTACAGTTGAAAGAAAGTTTATTTGTAAGTTGCATGTTAATTTACTAATTAGAAGATACAGGCTGATGGGACGGAGAAAAGACCTCTGTTCAAGTGATCATCTCTGAATTGAGAGCATAAAGAAATGATCAGGACCCATCACCTGTAAGATGATTTAGAGCCACAAACAAGGCAGAGTAGCTTCTGGATCATTTAAACTGCGGCAGCCTGTCAAAATCCTTTTCCATTTCTGAACACATTGTAACTATGTAACAGCCACCCTCGCATCGTCGATCCAAACGCCTAGGAGACACAAAACCGTTTTTTTAATGGACAACTTCTGCTATTTTCTTTAATTAAACACAATATTATAGCTAGCAGTTAAAAAAGTGGTAAATATTGTTGGGCGCATGCTTCAAATGTTTGTTACGCTACGTCTTTACACATGATCCTGCTGAGTTTTCCTCTGATCTGCTCCTGCTCTTGTTGTTACATTTCATAACCTTTGTAGTCACCTTTCACAGTGACAGGTTTGTCATCTTAACTTTCACCCTGACCAGTCATTACTTCCTCTGTATTTGCACAGGGTGGCTCTAAGTGCGTAATTACGCATGCTGAAAGCTAAGTTTGAAGTTATTCTCCGAGCAAATGTTTCATGTTTCTGCTCCAAGCGGACCCAGTGAGGCATGGACTCCTGCTTAGCCTTTAACCCACTAGCATTAGTCTTAAGCCTACAAGTAATAGCAATATAGGAAATAGCGCTTTTATACTGTACCCCCAGATTCTATAAGTATAGCCGCAGTCCTTTAGACTACGCTTCACTGTGTCTCACTCTTCTACACAGCCTAGATAGCTTTAGAAAAACAACAGGCTATTTGGGAACTGATTGTCCAGTCCCAGCATAATTTATTGTCAGTGAAACCAGGTTGAAGCAGTGAGGGGAGCAGAAACAATTTCTTTTCAGTTCTGCACTGTGAACAAGGGATAAACATCGTGGCTAAAATTCATAAACACAGACTGTTCCTATGCTCTTTTTAAAGAGGGAGGAAGAGGAATGAAGGGTCTGCGCTGAAGCTCCCAATGTTACAAGACCCTAAAAATGGACCTTAAAAGTACGGACCGACATTACCATGTGACAAATTTTAATACATGCACCTGAATTCAAGCACAAGGCGATGCAGCAGACTCAGCTCCCCTACCCCTAATAAGAATCCGGCGCTCTTCTGTTTCATGCCCCCAATGAGGAATGTCCCGTTTGGCACACATCATGACAATATCCAACCCCACCTTCAAATGCTGACAGTTTCTTAACAAATGTGAGGTTTCCAACATCTCCTTGCATTTGGCTTATTACAGTCCCACAGCTCTTTGGTGAATTTCTCTCTGTGCTGCTGGTTTACTGAGAACTGTAACATGAAGCTTGCTGTATTCATGTTTGGGACAAGCATGAATTCAATTTTATTCTGGTTTTATTTTATGATGACTTTTATGATGACTTTAAGTGACACCCTAAAAATCAAAGGAAAGCCACTTCATTGGGTGGGCCCTGATGCAAAGTGGATGGGCCCAGGCCTACTCAGGCCCACCCATAGCTACTCCCCTGGTTCGTAGCCTCAGCAGTGTCCCTTCCTTTTGGGCTGGCTGCTGCTGCGCACTTTTTAAGCTGAGTTGTGCGCTCTGTGCGCTGTCTGGCCAGCAGAAGACTGGGTGGTGCTGAAAGAATACCTTTGTACTAATATGCTTTATATAAGTTGTTATATCATAGTATATAAAGTAGTATTAGTTGTAGGCTATCAGTATATAAAGAACCCTTGCCCTGAGTGTGTCCGAATCCACGGCACACTTGGCATTTGCCTGTACTGCCTATAGTCAGGGTCAGCTCTCCTACTGAAGCAGTGGAAGATACTGTAGATCCTTGTATAAAAAAAAAACTGAACTCCTTTTTGACTCAATCCATGTCACTGAAATAGCTATTATATTAAAGGGTTTTTAAAATAGACTTAAATAGTGTTTGTGTTCTCAAAACGTGAGTAAAAACCTCTACAGTTGTAAGGAATTATACCATGCTCAAAGTTAGTTAAATTGTGCTCCCGGTCAGTGTTATAATCAGAACGGGTGTAGGGATTTTCAAAAAAACAAACAAAAAAAACAATAAAAAACAAAACAAAACATTTGATCTAGGTCAATCTCTTATTTAAGTATTGACTTAACCTTATCAGCAGATTAAATATTTTACTGAAGCAATATAATATTGAAATACTCCTACTTGCAGTTCCAAAACTGTATGCCCTTACCTGTCGACGTATGTCACTACACCGCCATATATACATCATGAGAACAACCTAACACATATATCTAGTCAGCATTGCACATTTACAATCCAAAGTAGGTTGAGTCTTGCATTGTCTCTTTTGAAGTCTTGCAACATCACCATTTTTCTGTTCCTTCTAGTTTGTAATACAGTGGGTGATGGTGGCCTAGTGGTTAGATAGTAGGGTACTTGCTTCCTGGAGAGGCTGAAAGATTCTGGCTTTGAATCCGACAGACTGTCACTCTGGGTCCCTGGGCAAGACCATTAGCCCCATAATGCTCCCCAGACATCGCTCAGTGGAAGCCCATGGATTCCTAAGGGATGTGTTAAATGCAGAGAACAAATTTAATTTGAATTTCTTTAGCAATGACAGATTATTGTTGTATTAATTTGCAGGCTTCCATGTCCTTTATCAATATAAAGGTTTTTGATCAGTAAAAATGCAGTTATTTGATGTCTCCAGAGGGTTCTGTCACGTATACTGTTTTCAGGGTTGCTATTTAAATGGACATCATGCTTATCGCCTCTCTAAGTTCCTCTGTGCCATTTTGAATTACTTTTCTTGTCATCTTGAGAGCTAGCTGCCGTGTAACCCGGTTTCAGGCGGTGCAGCTAGTTGCCGTATCTGCAGTTGGGGATAACCAGTCAGATGTCGAGGTTTATTTTGTGAGATACTGCAGCAGTTAGCAAATATTTTATGATGTATTTTAGAACAGCAAGCAAAAAGTTATTTTTAGAATGATGACATTTTTATGCAGGACTTTATCATATAGTTCATATTTTGATTACATGAAGAAATTTAATTACTACACTGATTAATAAATTGAGACCTCTGAATTATAAAAAAAAAACCCTGATATATATCCAACTATCACATAACATTAATATTTTACTAACTTATTTTTGGGATTTATGCCATAGTTTGCTTTCTATAGCAGGAAGATCATCTGGAAAAGATCCTAAACAAGCATACTAAATAATAATCCAAAGTAAATAGAGAAAAGGTAAGCAATACGATACAGTGTCAATATAAGACAGTATCATTTGTGTCTTGATAATGTAAATATGAATAATTTTTCTATTAGTTACAGCATGTCAGAGGTCGGAGCCCATCTCAAATAATCCTGTCCCAGGACCAGGCAAGGCTTCCAACAAGCCTGCCGTTATCTTCAACTAAAGAAACATGGAACCTTGGTGACCCTTGCAGGAATCATCAACTTGAAAAATATTCCAACAGCTCATGGATAACTCATCGTTGATCTCACAAAAGAACATACAACAATATCTAAAGTACAGCAGGCCTGACTTGCCCCAGTTAAGGTCAGAGTTCATGAATCAACAAAGAGAGACAGACCGGGCTAAAATGTCATTCATTGTGGAGTTCCAAGGCCTAAAGCAGTGCTCTAGATTTCATTTAATTCAATTAAATTTTTCAATTCAATTTATTTAATTGAAATAAATAAATAGCATTACATGCTTTACATGAATATAGCATTACATGAAACATGTCACCTCAAGGCACTTTACAAAGTCAAATTTAATCATATTATACAGATTGGTCAAAAATGTCCTATATAAGGAAACCAGTTGATTGCATCAAAGTCCCGACAAGCAGCATTCACTCCTGGGGAACCGTAGAGCCACAGGGAGAGTTGTCTGCATTGTACATGGCTTTGCTGCAATCCCTCATACTGAGCAAGCATGAAGTGACAGTGGGAAGAAAAACTCCCCATTAACAGGAAGGAAAACCTCCAGCAGAACCGGGCTCAGTATGAACGGTCATCTGCCTCGACCGACTGGGGTTACAGAAGACAGAACAGAGACACAACAAGAGAGACAAAAAAGCACAGAAGCACACATTGATCTAGTAATCTGTTCTACATTAGATGGTAGTAGCGGGTGAGCCGTCTTCTCTGGATGATGTCACAGTTAACAGAACGCCAGACCAGGTGTACCTACTATGAAGAAAAAGAGAGAGAGTAAAAAGTTAAAAGCTGAAATGCCGACAAGCAATGCAAAACTGGAGAACAGTAGGAGAACTCAGTAGAGTGAGAAAATTAGATCCTGATGTCCTCCAGTAGCCTAAGCCTATAGCAGTAAAACTATAGAGGTAGCTCAGGGTAACTATTTAAGAATTATGCATTACTTTGTGTTGTTCTGTCAAATGAAGTCCCAATAGAATACGATTGCAACACATTCTAAAGTTTTAATGTCTATCAATGTAGTAAGACTGCAGGGTTTTTGGGAAAATATCTTCCTGAAGCAAACTTTGCACAGAGCGAAAGGAACAGTAGCCACAGTGAAGGCGGGGGTTGTTGTTACCTAGGTATTGTCAGAGTGACAGGTTCCCACCTGGTGAAAGAAAACGTCCCAGCAAGGCTGGAATGCGAAACTAACACTCTCCTCTAAGCACGAGTGTGAAATATTACAGAACGAGGGTAATTACGCGTTTTAAAGGTGTGAAAGCCCCCAGGCAGTTACAGCAAGCTCAAAGAGAATGCAACTGCACGATCAAACAGCTCCGGCTTCACACTTCATAGCAATTCTTCAACACAATTTCAAGCGCAGTATTTTAGGAAATATGCTTTCATCCTTTCAGCTGGAACTGAAATCAGCTAAAAGGGATTTGGGACGCTGAAAATGAGCAGCACATGGGAATACCTGTCGGTTAAAACATTACAGGAGCCCTTTATTTGAGGAGCTGAACTAATTTAACTGGGATTGAAGTCTGCACTGAAGGGCTGTGTAAAAATGTCCTATTATTGTTCTTCTAATCCACCATGCCTGGTATGAATTATATTAGCGACATCCTGACCAGCATTCTTACATTTAAACAAATGGTCTCCTGTAGGGTTAATACCGATTACACCATGTGGGAATGTCAATGTCTACGCTTTAAATGGGGAGAAATCATCAAAGGGTTACCTTTATCTTTCCAGGGTTGGGAGGATGACCTGAAGAAACGCATTGGGATTACTCAAAAAAAAGGTTACAAAAATAAAACAACCGGACTTCAATTCTGAAGCTGAAGACGTTTCGCTTCCCATCCAAGAAGTTGTTTTATTTTTTAACCTTTTTTTGGATTGATCATGACCCAGATTGTTGAGAATCTTTCATTTAACGTCATTCTAACACTTTCTATGCTTTCCAATCACTGAGAGCTGAATTAGCACACATTTGACTATTGTTTAAGAGGCAATTTTCATGTTGTAGGGCTACAAGGGGGGAGTGAGTGGTTGTCATGTATTGATCCCCTACTAGTCTATACATGCTCATCCTTGGAGGGTCGAGGTGGGGGTAGGTGGTGGGGGCTGGTGTACATCTCCAGCGGCCAGTGAATGAGAAGTCAGGTAGCTTCCTCCCGATCCTCTATTAGCAGGGGGAAGCTGGTTGCAGCCCAACGATGACATGGGCTAAGGAGTTTCGATGACAAATGAAGGTATTAAAAAAAACATATTCTAAACAGTGTAATTTGATTCTGTTTATGTTGAGATGATATTTAGGTGAGACTGATGCTTGGAAAACATTGAGCCATTTTGCAGTGAATAGAAATGATGAATAGTTGCAACCGACATCTGTGAGCCTTTCCCCGCTCATAAAAGTTGAAGTTGGAGAGGAGGAAAGATGTGAAGAGAATGTGGCATACACCATGCGTTCCTCGGCTCGAGCATAAATGGTGTTCTGAAGTGAGACAGTTTGGTGTTGAAGGAGTAAAACTGACTAAGAAAAAAATCTGAATGAAGAAAGTAGGCTGCTCCACACATGGTATGACTTAGCTTTGTTGACTGAACTAAGTTCCAGGACCTTCAAAGAACCGTTCTGTGTTTTTCTGCAAAGACAAACTAAGGCGCGCTGCATCCCTTCAGGACTCCAGATGAGAATCTTTTGTAATCAGGCATAAACATTTGCATGCATGGTCACAGTCAGTAGAAAGCCGAGAAAAGCACAGAGTGGACAAAAAGTTTCATGAATCTGCCCAAAGGAATTCCTATTTCCTGTTGTTTGTGTAAGACATCTTTTGGCCTTTAATCCACAGTTTCATACGTCCCTGGCGGTAAACAGCGTCCAGCCGATGCAGTCAAGCTCTGGACGACGTCTAATATAATCCTTGCAGACACATCTGGGTATCCAGGAGTTCATCTGGGATGGCATATCGGTGTCGCGGACACTGTGTGTGTACACATTCTGTCATTAGGGTTCATGGGACTGGGTCAGGTTAGATTGTTTTCCTAAGAATATCACCACAAAACCACAAGTTTTCCACATATTTTAAGACATTTCCAGCTAGCTGGTTTTACTGCTTGTTTTGAACCTAACCTCACTTATTGGCTCAGCTTCACGGGTTTTGGAGAAAACCTAACTTAAATGTTGCATTTAAAATGAAAATATTATTTTAGTTATGGTTTAAAATGACTGAAGCATCACAGATAAGTTCTATTCACTCCCGGCAGCATCTGATCCTGTGAACATCCTACTTATCCTTTCATCTGTCGCTGCGATGAGGAGGCTACGTTCCCCAACGGGCTCGTGAAAGTGGCCAAAAGGGAAAAGGCATTATTGAGCATGAATTTGAGATTTCTAACATGTAAGAAGACGATCTTTGCCATGTGACTTGAGGATTGCAGCCTGCGCGGTGAGTGGTGGTGCCAGAGAGGAGGAGTCACGTTTCACTGCAGGCTTTGAAAGCAGTTATGGAAAATTTCGCCTTTGCATAACTTTACGCATGACAAAAAGTTACGTCAACAGAAATTTTCTGAAGGCACCATGACGACAAAGCAAGTGTGCCATGGCCCTGATTTATTGCTGGTTTTATTACTGGTCAGAGTCTTTTTCTTAATAATGCACAATTTTAGTTAGAGGGAACAGATATGAAGTTTGTTCTGTGGAGATAGGGCCTGGCCCCCCCACACCCCCAGCCACCCTGCATGGATAAGGGGGTACAGATATGGATGGATGGGAGTTTGTTGCTGTACACAGTGTTTAGAGATGTTGGAATCTTTCTGCCTTAGCAAAGGAAACAAGGATCATAAATAAACATGCTATAGCTATATGCTTGGGTCCAAAACTTACACATGACACCATGGTATGTTGTAAAGTTAAGGAATTTAATCACGGCATGCTGCAAATAAAATAAATAAATGAAAAGGAGCTGGGTGTGTCATTTTTTCTGCCACACTTCATTCTGTGGTTGAAGGTATTTGCGCTCACCTGTTCACCTTACATGGCTTTAATAAACCTGGGTGTGGAGAGCGCCCGGGAGGGATGTTCCCTCTGCACTTTTAGCAGCACTGCCTTATGTCCTACATGCTGCCTCGCACATGTTGCCACCTTACAAAACTATGTGTATTTTATTTCAATATTAGGCAATAGATCACTGCAAAGCACTGTAAATTTGGGAATTGGAAGGAACATTTTGCTTGATATTTTTATTTTTTTGACCAATCTGTATAATATGATTGAATTTGACTTTGTAAAGTGCCATGAGATGACATGTTTCATGAATTGGCGCTATATAAATAAAATTGAATTGAATTAAATTGATATCTATTTGGTTTTTTGCACATGTAAGAATCAGAACAGTGTCCAAATGTGGTTCTTTGTGGAACCACATTTTGGTTTAATTACAGCTGCAAACCTTCCGGGGTATGCATCTCCCAGCTTTACACTTCTAAACACTGAGGTTTTGGTTATTTCTTTTTGCAAAATTGTTACAGCTCAGTCCGATTGGATTCAGAGTTCCTTGCAAAGATGAATTTTTGGGTCTTCCAATAAATTTGCCATTGAGTTCAGTTCTATACATTGCCTTGTCTGCTCTAACAAATGAAGCTAGTTTAATCTAAAACCTCCCAGGGTTACTCTGGCTGTATGTTTGCAGTTGTTATCCTGCTGGAAGCTGAAGCTGGAAGCTAGGACATAAGGATGTCATTATATTGCTTGAACAAAATTTTGGTGGAACGTAACCGCAGTAACAGGCAGTAAAACAGAAAAAAGAAAATAAAAATCAGGTTGACACAATACATAAACCATCATGCATACCATCAGATAGAGACTGCGAGTATTGGACATCGTTATTGCACATTCTGTTCATTAGGATGGGATGGGGGCGTGGAGAGGGAACGCCATCTCTGGGTTCTCCCACAATATTGTGTGGAACGTTCATTCCACAGGGGGTCGGTGAGGGATGGTGGAGATGGAGGCTACAGCCCTGGGAAAAAAGGCTGAACATCAGTCTGTTAGCCTGTTTTTTTTTTTTCTTCATAGTGCCGCACCTCTTCCCAGATGGCAGCGGAACAAAAAAGGAATGTCCTGGATGGCTGCTGTCCAGGCAGATGGACTGTGCTCTCCTTTGCTTACACCCAGCATCAACAGAATCCGTCCTGGAGCTCAGCGCCCACGATTTTCTGTGCAGCCTTCATCACAAAGGGAAAGATCTTTCCTCTCTTCTGCGGTACAGTCTTGACAGAGAATGCTCTCTGTAGTATGGTAAAGGTTTTTGGTATGGTAAAGGACCAGCCACCTTTAGCTTCCTCATGAGGTAGATCAGGTAGAGCATGATCTGCTGGGCCCTTTCTACCAACTCAGTTGTATAGTGACCATGTCACATCCTTGGTGATGTAGGTGCTAAGAACTATGGCTGAATCGACTCTATCCACCTCTTAAGTGCTTGTAGGATTGTCTTGTATTTAGCTCCACCAATCTTCCCATAATTTCTGACCAGGTTCCATGTCCCCGCTACAGAAAAGCATCTCCACAGCATGATGCTGCCACTACCACACTTTTCTGTAATGATAGTGTGTTCATTGCAATGTGCACTGCCAGTGTTTGATCCGACATAACAGTTACATTGGTTTAGACCAGGGGTGTCAAACATACGGCCCGCGGGCCGGATCCGGCCTGCCGAACAATTTAGTCCGGCCCTGTGGCTAAATGCATTATCATTATTTAAAAAAAATAAATAAAAAAAATATTATTATTATTATTATTATTTTTTTTTTCCAGTGTCCTGTCTGGCAATGTGGCAATAAGATGCCACAAAGAGCTCATCAGATTTGACTTTCACAAGTGGACAAGATAAAAGGAAGAGAATGATAAAACAATTATTGAAAAAAACATGTACTTTGTTTAATTGAAAATATGCAGTTCCTATATTGTCCACAAGGGGCGCTGTGTTTGAATTAGCAGATTAAGCTTCAGGTGTGGAAAAATTCAAATAATTTCTTAATTTTTATCTGTTTGATGTATTTTGTCACGCAGGACAGTGTTTTTAAGTTTCAAAAAATGTGAATAAATGTTTTTCAACATTGTATAATCACTGTGATCAGTTTTTATGCATAATGCACAAGTAAATGTTTAACTGAATAAAAGTATTGTTGAAATTGCACATACTTTTCTTAAAAACGCTGAGGTTATTCATAATATATTGTGTAAAAGTGAAATTAACTTAATATAAAAATGAACAAGTCCACATTTATTAGTTCTATTTAATCTTGCAATGAGTTAACTCGTGTGGCCCTCTTGAGATCAGACTAAGCTGAATGCGGCCCCTAAACCAAAATGAGTTTGACACCCCTGGTTTAGACAAAGGCTGGAGACCAATCAAACTCATATAATATGGTGCGCATTCTAAGAAAAAAGGTCACCGCTTTAATTTCAATTTGTGTGTCTATTTTCTCGCAAGTCGTAATTTATTGGGTAAAATTTACTGCAACATGTGCATTATGTGCATGTGACTTGAGGACCTCATTGTAGATGTAGGTTTAGACAGTCGACTATTGCTAATGAGCTCAGAGTGTGGCTATTATTGTTTGATTCTCAGTTTTTTAAATATTCTCTTTCTGGAGTTTGTTGTTGCTGCGGACTGTTTGATGTATACAGTGGATTTGTGTGTTTTCTGAGTGACTGCTGTGCTGGCATGTCATATTACTGAGGGAATACCAGCAGAATACAACGTTTAAGAGTGTCAAACATGAGCTGAAATCTGTTAAATGAAAACCATCAAACAGAAATAGAAATAAATTCATACCAGTTTAAATTCAGAAGATGGTGTTTATCCTCATCCCGGCTTGTTTTTCAGCCTCTGTGTCTACCGTACATTGGCATCTATCGTGGCTTGTGGATCATCAGAGTCTGAGTCTGGATCAAGCAAATGAGCTGAACTGCTTGCAGCCGTCCAAGTTGTATACCTCAGGGAAAAAGTCCACAGCAGTGGATGAAAATGCTTCAGACTCCACGTCGGAATCTGTTAAAAGTTGCTTGTGCAGCACAATGTTTACTGAAGCCAACAAGTCAAATCGAGACTTGTTTCTTTGTGTCAGCCTTTGCTCACTACACTATTTTATTGTTTAGCTAATATTCCTTATGACCTGCTCTTGTAAATGGTGGCCAAGATGCTGGCTGGCCAGATACAGAATAAAAGAGTTCCTTATAAATTCCCCTGAGTAAGATGAAAGTTATTCATGAAGCATCTTAGCACCTTTAAGAGAGCTCCTAAAATAAAATAAAAACACAAAGGGTACTAGTAATGTAATTTTATTGAGGGTAAATTATTAATAGGAAAACATTGGATCATGAATAAAAAGTGAAATTTTTAAAGAATGTAGTACAGAGGGACTTCAATATTTACAGAATTAGAAAAAGTCACAGACACACAAATATACACTCTATATACATAGAGGGAAGATGTAAAAGTCAGATGTAAAAGTGTTTTCTGTATTGTACATGATGATGTCAGTAACCTAAATGGTCACCTAGAAGTCTGCTTGTGTGATGTCATTTTCTCTCTGGCTTTTGATCGCTGCACGGAGAGCTTCTCACTTTCCAGACTGGTGCATAAAAGTGGAGAAAAAGATGCACAGAGAAAAAGGTACAGTGATCTGTGGCGATGTGCTTCAACGTCGGCCTCTTGGCATCGTGATTGGGATCAATTTACCTTTCAACACGCCACCATTCTCCCTCCAGAGCTGCGGTGACAGATGCTCCTGTCCAGCCTTTCCTTTTTTTCCCTCGTTTGCCAAATCCAACCGCTTTATACAAGCAGTCAATGCCAGTGAAATGCTGACAGGTGACGGTGCATTAGTATCAAATAGATGAAGTAGCTCTGCACTAAGATAAAAAAAATCTCTGTCATCTCCTCACTCAGAGTTGCTCTCAGCAGCATCTGAATCACTCTGAAGCTACAACTCCTTGGCAGGAACTTTTAGGCTAAAATAGGATCCACCTGAGAGACTCTGAGAATCTTTGTGAAAACAGACACTGGTTTTTAAGAAAAGCACCAACATTTTAACAGAGCTGAGTTGAGGTTGCGGCTTTGGAAAGGCCGTTCCTGAAGCTGTTAGCCTGCTTTAAATCTGTGGCACCGCTTTTTACCAGGTGTCTTTGCAAATAATGGACTTATAAAACCGGTTTGAAAAGGGTCTAAAGTTAAATCTTAAACAAGTATTGCTGTAAGTTGCTAGTGAGACCTAACTGTAAAAACCTAACTGTAAAAAGAAGCCGTTCTCTCACACATCTTCCAATGAGGAAACTCCAGGGACTGTTGGCTTTGGAAGGATGAAGATTATGTGAGAGGGAACCTTTTACTAAGGTTAAATACTAAGGTTATATGATGTTAAATATATGTCAGTATACATTAAGTTGGACTTTACAGCTTTAGCACCTTATTAATCACACCAGAAAACACTTGAATGGATTTATTCAGAAGACTTTTGCTTGTGAAACCGGGCATCGTTCAACAAATTCCCATCAAAATAGGCATCTCTTCTCTGCTAAAATATGCCTGGGTGTATGCAGAGCCTTGCAACGTGGATTACAGATTTAGCTCCTACTTGCACCAAGATCAATCTGAGTGAGGTCCACAGACTCAGAATAAACAAGTGGGCAGGACTTGAAGGCCCTGGTGCCACCCAGCAGTTATGAAGACAAATATTTCCCTTCTGGATCAGCAAGGCAAGGAAAGGTGTGTTTGCAGAGGAGACAGAGAGGTGCTTTGTCCCCTTCTCCAACAGGTCAGCTCTCCAATCTCTCCCCACCCAACCCCACCCCATTACACTCTCCCTCTCCCAGTCAATCCACCCTAAAGCACACTGTCTGAATCCCCCAGCACCCTGTGAGTCCTCTTCTGGAGCTCACACCAACCTTCACACTGAAGAGATGCTATCACTGCTCTGCTGCTCTCTTGTCCTCATCTTTGCCCAGCAGGTAAGAAGAGAAAGCTTTTTCTGCTCTCACACTACTGACAGACTGGACCTCTGATGGGACAGACTGGGAAACAGGATGTCACCCAGTTTCCATCTTTGAGGAAGAAACAGCTTGAATATGCTTATGGTTCTCTATGTAGCAGGAAAAAGGGGAAGATGACTAAACCAAAATGCATACCTACCACGCTAACATATAGTTTGCATGCAGACAGTATTTAGGGACTGGGTCCAAGTCTTTATGTCAAGAGAGTAAGCTGGCAAAAGCAGTTTTCTAAGGACCTTCTATTAAAAACTCATGGAGACCCATTTTCACACCATCAAATCAGCTCATTCATTGAAGTTGGCAGACAGGCTTCAGATTTTTGGCGTAACCCTCGCTGACCTTTGGGAAGTTGTCAGCAGCACAAGCGGCAGCATGTTGGATCAAAACAAAGCAAAGCAGTACGGGTTTTAAAATGTTTCCGGAGAAGCCGCTCCTCTGAGCTGCAGCGGTCTGTCTCCCTGCAGATCCAGCCCGGGCGATGCCGCAGGGTTTCTTCCCGGAGGTCTCCGAGCCAGCACGCTGTCTCTAACGTCTCTAGGACATAAAACTAGCAGGAAATGGCACATGATCAGAACTGAGAATTAAGTTAGCGTTGGTATTCAGAGGATTGAATTCACTGTAATAATAGCAAAAAGAAAAAAAAAGGAAGGAAGGAAGAAGCATATTTTAGCAGGTATTCAGAACAATAGCATTGATTAAAAAGCAAGCAACAGGAGGATGGAGCAAACAAATGAGGTGGGCCAGAGATTAGCCAGGGGCGCTGAGGTTTTGGCACACTAAAATATTTTTTTCTGCTTTACAAACACTCAAATTTATAATGATATAAAGAAAACTCTGTGAAAGTGTTTGAATTTGTTGGATTCTCATCCAGATAACCAATATGGACCTATGTTAAAACTATGGTGTCACAGCCCCACCTTTAACCTGACTCTTGACCCCAAGGAAGTAAATTGGAACAACAGAAAGCTGTAAGTGCATGGCCAATTCCAGCTTCTTAAGCTGCATCTGAAATGTTCTAATTATAGCTCCTAGCTCCTGTTCCTTGACCTTTCATGAGGTGAACAGAAAGAACTCTATCGTTGGGAGGAAAGGAGCTTCGGACTGCTGTGCTGATTTCAGACAGCCTTTAAAGTCAACGGCATTATGTGACAGAAACGTACATGGATGATGCGAGTCAAATCTGGTTTATGGCCTTCCGAGAATTAACTACAAAATGCGCAATCTCTTCTCTCCGGACATTTTAGTTAATTTCCATGAGGTAGGCTGTGTTTATATGTCATGTTACGCAAAGGATTGTGGGATTCCTTATAGTTCCTTAGCACCGGTAAGGGACATCAAGAGCTCCCTGTGGTAAAGGAGCTATGATAGGAAAAATACAGGCTCCTTTTCCTCCCTCCTTTCTTACTGACTGCACTATTCGGACACCACTTATGATGGCGACTGATGACGCACTTCCTCTTTTGCTGAAAACCCTTTACCAATTAGACCCTTTTGGATGTAGCCCATATTCAATGCCAGCTTCTTTTGGTCTGAGTTTTGCCTAAAATCACTTTACTCTTCTATACTGTTAAATTTTATAGCTCATTTAACCATACATCAAAACAAGATGTCATGTAACATCTTAGGTTTATATGATGAAATAGTTCAACAGGTTTAAAAAGTTAGTTAATTTAAAGTATAATCTGCAGTTGAATACCTAATGAATATACTAAAAATGGTTTTCGTTTTGGCTTTTAAGGCTAAAACAAGCAAAGATTATATTGTTGAGCAACTCGTTTTTGAATGCATCTTAAAAGTAGTCTTTAGAGACAGTCACTCACACAGCATTACAGTGTTGGATTAGCAAACATCAGAAACCTACATGTTCTTCTGGGCATGCAGCCATGTTCTCGGGAATCCTAACCTTTAATGGATTTACCAAACAAAAGCAAAAGATCCTTACTAAACTGCACAGTTCTAAGTGTAGTCATTTTCCCTTCATCGTGCTGGTTTCTGACAGACAGGCTGAGTATCCGGAATGTAGTAGCAGAGCTTACGGATGTAAAGCAAGATGTAACAGATGTTCTGTCACATGTTCAGTTGTACGATGGCTTCAGTTCAGAGGCTCTCAGTGTGTTTTAATTACACTCACTGACAAACAAGTTAAGCACCTAGACAGGTTGGTGGACATGAAAGTATGTGAGTAAAAGGTCATAAGACTGTGTTGCAATGACATTACAACATCGGATCAAATGGATGACAGTCAGCAGAAGGGCCCGTGTCCTCACCATTTACAATATATACACTTAGACTTATACAAAAATAACCCTAAATATACCCAAAATGGAAACGGAATGCTGAAAAATCAAAAGTCGGATGCATTTAATGAGCGGACTGAAAACAGCTTAAAACCAGTTCCTAACGAATCTTT